>NW_020175393.1:9075982-9145032 GCF_003031525.2 Neophocaena asiaeorientalis asiaeorientalis | reverse complement strand
AGGGGCCCACATACCGCAAAAAAAAAAAAAAAAAAAATTGTAAAAAAAAAAAAAAAAAAATGCATTCTTTAAATGTCTATTCTTTATCCTGAGTCCTGTTACACAACAGGAGTCACTCCTGAAGGGATCTAAGATGACAAATCTTGTTTACATGGTTTCGTAAACATATAAGAATATATCTACAGTATAAAGAACTGCCAGTCCAAATGGTGTGTACACCACAAGTTTTGATAAATACAACCAATTTCCTCTCCTATGATAATGTATTAATTTACATTCCCACTAAAAGTATGTGGGAATAACTGTATCCCCATATTCTTTTGTTTGTTTGTTTGTTTCCCCATATTCTTGACAACATTGAGGATTGTGGCACTTCTTAATCTTTGCTAATTTTACAGATAAAATAATATTTCATTTTTGTTTTAATTTATAGTTCTTGTTTATGAGCAAAACCAAACACTTTAAGTCTTTTTATTTACAAAAAAATAAATATATTTTTATAAATAAATATTTTTATTTATTAAAAAATTTATAAAACATTAATATGTTCTTCTGTGAGTAAGTTCCCTGGTCCCATTTTTCAAGTAGATTATTGGTCTTTTCCTTATTGATTTGTTAATACTCTTTGTATATTAAGGAAAATGACTCTGGCTGTTATATATATTGCAACTATTATCCCTGATTTTTTTTGTTGGTCTTTTGACTTTTTAATGATTTTTTTCACCTGAAGGAATGCTTTACATTTTTATGTAGTCAAAGTTATTAATATTTTTCTTTGTTGTACTGGATTTTGTATTTTATTTAAAAGTTGTTTCTCACAATGTTTATATGCTGTCTACCTAGGTTTTCTTCTAGTACCTTTTATGGCTTTATTTCATCTATTTACATCCATCTAGGATTTACTTGGGAATAAAGTAAGAAAGACATCTACCTCTTTTCTCCTAAATGACTAGCCAATATGATTTATTGAGAAACTATTTTTTCCTCCACTGATTTGAAATGCCACCCATATCACATTTAACATTCTCATTTGTATATGGGACTTGTCCTGAATTCTTTAATCTGTTATAATTGTGTATTCCTGAACCAGCACCAAATTGTTTCAAATAAGGAAGATTTGTAATGTGTTTTAGTATTCACTATTTGTTTTCCCTGGAGTTAATTATTGCCACCACCACCCCCGCATTTGTTTAGTTGTTTTTCTTTATGTCTTTATCATTAATTCACTTCAAAGTCTTTGCCAGTGTATAAAGCTCTTCTCAAGATTGATTATTTTATCAGTTTTAGCTTCCTGAAAAAAAATCTGGACTTGTTGGTCTGTATGCCTGGTGCATATTTGTCTGCCTTTGTCATTTGTCCTGGGGATTCCCTTGGCCTTTCTCCTGTGATAGAGCTCCAATTTTTGGACATTAGACCTTCCTTTTTCTTGGTTTACTATCATGTTTTAGTAAAGCATATCCTTCAATAGCTTCATAAGGAAGGATGCTTTGGAGGTAAAATTTTTCACAACTAAAAATGTCTTTACCTTACTCTCATACTTGAATTGCTAGGCATGGTACTCTAGGTTGAAAACCACTTTACTCCAGAATTTTGAAGACATTGTTCTGTTGCTTTCTAGCTTTCTCTTATAGAAGTCAGAGCCATTTTTATCCTTCATCTTTTATATAAGCCTTTTGTTTTCCTCTCTAGAAATTTGGAGGATTTTTTTTCTTTGTCCCTTTTGCTCTGAGATTTCACAATGTTATGCCTTAGTATAGGTCTATTTTAATTCTTTGTTCTGAACACTTTCAGTTTGGAAACTCATGCTCTCCAGTTCTGGGAAATTTTCTTGAATTACTTCTATAATGGTCTCCTCCCTCTTATGTTCACTGTTTATTCTTTCTGGAACTCGTATTGTTTTTGTATTGGGCCTCCTGGACCAGTTTTCTAATTTTTCTTGTCTTTTCTCTCTTATTTCCCATCTCTTTGTTTCTGTGCTGTACACTCTGGGAGATTTTCTCAATATCATCTTCCAAACCTTCTGTAGATTAAAAACAAATCTCTGATATCATGTCTTTAAATTTCAAGAGCTCTCTCTCACTCTTTTTCTCTGAATATATTTTCTTTATAGCAGCGTATTCTTATTTTATGGATGCAATATCACAATAGCTTTTCATCTTTCGAAGGATATTAATGATAGTTTTTGTTTTGTTTGTTTTTGTTTTCCTCTCCTTGCATAATGGCCGTAATCCATTTCCTCCAAGTTCCTTTTTCTGTTTTCACATTTTGGTTTCTATGCTTCATGTTAGAAGTGTTCTTCAGATGCCTGGTGATCTTTGGTCATCTGCTCCTATTTAAGCTGATTGGAAGCTTTGATGGTGCTGAGAAGGATTTGTTGGGTGCTGTCCTTGATATACCTTCATGTCTTTCCTTGTGAGCTGGTCAGATTCCCCAAGTAAGTCTTCTCCAATCTCCTCGTGGAATGGTGAAAGGCAGGCTGACATCTTCTAGGAGCAGAGACAGAGGAGGGCAGAGGTTTCAGCATCCAGTACTTACACCTAACCCTGTTTTCTGGTACCCCTGCCCTCAAGTGTGCCTAGTGTCCTCCAGACCAGAAAAGCCGCCCCCTGCCCCCCAGGTTTTCCCTTTACAGAGAATAAACCTGCAGTCTTTTGCTGTGGTGGGACAGGTAGTTGCGAGAGTATTTAGGTCTCTAACTGCCTCTTAAACAGTATTTCAATCAGTTTTCTTTGTTTTATCCCTCCTTCAACCACCAAATGTAACTAGTTCCACCAATTCCTGAGCCTTTGGGGGATTCTGTGCTATAATTGGTTTGATTATTTTTCCCAGTGCCACCTTAGAATCTTGTTCTCTCAGGTCTGAGTCCTTTACTTTTATAGAACAGCTGTTCATTTTTGTACATTTATTTTACAGTTAGACACTGTAGTGCATTTTCTTACTCTTAGGTCTTCAAAGTATACAATCTCACCATCTGCAAATAATGAAAATTTTCTTTCCCTTAACAGTTTTTATACTTTCTATTTCTTTCCCTTCTATAATTGCATTGCCTTATACCTTCAGTACAACGTGAAAGAGCAGGGGCGATGTGGGCATCTTTGTCTTTTTCTAGGTTTACTGGGTGTCCTTTTAGAACTTCACCATTAAGCCTGACGCTGGTTTTGATATGACTGCATACATTTATTATGTTGAGGAAATATTCCTCATTTCTGTTAAGATATTTTTATCAGAAATTACTGTTGAATCTTTCAGATTCATGAGTGAAATTTGTCTGTAGTTTTCTTTCGGCTGCTGTGTTTTTCAGGGTTTGGTATCAGTGTAATACTGGTTTTGTAAAACAGTCTGAAAGCTTGCTTTCTCTCTTATGCTTTTGAACAGTTGAACAACATTGGAACTATCTGATGAGTAAATTTTAGAAATAATAGTGTCCAGTACTGGAACAGATTGGCGCTACACCATCCTTCAAATCAAATTATAGTTTGTAGGGTGATGCCTACCTCTAAGCAGATGCATATTATAAGCTGTAGTATCAGCAGGCACAACAGAGGTAATATTGAATGAAATATGTAAAATTTACTTTCTGGAAGCTTCAGGGAGCCGGAAAAGGAGGAGAAGGAAAAGGAAAAGGAGGAGGAGGAAGTTGATTGTATTGTTCGGACAAGAATTTAGTTCAGCAGAACCATGCTTCTCTTCAGCAGGCCTGATAACATAGGACAAAGGAAAAGGAATAATACTACTCCTTTCTCCACTGTCCTCAGACTTGGCCCACTATTCTGTGGTCTCCCCAGTCACCTTTGTAGAAACTTTCCCAGAGGAAACATGTGAGGCTGTCTTTGTACCACTGGAACAAGGTCTGGGTTTGCCACGTGCTGACAAACAGAAAAGCTCTGTGTTGGTTTAGGGACTCGATCATCCCTTCCTCTGCTGAAAGGTGGTGTTTGATACATTCTACCAGATTGACCTGGCTGTCTAATTCAAGACCTAATGGCTTTTCAAAGTTTGTCTACCACCAGGAAAAATGCTGAGGTGGAAGGCTCTCGAAAGAGTTCAGTATGTTATAAGTGAGAAACTTCTGGCTATGTTTGCAAATGGAAGTTGCTGCCTCTAGAGGCTGAACAGGGTGTCTGGGTGACTCGTAATTCTCTAATGTCCACAACTCTATGACATGGGGATGTTTTGAAGATGTCTTCGGATTTTAATTAGGGCTTTGCACTTAGATCGTCTCTACCTTTAACTGTCATAATTGATGAGAGAGTCAGTAGAGGTCAAGTGACCAAGAACATAGACTCTGGATTCAGACAGACACAGTGTGAATCCCATTTCTGCTCTGATTAGCTATATGACCTTGGTCAAATTAATGAGCCTCTCAGAGCATCAGCTTATCTATAAAGAGGGGACGTCCTAGTACCTACTTCATAAGGCTGATGTGAAAATGGAATGAATATTGGGTATAAGGCTTCTGACATGGTGTCTTATTACAGGACTTATTATATAGAAGCTATTGTTAATGCTGTTAATATTATTCTATAAGCCTTCTGAGACTGATACTTATATCACGAAATAGGAGCTTTTGGAGAGATACTGGTAAAATCCAGGCCTATCTGGGAGTAGATGGGAGCTGAGGACCTGTCAGTCAGTCCTGTGGTCCATCAGAAGACCCTGATCCCTGACTCTCCACTTCTTGCTCCTGAGTCTTTTGTCTTAGGGAAAATGGCAGAGACTTTTTGGATGCCTAAGTTCTGTCCTCTGAATGTAGACCAGACTCTTTTGTTTCCGGCTAGAGACTGGACTCTAGGTCTACTTCTGATTGGTCATCAAAAGAACAAAGGTCACCTCAGGGGAGTCACTGCTCCCTGTGCCATCTGAGCTTCCTCTGGTCATCACAGGGTCCCCTCGCACCTTCTGGATAACACCGTGCAGCTCAGCTTCCCTTCCCTTTGACTCCAGCCACCTGTTGAGTCCTTTTTCTAACTGGTCAGCTAGGTTCCCAGGGATAGCCTAGAGTGGCTACAGATGAAGAAGTTTGTTCCCTTCTCCCCCCACTCTACCTTCTCTGCAATGTCCCCTCTTGCTCCCCCAGGGATCCCCCAGTCCCCATCTCCTTCCGTTACCCTGTGTTTACATTCTTGTTCCCATTAAAATCAGATGTTATATCTTCTAGTCACAAAATTTAATAAGTGAATCAAATCACTGGGAGTGCGTGTTGGGCTCTTTTGCTGGTAATAAGGAGTCTTCCTCGGTTTACCACAAATAATTCCCTTACCCCCAGTGGGAGGGTGGGGTACACAATTATTGCAAGGAGTCCACATGGTAATTAATCAGGGCTCTACAGGCACCTACAGTAGTTTCCCAGCTGGGCTTCATTGGAATTAGAACACAGCTCAGAGACCGGAAGGGGGTTCAGGACCCAGAGCTCTAAGGACAGTGATGTGTCCCCACCTGGGCAGGAGACTGCCCACTCCCCAGCATGACAGTGACACAGCCCCCTTCTGCCTCTGCTTCTCACACTTCTGTCACTACCAACCTACCTCTCACTCTTCTTTTCTCTGCCTCATGGCTTCTGTTCTCTCCAAGCTTCTGCTTATCGAGAGTTCTGGGCCTCTATGGTGTCTACTACCTCGTGATACTGCCTCCTGTCTGATGAGCAGGAGTTTTCATAGCATAGCTCCGTGCTGGCTGGGCCACACTCACTGTGTTGGTTTCCCACCTCTGGTCCATCCATCTGTGGCTGTGGAAGATCTGTGGTTCTGTCTGGGGCTTTGCTCCTCTGCACAGGGATGTGGCAGGGCCATGACTGTGCCCAGCACTCTGAACTTGGCTTTATTCGGGAAACGCTGTTATCATTCCCAGGAGCACAGAAGGGTTAAATTGGAATTTCAATGATTCCCAAACCGAGTGAATAGCAGACTCTCATGGGCAAATTTTTACAAATTCAAATTTCTAGGAGCCACTCATCTGTAAAATGGAGACAGTAATAACACTTACTAGATTGATGTGATCTATTCTTTTTTTTTTTTTCCAGAGTTTCTTGTGTGCTATGTTTGTTATGAAAAACAGTTGGAAATCTAATGCCCCCCAAATAGGAACTTGTTAAGTCAGTGGTTTTCAAGGTCTGGGAAGAGAGAAAGGAACAGTATATCAGAAATGCTTGGGGAGCCCCATCCCTGATCTATGTCACCAGAATGGAGGCAGGGATTGAACTTCCCAGATTATATACCAGCTGCAACCCCCAGCCCCCAAAGCACTGCGCTAAGTGACCTACAGTAATATATCCTTAAAATGGAATCTCACGTAGCCAGTCAAAACAATCTTGCAGGCATGTATTTTTTTTTAACATGCAAAGGAGCTCATGATGGATCATTGAATAAAAAGGGCAGATTATAAAACAGGGGTAGGAATTTTTAGAGAAAAGGTACATATAGGTATTTACGAATAATGAAGCATATGGAATATTAAAAGTATGTTTGGCAGACCTGCTGCATTAGCATTACCTGGGAGCTTCATAGAAATGTGGAATCCGGGACCTCACTCCAGACCTACTCAATCTAAGTATGCATTTTTGACAAGATCAACACCTGGTTGGTGTGCAGAGTCAAGTCTGAGACTCATTGCTCTAGGGCACTGGCTCTAGTATTGGGTGCTCATCAGAATTCACCTGGGGAGCATTAAAAGAAATCCTGATGCCCAGGTAGCACCCAGGCCAATTAAATCGCAGTCTCTGTGGGTGGGACTGGGCATTGTGTATCTTGGAACTCGTGATGCCGAGGAGCAGCCTGGGTCGGGAACACCAGCTGCGAGAGTGCTTATTCTGTGGATGGTGCCAACTTCATGCTTCTGATTTTGTTCTTTCTGCTTTTCTGTATTTTCTGATTTTTGTTTAGGAAGCGTGCATTATTTTTATAGTGATAAAAAAAAAGTTATTTTAAATTAAAAAACCCTAAATGAATGCAAGGCTCATCTGAAGTTTAGACAGCAACCTTGAAGTGAGGAAGATGTTTCAGAGCAGGATTCAGCATAGAAAGGGGAGTAGAGGGCACATGCTCCCAGGTTGGGGGAGGGAGAGTGATAACAAAGCAGTATGTTGTGCTCTTTCTTTTAGTTTTAGTCATGATATTGAACTTTTAAAATTCTGTTTTGAAATAAAAACGATCAAAGAAAGCATGAGCTTTTAATGTTTAGCAAAAGGGAACATGGGTTAAATGTTGAAAAACCCTGTTTTAGAGGAAAAAGAGGAGTCATTCCATTTGCCACCTGACCTGGTGCATCTCTTCCCCTTAATAAAAGAAACAAAACGTTGCTGAGAGCTCGCTAACTGCCAGCATCGTAATAGGCATTTCATTATCATTGCAATAATGCCGAGGAGCGGCATTGCCATGTCCCCATTTTAAGGGAGACTGAGCCCTACAGAGGTTACTTAATTTGCATGTAACCCCTAGCCTTGCCAATATGGCAGCCACTGGCCACACACTGAGCACTTAAAACAAGGCTGGCCCGAATTGATATGTGCTGTGAGCATAAAATAGGCACCAGATTCCAAAGACTTCGTATGAAAAAAACTGTAAAATAGCTTATTAATAATGTTTCATATTAATTACACATGGAAGTGATATTGTTTTGGATGTATTGGGGATAAATAAGATATATTATTAAACTTTATTTCAACTATTTCTTTCCCCCTTTTTAAATGTGGCTACTAGAAATTTAAAAAGTATTTACGTGGCTTGCCTTTTGTGGTTCATACTTTATTTCTAGCCAGGCAGAGGCAACTAGGAGTTAGACCTAGGGGGATTATTTGTTGTTTATTCTCTTTGGAACCCTTCTAAGAGCAGAGGAAGAGGTGAGAGAGGAAGCAGCCTCTCCCTGTCTGATTGAGGATTGGATGGAAAAGAGGTTAAAATCAGTTTGAGGGCATCCCTGCCAACTTTCTTTAGTGTACTGGTTCTCAGCCTCAGCTGAATTTTCAAATTTCCTGGAGAGCTTTTTAAAATCCTGATGTTCAGCCACACTACTGTCGGATCAAATCAAAATCTCTAGAGAATTTCTATTTTCCAAGATACCGAGGTTCAGCCAAGATTGAGAACAATGGCTTTAGCCAGATTTTTTGATCCATCCTCCCTGGGAACAAACTACAGCTGTCTAGGAAAGTAAGCTAGCAACTTTTAGAAAGCAGAGACCTTAGATGATATTGAGGGGTATTATTTGGGTCGTTATATATTTTCTTTAAGATTAAAAAAAATTAGGTTGCTTTATTTCTGTTTTGTGAATTAATCTTGAAAGAACGGGGTTGGTTTAGTTATCTTGAAAATTCAGTCTCTTGGCCACTAGGGGGATTGGATTAAAACACTTGCAGAAGGATAAGCCTTTGTCCCTTGGAGAAACTCCTTAGAGTGGAGGTAAATTGGCACTGTCATCCTGGTAGGCAAAGGAGCAGCTTGTATTGCTACTTTTTAACTTTTATTCGACTTAAATCCTATAGCTGAAAGGGCTTGACCTTTGTTTTGGTTTTTTTTAAATTGGGGTACAGTTGTTTTACAATGTTGTGTTAGTTTCTACTGTACAGAGAAGTGGAGTTCCCTGTGCTATACAACAGGTTCTCATTAGTTATCTATTTTATACATATTAGTATATATATGTCAATCCCAATCTCCCAATTCTTCCCACCTCCCCTTTCTCCTCTTGGTGTCCATACGTTTGTTCTCTACATCTATGTCTCTATTTCTGCCTTGCAAACCGGTTCATCTGTACCATTTTTGTAGATTCCACATATATGCATTAATATACAATACTTGTTTTTCTCTTTCTGACTTACTTCACTCTGTATGACAGTCTCTAGGTCCATCCACATCTCTACAAATTGAAAGGGCTTGACCTTTGTGTCAATGAAAAGTGATATAATCTTTCTGAAGATCACTTTAGCAATATAATTATAGAAAATATTTATGGAGGGCTCACTCTGTGTCAGACACTGTGCTCAGTCCTTCACACACATTATCTCACTGAAATCCTCACAACAGTCAGATACAGCAGGTACAATTATTATCTTAATTTCAGATTAAAGAAACACAGGGCTGGAGGGATTAGAGAACAAACCCCATGGCCACAGAGCTGGAAAATAAAAGATTTGAACCCAAGCAGTCTGTCCCTAGAACCTGCCTCTTAACCTCTAAATGATATCGTATAAAGTATACATAGACTTTGCCCCGTGATTTTAGTCCTAGGACTTTACTCAAGGAAATGATCAGACAACAGCGTAATTCAGAACACAACTAGATCTAGAAAAATCTCAATGTCCCTATTCTTGTAGGAGTCTAAACAGATTAGTGTATCGCCATAAAATGAAAAAATATGTAACAGCTAAGAGTACTGATATAGAAGTGATGTACTGAAATGGAAAAAATCTTCATGAAGTATTATTAAGTTAAAAAAGCAATTTAGAAAACATATACAGTACAATATCCAGAGAGAAAAAGCCAGCAGGTATGTGTGTAGGCGGGAACACTAAAACATTAACAGTGGCTATTTTTAGAGGGAATATCAGGAATTTTAACTTTCCTCTTTACATTTTTCCTTATATTCTAATTTTTTCATAGTGTCTTTTCAGGCAGTAATTTTTTTAGAGCAATGCAAACGAAGATATTTCAGCATATGAAAGAACAATGCCTGCTTAAAGGAAGTGAAAGGAGTTAGTGGGAACGCGGTTGAGGTGGCCCTGGGCACTAAATTTAGCACTAGAACTCTGGCGGCCAAAGGAAAAAGAGAAACATGTTGGTTGTATAAATTTCATAGTATTTCATCTAGTGTTTTATGAGGGAGTCTCTTAGGTGGTTTTCTGCATTTCTAAGTGTTTACTCTTGTGAACTTCAGAGTGTACGACCCTAAATAGATGCTACACGCATATCCCAATTCTCTGATTCCAAGTGCCCTGAACTTGATTGAACTTGTGTTCACTGAGTACCTGCCGTGTACCAGTCTGGGGGCCGAGTGTTAAATCTTCTCTTCCTTGCAACAAAACTCTGATTCATACCTTCCACTCATCCCCCACCTGGAGTCCCATCCCATGCAAATGCTTCTGGTTCTAAAGTCTAGTTCAAGCACCACTACTAGAGCCTCCGGGGCAAGCCAGTCATCCCCTTTTGAGATGCCTGTTGTACCACCAGTCCTCATGGGACAATTCAGTACGTACACATTCCCTCATCTTTTCATAAGCATTCACTATGTCTCCCCTATTAGAACGGAAACAACCTGGGAACATGGGCCTATTTTCTCTTATGTATAGAACTCTGGAATTCTAGCATTTTAGAGTTTGAAGGGGATGCCTGACAGCTGGGATGACCAATGCACCCTGGTTTGTCTGGGACTTTCCTGGTTTTAGCACTGAAGGTCCCATATCCGGAAAACCTACTTAATCCTGGCAAGACAGCTGGGTACTTTCTGGGTACTCACTAATTATTATTTGATTAGTTGGATTATTTTATATGGTAAAATGCCTACTGGGTGCATACCCATTTTTAGCTATATATTCACAAAATAATAACCCCTGTATTAACATGGCTCTCTCTACTGCTGTGTTAGTATAATCTTCAGGCAAACTCTGAAAGCAGGAAAAGGCAGGGGTTATTAGTCCAGCTGAGAAAAGTAAGGCAGAGAAGAGTTTTGTAAATTTTTCCAGGTATTAAGTGAGTAGTCAAAATTATGAATTGGGTCTTTTGATTCCTATTCAGGGCTCCCTGGAATTTGAAAATACCCACCATGGAGCTTCCATTGTTTTAAATAATTACGCAAGGCTTTTGTGAAGAAAAACACAAATTGTAGTTTGAGATCCAAAAGGCTTGCATAAATGGAACGTGGAATATCATCATCTTTCTAAATGGAACAATTCAATATTATAAAGATTATTTCCCCAAAATTAGTTAATAAGTTGAATGCAGTTTTAACAAAAATTCCAACAAGATTTTTCTTAGAACGTGACAAAATTATTCTTAAGTTCGTCTGCTTACAAGACCCACTGACGAAGAGTTCAAGAAAATTTTGAAAAGGAACAGTTGTGAAGGGGGTAATTGTACTTCTAGGTTTTAAAAGTTATTAAACCACAGTGCTTTAAGCAGTGAGGTGTTAGCACAGAATTGATTGATCAATGGAATGAAATAAAAAGTCCAGAAAGAGAACCCAAAGCATCTTAGAAATTTGGTATATGATAAAGCTGGTTCAGGTCAATGGGGAATGATTATTTTGCAAATGATGTTGGGCAAATAGACTGATCATTTAAATGCAAATAGGGACTTCCCTGGTGGCGCAGTGGATAGGACTCTGTGCTCCCAATGCGGGGGGCCCGGGATCAATCCCTGGTCAGGGAACTAGATCCCACATGCAACTAAGAGTTCACATGCCACAACTAAGCAGCCCACGTGCTGCAACTAAGGAGCCCGCCTGCTGCAACTAAGACCCAGTGCAACCAAATAATAAATTAATTAATTAAAAAAAAAACCTTGATATTGAAGTTACTATTACTATAGTCCTAACAGAAAAGGCGAAGTTTTAGTTGTTTTGATTACAAAAAAAAAAAAAAAAAAAAAATTTTGGTCTCTATCTCTCCCAAAGTGCCCAAATAAATTAACTTTTAATGTAAAAAAAATAATGCTGCAAAAGAATCAGAAGAGGAACCAGTGAATGTTTATGTGATCTTTGGGAGAAGAAAACCTTTCTAAATAAAACATGAAAGGCAGACGTCATAAGGGTGAAAACATTAAATTTGACTACATGAAAAATAAATTTTTAAAAGGTTTAATAGAAATGACAATGTGGGAAAAACCTTTGCTGTGTATATGACAATTTGAAAGAATTCTTACAAATCATTAAGAAAAAGATAAACATACTAATAGAAAAATGGCAAAGTACACAATTTGCCACGGAAGTACAAATTATTAAAAGTTCTATTTCCTTAGTAAGCAAATGAAAGTAAATAAAAACCAAAAAGTTCTCCCCCTCCATTTTTTATCTTACCTAATGATATTGGAAAAAAAAATTAAAGCCATAATATCCTTTGCTGGTGGGAGAATAAATCAGCAGCCTTCCTGTAAGGCCAGTTGTAATAGGAATTAGAGCCTTATTAACCTGTGTTCATTTTGATCCAGCAATTCCACAACTATATATATTTTTAAGTAATAATAAAAAGTATGTGCAGATACCTCTTTATAACTATGTGTGTGGGAATTTTATTTATTGTAGTTAAGAGAAAGAAACAACTTAATGTCTAGTTCTAGGGAATTGGTTGCATAAATGACAGAATATTGCTCCAGTAGAATGAGAGGCAATTACACAAATATACTTTGCAGTTAATGTTGTAGAAGAATATTTAAGGACATGAAAAATATTCACGATGATGTATATTGCTAAGTGAAAAAAAGTATGTTACTAGGCTGTATTCATAGCATGATCCTGTGTTTGTTTACACACATATGTAAACATATACACAGAACATGACTTGTGCATTACAAATGATTTGTTCTCTTTTTACGTTTTTGCATTTCTACTGTACACATTAATGACTTTTTAATAAGAAAAATTAATAATTACTATTAATTATTGTTAAAGAGAACTTATCCTGGGTTAGTGTTTTTTTTTTGAGGGTATGGAATTGTTTGTGTGCTATGATATATATTTCTGTAATGCTGAATTTTGTTTACTGAATTTGATCATTTTTATAGTCAAAAGGAAACAATTTTAAAAAATAAAAAAAGGGCTGGGGAACAAAGAAGTTCATACTCTTCAATCTAACAATTTAACTTTTAGAAACGTTCTTAACCCTGAATATGAATAAATATTTATACAGAGATTGCTCATCATAGCAGTATTTACAACAGAAAAAACAAACAAAAACCTGATAAAAAACATATAAGCACCATTTAAACAATACAGAGCTAGATAAACTATGACAGGCCCATTAGATGAACCTACAGCAGCATAGTGAAGTCAGCATGAATCCAGCCTGCCTAGATTCAAATCTCAGCTCCACCACTTACTTGCTGTGTGACTTTGCACAAGTTACTTAACCTCTCTGTTTCAATTTCCTCTAGTAAAATGAGGATAACAATAGTACCTACATCATTGGATGGTTATGAGGATTTTGAAGTCAGAGCCCATGCAGGAAACAGATGACACACTCAAATTAGATAATTTGAGTAGAGTTTAATAAAAGAACTCTTTACAGAGGTGTGGACAGGGTGTAGTGAAACCACCAAGGATAGTGCAGTACTCTGGGCAAGTAGTAGTAGGAAGTCATAGGGAGCAATTGGGCAGGTATTGGAACCTGGAGAGAGAGAGAGTTCCTAGGAGGAGCTGTGCTCTTTGTGAAAAGCCCAGTGACCCTTCATACCTTAACCTCACCCTCCAGGCTGCTTCTGAGACATCTGTGATAAGTCTGTCACTGCTGCAATAATGGTGCATATAAACAACCCCAAATCTCACTGGCTACAAACTGCAGACATTTGTTTTTCTCACTCCCAGGTTGACTGAAGCAGCTCTGCTTCAGGCTTTGGGTTGTTTGGGTTCAGGTCAGCTTCCTGGGCCTCTTATTTTGGGAACAGCCACCAAGAGGCCAAACCAAACAGGCAAGTCCCTTTCAGGCCTCTGCTCACAACAAGTGTGCAAACATTCCATTGGCCAAAGCATGTCCCATGACTGAGACTAAAGTAAATAGAATAGAGCTATTTATATTCCACATACTCTAGTAGAAGGCAAACTCCCATGGCGAATCCTAACACAGGGAGAGAGGAAGAGAGTGGAGTTGGGAATGATAATCCAATGACAACTTGTCATTGGCCAAATCCAAGGAAGTGAGAGGGCACAGAAGCCGGGTGATGCAGTCTGTACAGGTCGGCCTCCGGGGGCACAGAGCAAGGTGGAAGAGGGTAGAGGGGTCTGGAGAGGCAAACAAAAATATCTATGCAGGATTACATGAGTTAATATTTTTAACGAGTTTAGCATAGTGACTGGCATGTAAAAAAATACTATATTAAGTGTTAAGTAATAAAATAGGGTGCCATTGGAAATGATGTTTTCAAGAATATTTAATTAAACATTTTAAATGTTTATAATTAACTGTTAAATGAAAGAGGTTATAGAGCAGGCGTACATTATAATATCATTTAAAACTACAATATACCTAGAAGAAAGACTGGGAGGAAGGAAATGTAGCAAAATAATAATGTTGTTGCTGGGAGGTAGAATCATGGGGAATTTTTTCCTTTCTGTGCTCTGTGTTCAGAAATCGGTTGCCACATACGATCTCATTGGTTGTGCACTGCACAACTCCAGGAGCCCCATTTGTCCCTCTGCACACCTTCAGCTTATACAACCTCCTTCATTGGCCACAGCTTCTAAAACACACGCGTATTACTCTTGTGTAACCAAATAAATGCAATAAAAATTGCAACCTTGCTTTTTCTCCCTAAAACTCTTCAAAGACAACAGAAATTGACCTAGTTTGGCATTTTCACTAGAGTGGCAAAGAAATTATTCCAGTATAGTTGTCCTTCAGGATCCTGGGGGAATGGTACCAGGACCCCCATGGATACTAAAATTCGTGGATGCGCAAGTCTCTTTTATACAATGGTGTAGTAGTTGCATATAACCTACACAGTCCTCCTGTACACTTTAAATCATCTCTAGATTACTTATAATACCTAATCCAATGTAAATGTTATGTAAATAGTGTGCAGAAAGTTCAAATTTTGCTTTGGGGAACTTTCTGGAATTTTTTCCCCTGAATATTTTTGATCTGTTGTTTGGTTGAATCTGCAGATGTGGAATCCACAGATAAGGAGGGCCGATTGTGCTCTAAGATGACTGTTATAAGGCACACTCACCAATGCTTGAGGCAATCGCGGTTATACAGTCACTGTTGCAGAACTGAAAGGTATTTCTTCACGCGTGTCGTATAAGTAGAGAAAAGATGTTTGGCCTGAGTGAGTTACTACAATTTTTAAAATCCTGTAATATATCTTCTTTAGCGGAGAAATTCAGAACTGCTGGATCAGAAATGATGAATATAAGAATGGGATATTTCTACTAAATCCACAATGGAGAAGATTTAAAGTAAAATGAAAGCTTCTCTCCCCACGCCCGGGATGAAATGAGCCTAGCTCTTTTTTTTTTTTTTTTTTTTTTTTTTTTTGAGCCTAGCTCTTAAAGGCATTCAGGCCAACCCTGTACTTCCTGTCTCTGTATTTCTTATTATATGAGATGATAAGTATCTTTACTACTTAGGCCACTGTATTCTATTACTTGAAGCCAAAAATTATATGTATTCTCTTCAAAGCCCTTCCTTCCCAAGATAGAGTTAAACATCCCTTCCTCTGTGTGTCCACAACCCCTGTGTATATGTACCTCTATTCTAGAATTTAACATATAGTGTAATAGTCATTGACATGACTTGTTTATGAGATCATCCAAAGAATTCATGGATTTTCCTTTCATTTTTGTAACCTCAGTATCCTTCTTGGTACCCAATGCAGAAGCATTTGTTGAGTAGGTGTCAAGACTTCCTATGTTCACTGTTCTGGGAGGGGCGGAGGGCACTGTCTCTTGAGAGTGTGGGACAACGGTGGACAGCCCATGTACATACTTGGGTGAGCCTGTTGGGAAAGGCTGAGTCACAAATACCCTAGAGAACCTCCAGCCCTGAGCCCCCGACAGCGCACTCCTGAAAACTGGGAGACAGAACCAAAAGCCATCCTAGATGCGGGGTGGGGCAATTCAGAAGAGTATGTCTCTTTTCCCATTTGATTCTTAGGATCCTTCTTAGGTATTATTTTTATTTTTTTATAAAAATATTTTTGGAGATTAAAATGTCGGTTTCATTGCAAAGTTAGATTGGAAGGTGTGGCTTGGTTGTGAAGTTAAATGGGTTTGCTAATACTCTCCTGTTTCGAACTTAACCCTCCAAAATGCCATCCTCCACCCCTGCTGGGAAAGAAGCTGTCCTGTTTGCCTTACCACATGGCTGGGGGTACAGACCAGAAAACACCTGCACTCCACAGAGCAGGTTCCCAAGCAAAAGTGAAGTCAGAAAGCCAGGCCTGCCAGGGGAGTATATACAAAGACATGAACTTCTACACTGGAGAACTGGTGCTGCACATTTTTTGTAATCTTTTTCACTTTCCTCTCCTGGGTTGGATCATTGAGAGGTCACAGTATTTAAACATTTCCCCCAACCTTGGTTTGGCTTTTGCTTTCTTACAATATGAAGAAAGTAGCCTCCAAACCAGCTGAGGAATGTGGGTGGCAGAGTGTGGACTGTTTCGTGTTTGATAGCATCATATTTTGATACTTTCTCCACAAAGTCTCAGTGTGACGGCTGGAATGATCATTGGCAGAAATACACAGGATTCTGAATTTGAAAGTTTGGGCCACAGGCTGCAGTAAAAGTAACCAGTCCAGGGTGCTATTTTCAGAGTTCAAATATCCTAATGGGCAAATCTGCTAAACTAATTTGTAAAGTGTTAATGGGAAAAATAGGTTTATGTGTTAGACCACCCAAACCTCATTTGCTTTTTTTATTTGATTTTTATTGGAGTATAGTTGATTTACAATGTTATGTTAGTTTCTACTGTACAGCAAAGTGAATCAGGTATACCTATGCATATATCTGCTCTTTTTTAGATTATTTTCCCTTATAGGTCATTACAGAGTACTGAGTAGAGTTCCCTGTGCTATACAGTAGGTCCTTATTAGTTATCTATTTTATATATAGTAGTGTGTATATGTCAATCCCAATCTCCCAATTTATCCCTCCCTCTGCTTTCCCCCCAGTAGTAAGTCAGAGAAAGACAAATATCATATGGTATCGCTTATATGTGGAACCTCATTTGCTTTTCAGCAGTCACTTTCAATGTCTTGCCTGAAAGGAGGGTGTCCTGTAGGAATGGTAAGCCATGTGGCAGGTCTCTTCAGGGAGGCGGCTTTATCTGGCACCCCTAAATCACGGCATATAGGAAGCTCCTACTTTATTCTCCCCCGCACAAGGCCATGTAAGATTGTAAGAATGCAGTGGAAAAGGGGGAATCTTCCAGGTTTAATTCAGAAGGCGCAAAGCACAGATGGCCCCAGAACAGGGACCCTTCCAGCCCCATGCCATCATGATACACTTCACCAGCTTGGGCAGAAACAGCAAGTAGGTGAGAGCAACACAGAGCCCTGAGAATGTGACCAGGGCACCATTTCTGGGTTCTGTAGAGTAAGTTGACCGGACCAGGCTCTCTCCAACCAGTTTGAGACTCAGCCTCTCCTGTCAGCCTCCTCAGCCTAATACTGCCTTGGGCCCCAAAAGTCCACAGTTCACCAGCCCCAGGCTCCATGACACAGCCACAGTCCCTGTGCTGCTAATCCTGGCCATTTGTCAAGTTAATGAGTCTCCGGGGTTCTTAGGGGACTGGGCAAGAGTGTGGATGACTCAGTGTGGCCCATCCCCGTTATTAGAGAAACAGCTCAAAGCAAATGGTTTGTGACGGTGAGTTAGTAATGTCAGCTTCATTAGAGAATATCTTGTGGAAGGTGCAGCAGTGAATAGCATTTGCAAACCTTTTAAGACTAATTTTTGTGTCACGGAAGAAAGGGGAAGTTAGAGTAAATAGCCTGAGACTCAGATGATTTATTTCTCAGTTTAGACTTGTGTGTTTCATTCACTTCTGGGACGTTTCTTCTCGACTATCTGCCTTTGGGGATCAACACTGAAAGAGGAGTGAGTCATCATTTGGCCACGTCTTCTTTTCTGTGTTTAATCCCTTAATGGAAAAGAGAATTAGGCAAGAGGATTAAGAGAGATTAAGCCAGATTCATTACTGAATTATTAAAAATTAAGCTGTGGCTTAAAACAGCCTAAGAGGAGGTGCATACAATAATGTAAGGGACAGAAAAACTCCACAAAAACTCCTTATTCAGACACGAGAGATGGTATCCATTTGTTCTTGATAAAAATCAACGGTTAACAGTAATACACTCAAAAGATATCATAATGTCTCTTCATTCACGAAGAGACCCTACCAACCCGCCTCTGGGAGGGTAAAGACTTAGAGAAAAATAGCTCTAGTCCTGAGATGGGTTAACCTGATATTTCTCTTCATCTGCTATAGGACCAGGTCTTCTTACCCAGTGGGTACTCAGCATTTCCAACCGATACGCCATCAAACGCTTGTAGGATTTATAAGTCCCTAAGTAGTACTCTAGGGCAGGGCTTGAGTGAGATACTGAAAATGAACAAACTTCCCCTTCATCCTTTTGAATCGCAGACGTAGCCTCTGAGGTCAGCTTCTCAATCTCTTCGGGCCTTCAAGTCTTTATGTGGGAGAACCAGGGAAAATTCTGAAAAAATTTAAATTAGGTTTTTCTCAGAGAACCTCTCAAAAAATGAAAATTTTAGATTATAGAAAGATGTATAAAACCTTTAAGATAAGATGGTCATGGTTTGCACATTCAGCTTTATTCTTCTGAAGACATTTCTTTTTAAAATAATTTTATTATTTATGTACGTATGTATGTATGTATGTATTTATTTACTTGGCTGCGCGGGGTCTTAGTTGTGGCATGTGGGATCTAGTTCCCTGACCAGGGATCGAACCCGGGGCCCCCTGCATTGGGAGTGCAGAGTCTTAACCACTGGATCACCAGGGAAGTCCCGAAGATATTTCTTAAACCACAAAATAAGGGAAATTTCTGTAGGGTCCGCTCAGTCTCAGATTACACTTCGTGACTTCAGAGGCAGACAGACTCTCAAAAGACAAAATGTGTTTGCCATCAGAGCTGCTGTGATTTTCATGAGGACTCACTGCCTTCTCTTTGTGGGCTTGTGGCTGCTGTGTTTAGTCTAGAGCAAAGGTTTATATAACTCTCTACGAGGACCACGGATGGACAACTAGGGGTTTTTGAACCCCATGAACTTGTAGCAATTTTCATGATATGTGTATTGGTTGGGGGCAATGTGGAGGATCCAAAGCTCTCATTAGATTCTCAGAAAAGTCCATGACCTCATATGGAAGAGGGTTCCAAGGCTTTTCCAAGGCTGGAGCATCTGCATGCTTTCTGGTTCAGCAATAGCTCCACACCTGAAATATAGGTAATGTTATTATACTCACCTTACAGATGAGGAAGCAGGCTGACAGAGTTTAAAAAACCCGTCGAACCTCCCACAGCTGGTAAATGGCAAAGCCAGGTTATAAACCCAGATCTGTCTGACTTCAGAAACTGAGCCTCTCATTAGTGGGCAATGCTTTGTCTACATTTAACAGGTTTAAAAGAATAAGATCTGGAATTTGTTAGGGCTCTTCCAGCTTTCCCGAATCTTTATGGTAGCATCCCTGACAGGTGACCCAGCTCTGTCCGAACCCTTCTGGGGATGGGAGCTTCCTACCTCACCAGGGATCAGTTCTGTTGTTGAACTTAATGAGTGCTTTTCAAATATAAAACCCCAATTTACCTTACGATTGGATGCTGGCAAGGTACTTTCAAATGTAGTGAAATACAGAATGTCTTCAGGTGTGCTATTCAGGACTAGAGTCAAATTCTGAAGCATGAAGACCTCTGCTTCTCTCCCTCTTCAAAGTGGGGCACATGGGGGAAGGTGGCCTGTGTTGGAAAATCTAAGCATGCACGTCAAGAAAGAATCTAACATGTGGAATGATGGACAAGGCAATCATTCAAAGACATCAAAAGGTGTGCTTTGAAAATAAGAATGACCTGACAGTTTCCATATACAGCAAAATCTTTATTAGCTGACATTGGAGGTCTTTTTTTCTCTAGCTTCTTTGGTAAAAATGACCCTTTTTGTATCTCCTTTATGCTTTAGTGAATAAGAAATCTGGAAGGTGGTGGAGGATGCTTTCTGAGAGTATTGGTGGTTTCTTGTGAGCTCAAGTTCTTTCCTGCCTCTCAAAAGGTCCTCAGTGATAGATGACTTAAATGCCTTAAAAAATGGAAAGCATTTATCAGTAATGTTAGTAAATTAGAAAAATTACTATTATCGCCTGAGTAAACTATTCTTTTGGGGGCATTTAGTCTTCATAGATGGTCACTAAGTGTCCACGCCTCCCAGGACTCATGCCTCAGAATCTAGACTGGCCCAATGGAGTGTGATGGGAGTGATGCTGTGCCAGTTCCGAGCATCAGCCTTAGAAAGGTCTCAAAGCTTCCACTTTTGCACTTTTGGGAGCTCTGTGCTGCCATGTATCAATCCAACTACTCTCATCCTGGAGGGGCCATGTAGAGAGAGAGAGAGATGCCCCAGGATGATGTGGAGAGTCCCAACTGCTCAAGTATTCCATCTGAGTTCAGCCTTCCAGCCATCCCTGTGAAGTCACCAGACGTGTATCTGAGCTATCTTGGATGTTCTGTGTAGTCGAACTTCCAGGTGACTGCAGCCCCAGCCGATATCACACAGAGCAGAAGAACCACCCAGCTGAGCCTAGCCAACCTACAGAACCATGAGAGATTGGCCATGACTCACGGGCCCAGCCGCTCCGCGGCATGTGGGATCTTCCTGGACCGGGGCACGAACGCGTGTCCCCTGCATTGGCAGGCGGACTCTCAACCACTGCGCCACCAGGGAAGCCCTGGTTGTCATTTTAAGCCCCTAAGTTGTGGGATGGTTTGTTACATAGTAATAGATAACCAAACACTTCATATTCATATAGCAAAACTGATTATTTTTATGGGTAAACAAAGTTGATAAAAATGCATATTATAGCAAAGTGATTAAAAACACTCATTTATCTTGCAAAACACCCAATCAGAAATAAGCCTCATTAAAGCAGTATTCTAACCACAATGACATAGTGCTTTATAACCACTAGGATGACTACAATCAAAAAGACGGATAATAACAAGTGCTGACAGGGATGTGGAGAAGTTGGAGCCCTCATACACTGCCGATGGGAATGTAAAATTGTGCAGCTGCCTCAGAAAGCAGCCTGGCAGTTCCTCAAAATGTTACTTATAGAGCTGGCATGGGACCCAGCAGCTCCACTACTAAGTATATACCCAAGAGAAATGAAAACATATGTTCCCATAAAAACTTGTACAGGAATGTGCATAGCAACTTATTCATAATTGTTGGAAATAACTCAAATGTCCATCAACTGATGAATGGATAAATAACATGTGGTATTATCTATACCAGGGAATTGTATGGATAAAAAGGAATAAAAAGGGATGAAGTATGGATACATGCTACAGCATGAATGAACCTTGAAACTGTTAAGTGAAAGAAGCCAATCACAAAGACCAGATACTGTATGATTCTGTTTATATGAAATGTCCAGGCAAATCTGTAGGGACAGAGTGTAGATTAGTGGTTGCCTAGGGCTGGAAAGTAACGGAGAGTGACCGTTAATGGGTACAGAACTACTTTTTGGTATAATGAAAATATTCTAAAATTGAATGTGTTGATGATTTCAACCTCCGTGAATATACTAAAAACATTTAATTGCATATTTTAAATGGGTGACTTGTATGGTATGTGAATTGTATCTCAGTAAAGGTGTTACCAAGAAAAGAAAATCAATCTCCTATAAGACTGATGTTCACTTTGTTTTGACTGCTTTGGGCACCAGACGCTTGCCTGTGATCAGATAAGGCTAAATCAACCCAGATAGCTAACAGCAGTTGAATGGGCTTTTTTTTTTTTTTTTTTTTTTTTTTTTGTGGTACGTGGGCCTCTCACTGCTGTGGCCTCTCCCGTTGCGGAGCACAGGCTCTGGACGCACAGGCTCAGCGGCCATGGCTCACGGGCCCAGCTGCTCCGCAGCATGTGGGATCTTCCCGGACCGGGTCATGAACCCATGTCCCCTGCATCGGCAGGCGGACTCTCAACCACTGCGCCACCAGGGAAGCCCGAATGGGCTTTTTGATGGGGGAGTTTATAGAAACAACACATGAAGCGAGAGCTGAATGACAATTTATTATACAGTTAATATAGTGTAAACTTACAGTTAATATTCTTAGCTTCTTCTTATCAATAAGGTGAAGATCAGTACAGAGATTTGGTCTGAATCCTTAAATTCTCTGATTGTGAGGTTTGTTAAGTCATCTCTTTGGGACCTGCTGTGTTCTAATTATGACGTGATATTAGCTTGTCAGTATGAGGGCAGTATTGCCCCCTCCTCAATTTCCCAGAAAACAAAACAATGTTCATAACTATATTTGCAGAAACTGTCAAAAGTATCTGAGTTCATTACCTACATAGAAAACATAAGTTCCAGTTAGACTATCCTGCAGCAGTGTAATAGCACATTTTTCATTGTCTAATGGCTACTTAATGGTTGACTTTTGTAGATGTTTTAGGTGGTTTTTTATTTTATTTATTTTTGGCTGCGTCGGGTCTTCGTTGCTGCACACGGGCTTTCTCTAGTTGCAGTGAGCGGGGTGGGGGGTGGGGTTACTCTTAGTTGCCGTGCGCGGGCTTCTCATTGAGGCGGCTTCTCTTTGGTGCGGAGCGCAGGCTCTAGGCACGCAGGCTCTAGAGCGCAGGCTCAGTAGTTGTGGCACCCGGGCTTAGTTGCTCCGCTGAATGAGGGATCTTCCAGGACCAGGGCTCGAACACGAGTTCCTCCCCCCCCTCCGTTGGCAGGCGGATTCTTAACCCCTGCGCCACCAGGGAAGCCCCGTTGTAGGTGTTTTTGAAAAAAATATGTATGCTCTATTTGTTGTGATGTGCAATTTTATACGTATCCATTAATTTAAGCTTAATTGTGCACTTATGTCCTCTATAGCCTTATAATATTTTAGCTACTTCATTTAGAACTATAAATATTATAAATATAATATTTACTCACTGATACCCTAAAATGTGTCAGGTCCCATGCCAGGCTCTGAGGATTCAGTCCTGATCAGTACACAGTTCCTGTCCTTGCAGAGCTCACAGTAGATGACAAATGTCTCAGCGAATGAGGATATAAGACCTGCAATGCCAGTTTGTATTTACTTTGAATGTATATTTTTAACTTATAGGTATATTTAATTTAAAGTTTTGCCTTTTTATCTATTTTTTTTAATAAAGTAATGTTAAAATTTATGGTCGTGAAGTTATCAAATTCTCCATTAGATCTGTTAATTTTTGCTTAATATACTTTGAGTCTCCTTTGTTAGATGCAGCAGTTCAGGATTTTTATAACTTCCTGATGAATTCTCTCTTTTATCTCCTGCAGTGTCTAATCTTCACACCATCCAGTAAAACTTTCATTTTCATCTCTAGAGGTTCAATTTGGGTCTTTTTATATCTTACCATGCTCAATCTTTCCTCTACCTTCTTGAATTTATAGAATATAGTTACAATAACTTTCAATGTTCTTATCTACTAATTCTGTCATCTGTGCTGTTTCTGGATGTGTTTCTATTGATAGATTTTTCTCCTCATTGTGGGTCAGAGTTTCCTGCTTCTTTGCATCCCTGGTAAGTTTTGATTGGTTGCCAGACATTGTGTATTTTACCTTGTTAAATGCTGGATGCTTTGTATGCCTGTAAATATTCTTGAGCTTTGTTCTGAGACACAGTTAAATTACTTGGGAACAGTTTGATCCTTTTAAGGCTTTTTTATTTTCAAGCTTTGTTAGGTGGGATCCAAGTAGACTTTAGTCTAGGGCTGATTTTTCCCCACTACTGAGGCAGTACCCTTCTGGTTACTCAATGCCCTATGAATTACAGAGTCTTCCACTCTGTCTGATGGGAGCCCAATTCTTCCTAGCCCTGTGTCATCTTCCGGGATTGCTACCTCTGCTCTTTTTGGGTCATTCATTCTCTGGCTGTGGGTAGGTTTCTCACACTCATGGGCTGATGAGCATTCAGTTGAGGACTCAAGGGGGATCCTGTGCAGATCTCTGGGACTGACTTTCTCTGCGTGCAATTTCTCCTCTCCACTACTGTGCCTGCAAACTCCAACAGCTTTGGCTTCCTTAGACTCCCGGGATTTATCCCTTCAACTCGGAGACCCTGCATCTGCCTGGGTTCCCCCTGCCTGGCTATAGCTAGAAACTCTCCAGCACTAAACTGGAGCAATCGTAGGGCTCACTAATGTGTTTCCCCTATCAGGGATCACTGTGCTGTGTGATGTCCAAAGTCTGAAAGACCTTTGTTTCATATATTCTGTCCAGTTTTTTAGTTGTTCCAGGCAAAGAGAGTAAACCCAGTTCTCGTTACTCCATCTTGGCTGGAAGCTGAGGTCTACTTAATTTCTAGTAACGCTTTTTGCCTTAATATCTATTTTTGTCTGGTATTGCCACACCAGCTTTCTTTCCACAAGTATTTGCCTGGTGTTTATACATCCATCTCTTTACTTTGAGCCTTCTTATATCATTATGTCTCAGGTTTGTCTCTTTAAAAAGAACTTAGCAGTTGGACTTTATCTCCTAGTCTGAGAATTTTTGTCCTTTAAACACTGGGTTTAATCGTTTAAATTTATAGGGGTTAGTAATCTATTTGGATTTATTTCTCTTTCCTTTTTTGTGCTTTTCCTTTATTATGCTTTTTGTTTTTTCTTTTATTGCTTTCTATTGTATTAATATAGTTTTTCTTATGCTCCCCCTTTTTATTTCTACAGGTTTGGAAGTTATGTATTCTATTTTTGTTCTTTTAGGAGTTACACTCTGAATTTTTTTTGTGTGTGTGTGTGGTACACGGGCCTCTCACTGCTGTTGCCTCTCCCGTTGCGGAGACAGGCCCCGCGGCCATGGCTCACGGCCTAGCTGCTTACACTCTGAATTTAGTATGCATTCTTGACATAATAAAGTACAAAGCTAATTGGTATTGCCATCCCCCCCTAAAAAAAATACAAGGTCTTATAAAGATTTAATTCCTTTGTCTGTCTCCCACATTCCACATTACTGTGGCCTAAAATGTATCTCCGTCTTGTTTTTAAACATCCCCAACAAATTAGTGATTTTTAATAGTCAGTGTTTATTAGGGTTTAGATTACCCATTTGCTCACACTGCTTCATGCATCACACTCCTTCAACTATAATACCATCTTACTGAAGAATGTCCTTCAGGAATTCTTTCCCTGAGAGTTAGTGAGACATGAACTCTGAGTCTTTTGTTTGTCTGAAAATGTCTTTATTTTATTCTGTGCTCAGTGTTAAAACATGATTTTGCTGAATATAGAATTCCAGGTTGACAATTACTTTCCTTAATACATTGAAGATATTGTTTCATTTTCTTCTGGCATTCGTTATCTGATAAGAAGTCTGTTCTCAGTAATTATTGTTCTTTTGTAGACAGTCTGTCTTTCCAGTTTGGCTGGATTTATCTCTTGTCTATATTGTTCTGCAGGTGTGATGATGTGTTTAGGTGTGGATTTGTATTATTTATTCTGTTCAAGACAATTTACTACTTTAATTAGAAAGACTCATTATGTTCAACACTGTCCTGCACCACCTGGATCCCTCTTCAGGACTGAAGGACCTAATCCCCCAGATGCTAGGAGGTGGGGTTGCTTCCAGAAGACAACACTCAGATGTCAGCATTCTCCAGGAATTGCCCTCAGCTGAATAGTGCTGTTTTGCTCAAGAGGTTACACCCCTTCCTAAGGGCAGCCGGCATCCAATGATTCGTCAATACAGGGGTACAAAGAGCCAGCCCTCTTGTCTCAATGTGGGACAATTCTAAAGGTCCTTCTTAGCGTCAGAGCTCCCTTTGGTAGGATAATCAACCAGTCCTTTGCCAAGGACTCATGTCTCTAAAACCCCTCAGTCTTGCATCCTGGGAAACCCCTGGATCCTGGGCAAACGGGGACAATTGGTCATCCTTCCCATGAAGTTGGCCGAAGTCTTTGTTGAGGCTGCATCACACCTCACCTTCTCACTCTGCCCAGTCCTGCTTCTATCCCTTCCACTAATATTGATCTCAAGAGCTCTCCATAATAAGCCTCCTGCACACTAATCTCTGTTTCAGTCTACTTCCCGGGGAAGCAAACCTACAACATTCATGTCTTTCCAAATTTAATTATAGAAAATTTCTCTTTAAATAGTGCCTTTCACATTCTCTGTTCTTTTCTTCAGGGACATCCACTAAATGCACCTTGAATCTCTTCATTCTATCCTCAATTTCTCTTTTTTTTTTTTTGCGGTATGCGGGCCTCTCACTGTTGTGGCCTCTCCCGTTGTGGAGCACAGGCTCCGGACGCGCAGGCTCAGCGGCCATGGCTCACGGGCCCAGCCGCTCCGCAGCATGTGGGATCCTCCCAGACCGGGGCACGAACCTGTGTCCCCTGCATCGGCAGGCGGCCTCCCAACCACTGCGCCACCAGGGAAGCCCCATCGTCCCTACTTCTAAATGATGAAGTCCTAGGGCTCAGTTCTTGAGACTCTTCTCTTTTTCACAGTTTAAATCACTTCCCAGATGAAGTCATCAGTCTTGTGACTTCAAATACCATAGATACGCTGATAACTTCCAAATTTCTATCTCCAGCTCACACATCTCCCCTAAACTCCTGACCCACATATCCAGCTGCCTATGAGACAGCTCCACTCGGAAAATTAAAAACTGAGCTCCTGTTCTTCATTCCCAAACCCTGAAGGTTTCCCTATCTCAGTTATTGGTAACTGTTATTACAGGCATTCAGGGTAATGTCTTGGAGTCATCTTTATTTCCTCGCTTTGCCTCACACTGCAAATCCTGCAAATCCTATGGATTTTCCTTAAAAATGGATCCAGAATTGGACCACTTCTTATAATCCTCACTGCTGCCCCCCACCCCCCCCTCCCGGGTCCAAGTCACCAATACTTCCTGCCTGGATTATTGCAACAGCCTCCTGACTGGTCTGCTTTCAGCCAATTCTCAACATGGCAGAGTGACCTTGTTAAAATGTTAGTCAAATGCTTGCCTCCCTCTGCTCAGAACCCACCAGTGACTCCCTTGTCACTCAGAGCAAAAAAGTTCTTACTGTGATTGCAAGTCCTTGCATGATCCGGCCTGTTGTTACCTCCTGGACTCATCTCCCACTGCTCTCTCTCTCTCTCTCTGTCTCTCTCTCTCTCTCCACACCCCCGCACACCGAGTTTCTTGCTGTTATTTAAAAATACCAGGCATGGTTCCCCATCAGGGCCTTTGCTCTGGCTGTTTCCTCTGCCTGAAAAGTTCTTCCCCACACATCCATATGGTTTGCTCTCTTACTTCTTCAGGTCTTGAATAAACACCACTTGCTCAGTGAAGCTTTCCCAGGTACCTTATCTAAAACTTCAACCCCTCCGTCTTAACATTTCATACCCCTTTTCCCTTCTTGATTTTTACTCTAGCACTTATCCCCTACCTCATAAGCTATATATTATATTTATTATCTATCTTCATTAGTAAAATGTAAACTCTATTAGACTAGGCTTTTTTGTCTGTTTTGTTCACTGCAATGTCCCCAAAGCCTTGAACTGTGTCTGGCACATACTATGGGCTCAATAAATATTTGGTGAATGAATGAAAGAGTGACTCTTTTTCATTTCTAGAAATTTGACTTTAAAAATCTGCCTGTTCTTATTAAATAGTGTCCTTTTGCTTTTGATTTATAGTGATGAATAGCGAGTGCTCTAGAGCTGGACTGCTTGGGTTCAAATCCCAGCTCTGCTACTCTAACAGCTGTGTGACCATGGGCAGATGTCCTAACATCTCATCTGTAAAATGAAGAAAATAATAGTAGCTGCTTCACAGGGATTTACTATATAGCTGTGAAAAAATTAGGAAGCTTTTTATGTACTGATATGGAGAGAACTTCAGGATCTATTTTAAGTAACAAAAGGAAGTTGTAGAATATATAATTTTCTGTCTTTTATGCAAGAATTTGTACCTGCATAGACACATTTTGGAAGTGTTTAAAAGAAATTAATAAAAGTGCTGAATTACAGAGAGAAGGGGGGAGTAAGGGTAGCATATCAAGAAAGAGAGTGACTGGATTTACTGTTCAAAGAGGAGAATAAAGATGTTGGTTAACTTTAGGTTTTGTTGATCAAGTCAGGATGGGCTTGGTTATCCTGTAGTTACAAACACACCAAAGTCTCAGTGGTCTTCACCCCCAAGATTTTCTTTCTTTCTCTGACTACCTGTCCATCCTGGCAGACTGGGAGTTCTATTACATAGTTCTGGGATGGGCATATAACCTAGTTCTGTCCAATACGAGGTGACAAAATACCCTGCAGTGCTTCAGGGAAACATTTCCCCATTCTTGAAAAGAAACAAAGAGGAATAGATATCCCTTCTGCATCCCAGATTTATATAGGATGCTTGGTAATATGGGAGCCATCTTGTTGCCTTGGGAGAGGCAAGCTTGGAAGATTTACAAATCTGACCTCCAGGGGATGGTAGAGTTAAAAAATAGAAAGAACCTGGGTCCTTAATGAGGTCGGCAAACCACTGAATTAACCAGCTCTGGAGACTTCCTACCTCAGGATTTCTTATTATGTGAGATAATAGAATTTATTTATTGTATAAGCTATTTCAAATTAGATTTTCTCTAATTTGTAGATGAAAACATCCTCATTTATAGGTTTCTCATTCATTTTTCTTATTTCATTTTACTGACTAGATCTCCCAGTTTAATGCTGTATAGTAGCATGAAAGCAGGCATCCTTGTTTTATTCCTGATTTAATAGGATTACCTCTAAAATTACCCCTAAGTATTATAATAACTGTAGGTTTTCATAAGTTGTTTTATTAAGATAAGAAATTTCCCTTCTAGAGCTAGCTGCTTAGAGGTTTGTGGGTTTTTTTTTTAATAATAGATTTAAATTTTACCAATTATTTTTTAGCCTTTGTTGGTATCATCAGATGCCTTAATCTGTAAATGTAGTGAATTATATAAACTTTCTAAGTTAAAATTAGATTCTTGGACTTCTGTAATTAACCTCCCTTTGTCATAATATATTCCCTTGATACACTATTGTATTTGCCTTGCTGAAATTTAAATAGAATTTTTGCATCTATGTTCCAAGTGAGGTTAATCTTGCTGAGTTTTGGGCGTCAGTGCTTTGCTGGATGCACAAAACAAGTTAGATACCTTTCCAACACTAGAATAATGTATATAACATAGAAATTATCTCTTTTTGGAAAGTTCACTAGTACTTGTTGTCTATTAAACTTCTTAGGCTTAGTGTCTTTTTTTCCTGGCCGTGCAGTGCAGCCTGCGAGATCTTAGTTCCCCTACCAGGGATTGAACCTGGGCCCTCTGCAGTGAAAGCACAGAGTCCTAACTACTGGACCGCCACGGAATTCCCTCACAAATTTTTTAAAAGTTAGAAAAAGACACTAAGGGAATTCTCTGGTAGACCAGGGTTGGTCCATCCCTCCCTCATCCCCTTTCCCCCTTGGCAACCACAAATCTGTTCTCTATGTCTGTGAGTCTGTTTCGTAGACAAGTTCATTTGTGTCATATTTTAGATTCCACATAGAAGGGCTATCATATGGTATTTGTCTTTCTCTTTCTGACTTCCTTCACTTAGTATGATAATCTCTAGGTCCATCCATGTTGCTGCAAATGGCATTATTTCATTCTTTTCTATGGCTGAGTAATATTCCATTGTATGTATGTACCACTGCTTCTTTATCCATTCATCTGTCAATGGACATTTAGGTTGTTTCCATGTCCTGGCTATTGTGGATAGTGCTGCTATGAGCATAGGGATGCATGTATCTTTTTGAATCCTAGTTTTGTCTGGATATATGCCCAGGAGTGGGATTGCTGGATCATATGGCAACTCTACTTTTTGCTTTTTTAGGACCCTCCATACTGTTTTCCACAGTGGGTGCACCAATTTATATTCCCACCAACAGTGTAAGAGGGTTCCTTTTCTTACACACCCTCCCCAGCATTCATTATTTGCAGACTCCTTTTCTTTTTTTTTTTTCTTTTTTTTTTGCGGTACACGGGCCTCTCACTGCTGTGGCCTCTCCCGTTGCGGAGCACAGGCTCTGGACGTGCAGGCTCAGCAGCCATGGCTCACGGGCCCAGCTGCTCCGTGGCACGTGGGATCTTCCTGGACCGGGGCACAAACCCATGTCCCCTGCATCGGCAGGCGGACTCTCAACCACTGTGCCACCAGGGAAGCCCTGCAGACTCTTTAATGATGGCCATTCTGACTGGGATGAGGTGGTACCTCATTGTAGTTTTGATTTGCATTTCTCTAAGTGATACTGAGCATCTTTTCATGTGTCTGTTGACCATCTGTATGTCTTCTTTGGAGAAAAGTCTATTTAGGTCTTCTGCCCGTTTTTCAACTAGGTTGTTTGTTTTTTGTTATTGAGCTATATGAGGACTCCTAAGTGGTTTTGACACTCTCTGTGGCCTTTGACTTTCTTATCCCTAATATGACAATTTTTTCCAGACTCATCTTGTACCTTTCCTGCTCCAGACCTGGAATCAGCCTTTTCTCAAGTGAGCCCTAATTCCTATTAGTGGTAAATGATGTTTAGAGACCACTATTTGGGTATCAGGGGTGCTCACTACTACTGGGTGGATCCATTTTCCAGCTCTTTATTGAATTTTTTTAAAATTTATTTATTTTATTTATTTTTGGCCGTGTTGGGTCTTCATTGCTTTGCACAGGCTTTCTCTAATTGTGGCGAGTGGGGGCTACGCTTCATTATGGTGTGCAGGCTTCTCATTGCCATGGCTTCTCTGCTTCTCTTGTGGGCTGTAGGTGCGCGGGCTTTAGTAGTTGTGGCTCATGGGCTCTAGAGCACAAGCTCAGTAGTTGTGGCTCACAGGCTTAGTTGCTCCACAGCATGTGGGATCCTCCCGGATTAGGGATTGGACCCATGTCTCCTGCATTGGCAGGCAGATTCTTAACCACTGTGCTACCAGGGAAGTCGCTCTTCCTTGAAATTTTTTTTTTTTTTTTGCGGTACGCGGGCCTCTCACTGTTGTGGCCTCTCCTGTTGCCGAGCACAGGCTCCGGACGCGCAGGCTCAGCGGCCATGGCTCACAGGCCCAGCCGCTCCGCGGCATGTGGGATCTTCCCAGACCAGGGCACGAACCTGTGTCCCCTGCATCAGCAGGCAGACTCTCAACCACTGCGCCACCAGGGAGGCCCTTGAGCTACTTTTTACTTTTTGAAATTCAAACAAATGCTATTGCCAACTTTGAATGTGGAATAATGTTCCACATTCCCCGGAGTTCCCTGGAATAACGTTAATGGACCTTGCAAAAGGTAAAAGACACTTTATGGGGTTCTCATGAGGTAGAATGTTTTGCAGCCATTAAACATGATGCTCATGAAGACAATGTATTACAAGAAAAATATTTATGATCTAATACCAGAGGGGAAAGCAGGATTCAGAGTTGTAAGCATGCTACGGAAATAAGAGCAAGACCACTTAAAACTATGTAAAACACTTCTAGGAAAAAGACAGAAAGGAAATATGCAAAATAATAACAATAACATGGTAGACGGTAGAATTATGGGTATATATTTTTCTCTCCTAAATTTTCCAAAGATCTGTAATGTGCTTATATTACTTTCATTAGGTAAACAATTATACATGAAGAAAGGTAATAGCTCATGATCATTGACCTTTAGCAGCTTTCTGCTAAGTCATCCTTGATTCAGCCCATCTTAAAAGGACATGCAGACCCACATGTACTATATAGATAGAAATCTTGAAGTTAAATGATTGGAAAATTACACAAGAACTTCTTCTAATGTTCATTGTGGAAGAATAACTGCCATTGGCTTGCCTTGTAGAGGACAACTCCTTTTAATAAGGTCCTTTTTGTACTTCATTAATCCCCCTCGGATGGCCTTTAATTAGACAAAATTCTGCTTACTATCTGCTTCTGAAAACAAAAGCACATGGAAGCTACCAGGCCATCTATTATAATGTGCTGGGAAGGACGTTGGTTTGGGTGTTAGGAGGCCTGAGTCTGAGCCTTAGCTGTGTGGCCTCGGCCAAGTCAACTTCATCTCTGAACTTTATCTTCCTCCTCCGCACCATGGGGATGGGGGTCCTGACTTCTATGGAGCTCTAGATGAGAAGGAAATTCTCAGCTATTTGACTGACCTTTGACTTCTCCTAAGTAGGGACAATCAGAAAGGTGTCTGATTCCTACTAAAGTAGAAACAGCTGCAGAACAGGAAAGGGAAGAGTGATCAAAAAGGATACACTTGAAAATAAGCAAGACCGAGAGCACTGGAGGGTGACTCTCAGGAGACCTGAACTCTAGTCCTAGCTATGCCGCTGGCTGAGGGCGTGATCCTGAGTTAGTCATTTCCTTTTTCTAGGGCCTGGCTTCTTCCTCTGTGAAATAAGGTGACAGGTCTAAGGCCCCTCCTGGTTACAAATTCTATTAATATATGATTCTATATTATAGGACGAGGGGTGCCTGTTGTAGCCTCACTTGGTTCTTGCAGGGCCTCTTTGTTATTCAAGAGACTCGGCACAATGTTGACTTTTTAATCTTTTAATTAATTCTCATGTCATCCATGAAGTAAATCAGATGAGAAAATCCAGATGAACATTCCCATTTAAGCCAGTTTCTTGGGGCTGATATTTTAACAAACAATAAACTGATGAATCATGAGATGACCTTGGAAAATATTAGACTCTTAAATCTTCTCAACATTTTTCAGGAAATAGGCTGTAAATGAGGGAAGAAAAATGTAAATGTGTTCAAGATGGGGAACTACCTTAAATAAAAATAACTACATTTTACTTTTAAATAAAAATAATAAATCTCCTCCTGAAAGAGTACTTGGGATGGGTACAAACGTAGTATCAGGGATTTTTCTTTAGATCGCACAACCAGCTTTTTATTTGCTAACCAGAGCATTTTGGAAAATTTGCATCATGAATGCAGACCCAGGCAAGGAGGCCGGTTGGGACGGGTGACTTCTCCAGCCACTTTCTCAGTGATTTGGTTTTCCTGATGGTCAACTCTGCCCTAAAACCAAACTCATCTTCATCAGGGGGAGCTGTGGGTTAAAAATGTGAGGGTGGCAAGATTTATCTTCTGCTTCAGCATCTGGTTCTCCCTGCTCAGTGTCAACTCACCAAAGCTGCCTTATATACCTGTATTCTTTCCTCTCTCTTTCCTCCCACCCTCCCTCCCTCCCTCTTTCCTTCCTTTCTTTCTTCCTTTGTCCCCTGCATCATTTTTCTTCTTTCTTTCTTTCTCTTCTTTCTTTCTTTCTTTCCCTTTCCCCTTTCTTCCTCCCTTCCTCCCTCCCTCCCTTCCTCCCTTTCCCTCTTTCCCTTTCTTCCTTCCTTCCTTTCTTTCTTTTTCTTCTTTCTTTCTTTCTCTTCTTTCTTTCTTTCTTTCCCTTTCCCCTTTCTTCCTCCCTTCCTCCCTCCCTCCCTTCCTCCCTTTCCCTCTTTCCCTTTCTTCCTTCCTTCCTTCCTTCCTTCCTTCCTTCTCTCTTTCTCTCTTTCTTTCTCTTTCTTTTCTCTCCACACATTCAATATATTTTAGCGGGAGAAATTTTCTACATTTATTGTTCTGACCTATAATTGGTTGAGAATATCCTACAGAGGGCTATATATTCCCAGGTTTGGTAAGCTTATAGGACTAAAACGCTCAAACAAACCCACAGCCTTGAGGGAAGGTGGGGGTGTGAGAGGAAGGGATATTTATAGGGTCTGTCAATCAGGGTCCATCTGCAAATAGCAGAAACCACTCTGGCTAATTTCAACAACCCTTTAATAAGGGAATTATATGCTTACAAAATTGTTTGAAGGGTTATCGGAAGAGCTCTAGGTTGAGCTTCCAAGAATGACCCCTAGAACAAGATGGTAGAAGTGGCCACAAAGGGAGCTGTTACTTCTGTCAATACTAGTAAGTTGGGGGATCAGGAAGTGCTAGGACCACATTGCTCCTGACACCCACAGAGCTAAGAAACAGACGCTGGGACTCCTGCCACTGCTGTCACAGAAGAACCCAACCCATCTCTGTTTTCATGTGTGCCAACAGAAATAACAGAAAACAGCAGAAGCGTGGCCTGTACCTTATTTCTGCCTTCCAAATCCCCAGGTGTGTTTCCTTGATGGACTCAGAACTCTCGCTGTCAAGGACTCTAGGAAATACATAGTATATCTTTTTTTATCTGAAGTACTTAGTGAAGCATATTACAAGGGAGTTGGAACGGAGCTGAGTGAGCCTAACTGTGGTATGTAACATGGGAGGAGGGAGGGGGAACAACTTCATTTTCCCCAAGGGCCCTGGAGGTTCACTCCCATACGCCAAGGCCAGCTATGAACATCATCATGGGTATAGAAAGAAGCCACATGGAGCATAAAGCCCTCTGGTAGGGTAGGACTCAGAGTATAGAGTGTAAGTCACTGCTGGCTTCCTAGAGCTTACACTGTCTCACCTGAGAAATGGAAACACAGACTTACAGTCTGGCAGGCCAATTATATATATAGATATATAGATAATGATATATCTATATATATATAATTTTATATATGTGAATATATATATATATGCCTTTGAAAAAAAATGCATTTGGTAATTTAATTTGCATTTTTCAAAAAATCAACCTTAGATGCCATCCATATGGAGAGATATGTCCAACTCGCAACATCTACTTGTTGTGAGCCTGCTAAGTGCCAAGGAATGCTTTCACATGCGCTTTCTCATTTAATTTTCATAGCACATGAATTCAGAATTCCTGGGCTATGAGCTCTATTGTATATGTGAGACAGTTATTAAATTTCTTCCAGGGGGCAAGGAGGGGACTACCCTTAGTATGTGTGAAGGCGATTCATGTAGCCTTACTGGAGAAAGTGAAAGTTGAAATATACATGCAACTATTTAGAGAAGATGTCAGATTTCCAAAATCAGAATGTGTGAGGAAATTTAAATATGTGTCTAACCCACGTGACATTGGACTGCCGAACTTTAATTTAATGGTGTTGCAAAAGAAGTGTTATGACCTTAGTAGTATTGTGTTCTTGTGTGTGAACAGAGCATAGTTTATTTAACCAGTTCCTTATTGATGGGCATTTGGTTGTCTCTGATCTTTTTCTATTGTAGACAAGGAAGCAATGATGAATTATCCTGTACATGCATCATTTTGTCAGTGTGGAAGGAAACATATAAAACCTCCAGAAACGGAAATGTCAGGTCAAAGGGTGAATGTATTGCAAATTTGGGAAATATTGCCAATTGCTTCCTGTTATGGTTGTGTCACTTTTCACTCCCACTGGCAGTGGTTGAGATTACCTGATTCCCCACAGCCTTGCTAACAGAAACTGCTGCTTAACTTTTGGGTTTTTCCTAATTTAACAGTTATCTCAGTTTAATTTCAATTTTCTTTTTTCATATTATTACTTGAAGAAAATTTACTTTCTTTTTATATGTGTAAGGGCCACTTGTATCTCTTTTTCTATGAACTTTCAGTTCACGTACTTTGCTCATTTTTCCTTAAAAAGACTGATCATTATTGGTCTTTTTTGTATTGATTTATTGTAATTCTTCATATATTTGGATAATTAGCACTTTGTCTAAGATGCAGGTTGCAAATATATCTTTCCTAGTTTATCATTTGTCTTTCAACATTGCTTTGGCATATTTTTCCATGTACTTTAAAAAGTTCTATGTAGTAAAAATTGCTATCTTTTGTGTGTGTCTTCTGCATTTTGAGTCATAGTTAGCTTGTAAAGAAGCTACTCATGTTTTCTTCTGATGGTTTTATAGTTTCATTTTTCAACATCAAGACTTTAAAGATAGTCGCCTTTTTCCTGGTACATGATGAGAGGAATAGATTCAACTTTATTTTTTCCAGGTGGCTACTCGGTTGTCTCAACATTTATTTGAAACTTTTTTCTTGCCACTCTGATTTGAGTTACCATCTTTTCATGTACTAAAGTTTTGTATGTATTTGGCTCTATTTCTGCAACTGAAATTCTCCTCCTTTAGCCTGTTTAGTCATGCACAATTATTGGGACCTGTTAGCATGTTTTAATATCCATTTGGGATAGCTCCAGCACATTTTTCTCCATTTTTCAAGTTTTTTTGGTTACTCTTGCTTATTTATTTTTCGGAATGAATTTAGAAAAATACTTATCTATTTCTTGGGAAAAAATCAGTTGGTAATTTTATTAAGATCAGGTTAAATGTATAAATTGACTCAGAGAGAACAGACTTTTTGTCATGTTGAATTTTTCTACCAAAGAATAAGGCATATATTTCCACTGTTCTGTTCTGCTTTTGTGTCCCACAGTAGCGTTTTGAAATTTTCCTCATAAAGATGTATGTTTCTTGTTAAGTTTATTCTTGTATTTTATCTATTTGTTGTTGTATTTGCTGTTGCAGATGTGCTTTTCTTTTCCATTGTATTTTTAAAACTAGTATTGTTTTATATGAGAAAACTATTCATTACTGTATATTAATTTTATAACCTGCAGTTTACCACATTCTCTTATTATTAGTAGTAGATTTTCAGTTGGTTCTCTTAAATATATAATCATATCTTCTGAAAATAGTGTCGGTTTTACCATCTCTTACAATTCTTACACTTTCTCTTGTCTAATTGTATTTCTTAATATCTTCAGGACAATATTAAATAGCAGTGGTGATAGGGAGCATCTTCAGCTTGTTTCTTACCTTAGCATGAGTTCTTCCATTGTTCTCCATTAAGATTGTTTCTCGTTTCTGGCTTAATAAATCATGTTAAATAAATCATCCATTTATATTTCATGGGGTGCTTTCAAAAATCAAGAATGGGTTTTTATTTTTTTGCAAATCCTTATTAGCATCAGTTGAGATAATTTTTCTCCTCGGATATATTAATATAGAAATATCACTGATATTAAACCATCTTTTCATTCACGGAATAAACAACACTTGATCATTATTTTAAATGTACCCCTTGATTCTGCTTGCTAATATTTTATTTAATGTTTTTATGTTGATATTTACGTGAGACTGGTCTGTAATTTTCTTTCTTCGTGCAGTCTTTGCCAGGTTTTGATATCAATGTTATATTTGTTCTGGAACCATTAAGAAATAAACGATCAGATTGAGATTCCTCAGAAGACATGGGCCTTGTGAATTTCTTTTTTTTAATTTAATTTCATTTATTTTTGGCTGTGTTGGGTCTTCGTTGCTGCGCACGGGGTTTCTCTAGTTGTGGTGAGCGGGGGCTACTCTTTGTTGCAGTGTGTGGGCTTCTCCTCGTGGTGGCTTCTCTTGTTGTGGAGCACGGGCTCTAGGTGCACGGGCTTCAGTAGTTGTGGCACGCGGGCTCTAGAGCGCAGGCTCAGTAGTTGTGGCGCACAGGCTTAGTTGCTCCGGGGCATGTGGGATCTTCCCAGACCAGGGATCGAACCTGTGTCCCCTGCATTGGCAGGAGGATTCTTATCCACTGCACCACCAGGGAAGTCCCGGGCCATGTGAATTTAAGCCATGCACCTACGTGAAGCCTAACTGTGGTTCTATATTTTCAGAGATATTTTTATTTTCCCTCCCATCCACCATCAAGATTGAAGCACATAAGTTTTCTTACTGTACTTTTCTGTACGCTGGATTTTTCTAGCTCATCTTTTGGTATTTTAGCTTTGTGCATGGGTCTCCTATCCATCTCCCTCACTTTGGGAGGACTTCCGTGCTCTAGACATTAGTAGGATGTCAAAATAGAAACTTGAGGTCATAAAAGATGACTTTAAGGCACCTGGCATTGCACTTGGATTTCTCCTTTCACCCATTTGGCCTATGTAACTTTTTGTAACTTTATTGCTAACCTATTCTTAAAACTGAAAACAAATCTATTTTGTCCAGAATTTTTACTTGTCTTGCAGAAAGAAGCTGTTAAGGATATCTGGTCTACCATACTGCTAGAAACAGATATTAGGACTTGCCATATGAAATATCAAAATATTTTATAATACTAAAGCAATTAAAATTGTGTGGTTTTGGCACAGAGATAAATGGGTTAATGAGGCAGAATGGAGACTATATAAGATCTGTCTCTGTATAAGAACTTAGTATATATCCTTGCCACTGCAACTTTTAGAATTAAATTCCAGATGGATTAAAAAAAAACCAAAGCTACAAAAGTGTTAGATAAAAATACAGACAAATATATATATAACTACTGAAAAGGAAAGATCCTCTAAGTCAAACACACATACACTCATATAAGAAAATATATTTGTAACAAATATTTGTAACCCATGGGGTAGAGAAATTCTCTAAAGCAAGACATACTCATGCTTGCACAAAGAGCTTTACAGGAAAAGTTGATAAATTGGATTACTTCCACATCAAAACCAAAGTGAAAGAATATGCAAGAGCCTAGAAGAAAAGATTTTCATCATATATACAGTAACAAAAAATTACTGTCACAAATCTGTTAGACAGTCAACAAGAAAAAAAAGCAGTTCAGTAGAAAAATTGTCAATGGCTATAAAGAAGTAAAACAAAAACCCAATAAAGATATTAAAAGATATGTCCCTTTTACAGTTAATCAGGGACATGCAAATCTTAACAATGAGAAACTATTTGTTAACTATGATGTAGTCAAGAATTTCATACTGGTTATATCAAGTGAAGGCAAATAGGCAGAAAATTGATTTCCTAATTTCAGTTGGGAATCTAAATTGATATAATCTTTTTAAAGATAATTTAATGATATCAAAATTCTAAAACTACATACCCTTTTATGTAAGCATGCTAGTTACACAGCATACACTGTAAGAATATATGCACTTATGACAAAGAGATTCTATAATAATAAAAATTTAAGACATTATTATTCTATAATAATAAATTTTTTAAATTTGTTAAATGATCTATGGATCATACATGTGCACAAGGAGACATGTACAATAATGTTTATTGCATCACTATTTGTGATAGCAAATAGTCAAAAAGAACAAATGATAATGATGAAGGAATGGATAAAGTGTGGTCTAATCATATGATAGATTACTATGTAGCAGTTAAAAGGAATAAACAGACATGTTTGTCAATGTGGATGGATAGCAAATGTAATTTGCATGATAAAAGCAAGTCGTAGAGTCATACAGAAAGAAGCCATTTCTGTAATAATTTTTTTTTTACATTTTTTGTCTTTAGTATTAACATAGAATAGATTCTCTCATTCAGTAGTATTTTGAGTATTCAATAAATATTCTATGATGAATTATAGGAAACACAATACTTTGTTGCAGAACTCAAGAAGCTAAGAAAAACAGATGTAACGAGAAATAATATCTACTGGGCCAAGTGCCAGGTACTTTTACAGCTACTGTATTACTTATTTCTCCCAAGTGTTGGAGATGCATATTATTACCCTTTTTTTTTCCAGTGGGAAACTAGCTAAATTAATCATATTGCATATACACAATAAAATACCATGAAAAAGGGAACACATATATAGTCTTTGGTTGAACCGTATACCATTCTAAGTGCTCTAGATTACATATACTATCTCACATAATTTCCCAACAATACTACTACTATCCCATTTTACATATGAGACAAGAAGTTAAGTAACATGCCCAAGATGACACATATATATATATATATTTTTTTTTTTTTTCTATGTCATAATGTTGATATTCAGTCCAGGAATCCTCCACTGTAACAGCTCCTTTACCTTGCAGTGAAAATTGATCTGTGTACGTTTTGCCTCTGAGTCCTTGTGGGATTTTTTTTTTATTCAAACAGAAAGTCACAAAAATTATAATCATCCTCATCAGTTCACTCAGTCCCATGTAATTAATTTTTTTCATCTTGATTTTTGTTAGCACATTTATGAATCCATCAGTTTTCCATTAGGGTTCTGAAAATGCTTATTACTTCAGTTCAGCAGTTTAGTCAGTTACCAGAAACCTGTACTTGTCAGAGTCTTTTCCATGAATTCTTTGAAGATGAAACCCTTTTATAGGAACATTTTTGCAAAAGCATCAGAGTACACCCAGAACTGTCTGTAAATGACAAAAACTTAAAAATGACCACAGTTAAAGATCTGATGAAAGTTCATAATAATGCAATTGACAAGGAAATTTAGTTATTTCTGAGTTATACATTTTAAAGTAATAACTAGAATTATGACTTATAACATTATACCAGAACATATAAGATTTTTAGAAATTTCATGTAGTGTCTGAAACATTTATGTTAACATATTTCCATACAGATAACCCAAAGAAAGTTTAGTACTAGTTGCTTTTTTGTTTGTTTGTTTTTTTATACTGCAGGTTATTAGTCATCAATTTTATACATTTCAGTATATACATGTCAATCCCAATCGCCCAATTCAGCATACCACCATCCCCACCCCACCGCGGTTTTCCCCCCTTGGTATCCATACGTTTGTTCTCTACATCTGTGTCTCAACTTCTGCCCTTCAAACTGTTTCATCTGTACCATTTTTCTAATTTCCACATACATGCGTTAATATACGATATTTGTTTTTCTCTTTCTGACTTACTTCACTCTGTATAACAGTCTTTAGATCCATCCACGTCTCAACAAATGACTCAATTTTGTTCCTTTTTATGGCTGAGTAATATTCCATTGTATATATGTACCACATCTTCTTTATCCATTCATCTGTCGATGGGCATTTAGGTTGCTTCCATGACCTGGCAATTGTAAATAGGGCTACAATGAACATTGGGGTGCATGTGTCTTTTTGAATTATGGTTTTCTCTGGGTATATGCCCAGTAGTGGGATTGCTGGATCATATGGTAATTCTATTTTTAGTTTTTTAAGGAACCTCCATACTGTTCTCCATAGTGGCTGTATCAATTTACATTCCCACCAACAGTGCAAGAGGGTTCCCTTTTCTCCACACTCTGTCCAGCATTTATTGTTTGTAGATTTTCTGATGATGCCCATTCTAACTGGTGTGAGGTGATACCTCATTGTAGTTTTGATTTGCATTTCTCTAATAATTAGTGATGTTGAACAGCTTTTCACGTGCTTGGCCATCTGTATGTCATCTTTGGAGAAATGTCTATTTAGGTCTTCCACCCATTTTTTGATTGGGTTGTTTGTTTTTTGATATTGAGCTCCATGAACTGCTTGTATAATTTAGAGATTAATCCGTTGCTTCATTTGCAAATATTTTCTCCCATTCTGAGGGTTGTCTTTTTGTCTTGTTTATAGTTTCCTTTGCTGTGCAAAAGCTTTTAAGTTTTATTAGGTCCCATTTGTTTATTTTTGTTTTTATTTCCATTACTCTAAGAGGTGGATCAAAAAAGATCTTGCTGTGATTTATGTCAAAGAGTGTTCTTCCTATGTTTTCCTCTAAGAGCTTTATAGTGTGCGGTCTTAACATTTAGGTCTCTAATCCATTTTGAGTTTATTTTTGTATATGGTGTTAGGGAGTGTTCTAATTTCATTCTTTTACATGTAGCTGTCCAGTTTTCCCAGCACCACTTATTGAAGAGACTGTCTTTTCTAAGCTCACAAAATAATGCTGTATGTTATCAAAGAAAAATATGGCAGGTGGATTAGAAAGACACACATTAAATATCTGAGAGTAGATGTCTATGGTGAAGGGGGAAGAGTGGGGGTAAAGGAATAAAAACCCAAATTGGCTGTAACTAAGGTGTATGGATAATCAAATCATGTCAATCCATTTGTACAACTGCGGTCTAACAATTTTCGAAAAACAAAACAAACAAACAAATAAACAAAACTCTGATACAACCATACCAGTTCTTAGATGAGAATTAAAAGAAGTTAAAAAAGCAAAATCAAGGGACTTCCCTGGTGGTCCAGTGGTTAAGACTCCACTCTCCCAATACAGGGGGCACGGGGTTCAATCCCTGGTGGGGGAACTAAGATCCCACATGCCACAAAAAAAAAACCCAAAGACAAGTCAAAGAACCATGTGTACAGTGTAATAAAACATAAAACAAACCTACAAAATAAAACTCTCTTTACACACACACACGTACACACACACACACACTTACACACACACACACACACACACACACACACACACGTACACACACACACACACACACACACACACAAATGCATAGAGAAAGTTTTGAAAAAGGTAACTATTGGAAAATTATAAATAGTGATGTGGAAAATTTTCTTACATTATTCATAAAAAATTATAAATAGTATAGGATAAAATAAATGCAGATAGGAACTCCAGGGAAAACAAAAAGCAGTAAGAAAGGAAATCTAATGATGACTTCTTCTGTAATGAGCAATATTTTCACAGTCACAATAATGTAAAGAGGTGGGTTTTTTTGGCCCTCTTTCTCTCACTCTACACAGGTGTGTGTGAATGATGTGTATATATATGTTACATATGTGAGTATTTCATTTTCACAAGGATTTTATGCCCCAAATATTCATGCCATAGTAAAATTTTTCTCATTTATGTATAGAATATAACTCCCAAGCAGACCATATACTTGCTCTTTTACAGTCACATCATCTCTATCTGAATGTCTGTCTGTCTGTCTGTCTTTGTCTCTGTCTCTCCCCAAATATATATATATATATATGTATTTCTCAGCTATACAGCAGGTCAAGTTTTTAGAGACTTCCAGGAGTTAAAATGAGAGGAGATAGACAATGCTACTATTGAACAGTATCTGACTCTGTAATTATAATGCATTTATTGCCAAGAGCAAAGAGTTTTAATTGATTTTTAGTTGTTCATAACCAACCTATCGGTAAAGCTTAGGAGACCTAGTTATAAACTTGATAATGCAAAAATCAAGTATGGATGACAGAAGATACAAACTGAAGTGTAGAATTACTGAGTGGATTTGTTGGGGAGCTAATATCTTAATTCTATAAAAAGATAGTTGACGAAACAAAAACTAAAGGTGGGGGCTTCTCTGGTGGCAGAGTGGTTGAGGGTCTGCCTGCCGATGCAGGGGACACGGGTTCGTGCCCCAGTCCGGGAGGATCCCACATGCTGTGGAGCAGCTGGGCCTCTGAGCCTGCGCATCCAGAGCCTGTGCTCTGCAATGGGAGAGGCCTCAACAGTGAGAAGCCCGCGTACCGCAAAAAAAAAACCAAAAAACACTAAAGGTGTTAGGATGTTATTTATAGTTATAAAGGTATAGAGCAACTAAAAGGGGAGGTAGAGGAGGTGTTGGAAAATGAGCTGAGTTTTTCATCTATCATTGGACAGGTTAAATAGATAATGTCAAACATTGATAAACCAAGAAATGGCAGTAGAAGCTTATTTAGGAATATGGAAATATAGCAGAGTGCCTTTTCTTTCCAATAACAAAAATAACCCTAATTCAGTTTGACTTGGATTGTCAGGAAATGTATTGGCTCTCATCACTGAACTTCCAGAGGTAGGGCAGGTTTAAGATTGATCCAATCCAGTATATCTAGCTCTGTTTCCCTGCATTTCTCTTGACCCTGAACTTATTTGTGACTTGGCCTCTCCTCAGGTTGGTATTAAGATAGCTGGCATTCTAGGTCTTTCCACATATCCAAGTCCTGGAAAAACTGGTCTCTAGTTCCCCAGAAGGAAAATGAAATTTCCTCTTTCTCTCTCATTTAAGGGTCTTCTTCCATTTTTTATATTCTGACTGAAAATGAACCTATTTACATGGTGATTGATGGTGGGAACAACCATTCTTCATAGAAAGGAAAGACTTGGCCATTTCCATGGTAGAGTGTGAGCTGCTTGGAGCAGGCCAGGAGAATGGCCATGGACTTGCTTAGACTTAGGAAGTAATTATAAGTTGTTCTTGAGTAGTACACCTGCCTATTATTCTCAACCTCCAGTAGGTGTTTTTTTTTTTTTTTTAACCATTTATTTATTTATTTATTTATTGGCTGTGTCATGTGGCTTGCAGGATCTTAGTTCACCAACCAGGAATCGAACCTATGCCCCCTGCAATGGAAGCGCAATGGTCCTAGCCACTGGACTGCCAGGGAATTCCCTCCAGGAGGTGTTATTAATGTTACATCTCAGTCTCAACGTTGCTGGGAGAAGTTAGGAAAGAGCTGGTGCCAGGCTTGGAGCAAAGAATTCCAACTAAAAGTGGAATCCCTAACCCCTAGATGGAGATGGTTAGCAATATCAGTCAGCAGAAGGAGCTGGGTCCAGGAGAAAGGTGAGCCATGACGTGTGGACTAAGGAGAAGCTTCTCAAACACATTGGGGGATACGTGTGGTTATTTATAGCAAGGAGTTTGCTAGGGGCTTGAATAATAATTATGGGTATAATTATTGGGGTATAAAGAGGATGAATGACCAAATTTTATATATGGGTTTCAAATAGATTGGATTTCAACCCGATTTTTCATCAATCCTTTTCCCTTTTGGAAGAATATTTGGAAAAAAATATTCCCTTATTTTACAGAAAGTCGCTCTCCTCTGTCAATGAATTTCCTGGACAGAATCCATTACCTGACCAGTGGAAGGCTCCTTAGGTAAGACATGAATACCTCCTTGTTCACTTAGCTATCGATTTGATTTTTAAAAAAAACCTCTACCATTTGTGTGCAGGTGTGCCTGTTCATGTTCAATCAAAAATTATAGCAAGACAGAGATGGGACCTGTGAAATTCTCCTTCCACAATGCCTACCATTTCACTACGTGTAATTGGGCTTCTAATAAAAGATTCCATGTACTGGTGTTCTTCTAGGGGAGCTTTCTAGGGCAGTTGTGAGGCTGGAGATGTAGATATTCTGGTCAGATATGAATATAATATTCACTTTTAAATTCTGGAGAAGACTCTCTGGGATAGCAATGTATTTCCTGATTCCTAGAGACTATGAATGGAATGGACTGAAACTTGTTTTTGATAGTTTACCTGTTCATCTATCTGAAGGAAGAATGCAAAATCAGATACACTTTCAAGGTCCTTTTCTAGTTCTGGCTTTTTACATATTTAAAATTCAAGAGCACAAAAAAATTTTAAGCTTCCCATTTCATTTTGCCCCCAAGGTACATAAGTTTGATGAGAGCATGGACATGGTAAATGGAAAGAAAAGTCATAAACTTGGGTTTAAACTTGTTTTTCCTTAAAATGACAAAGCTATGATTTGTCACGTATTCTATATAGCTTTGGAAGAGAATTCTTCCTCCATTTACTCCTAACAATTATTATATTCAGGAGAAAGACATAGGGAAGAGTGTTTCTAAATAAAATTTTATTCAAGGTTGGCAGCCATTGATGTTCAAGGAAATAATAATAGGGCAATAATCATTTGTTCCTGCAAAATGCTTTTCCATGGAAGGATCTTGAAGAACATTTAGAAATGGTGACCTCATTAATCCCAGCCACATTTATGTGAAAGAACAGGCACACGCGTGACAATGTTTCAGACAGCCAAAGGGCTGCAAAGGAAAGTGAAGTGATTTGTCAAAGGTCAACTTACAGATCCCTAGGAAGAGTTTGATGATGATTATTTATTTTTTTTGCCCTGCCCCCTGCTTGACGATTATTTTAATCACTGACAGTGGCTTAATATGTTTCTCTTCCAAGAATATGGGAAGATTGTCTTAAGTCTTTGGAATAAGCATCATCTTTAAAATATAATTTGTTTTACTTTCTCGGATTATGAAAGTAGTACATGATCATTGTGGAAAATTTGGAAGACATAAAACAGTAGAAAGATGGGAAAAAGTCATCATCATCCCACACTCTCAAAAACAGTATCTTTTCTTTCTTGTAATAGCTGGAATGGCTTTGATTTCTTGACCAGGTTCTGACCGATACATTGGATAGCATGGTTCAAAACTTCTATAGCACTACTTCCTGCTAAGTGACTGGGGTCTGTATCATAGATCACATATGCTGGTTCAAGTAGGTCATTATCAGAAGGTCAAGTAAATGAAAGAAGGCGGGGCTACAGAGAACTGTACAGGTATATAAATGCCTTGTTTCTCCTTTGCTTGAAATGGAGCAAAATTAGTCAGATGAAATTAAACCCATGAAAGACATCTTTTACATGGGCTCCTCTGCGCCATAGGGTAAACTTTCCTCCTTCTCTCTGTTATCTAATAATGGCCTCCTCCCTTTTTTTCCTGCTATCTCTTCTATTTCTTAAGTGACTTCATCTGTAAGCTTAAAAAACTTCTTATGCAGTACCAACTTTAACAATACCAGATTTTGAAACTGCAGCATAAGACAAATGGGCATGATTTTAAAGAGACAAATTGTAATATTAATGACAATGAAAACTGTTATGAGTCAGAAGGAAAATATTTTCAAGTTTTAGCAGATAGCTGTTCAGAATTTATCATGTACTGTGTCAGGCACTGCTGGTGATACAATGATTTTTTTTTTTTTAAGATGTATTTATTATTTATTTATTTATTTTTGGCTGTGTCGGGTCTTAGCTGCAGCACGCGGGAACATATATTGGGAAGGGCCAAGCAATGAGTTGCTGAAATTTGGTGGAGGAAGAACAGGTGTGAAGGCAGTTTGCTTCTTGGAAGAACTGGGATTTGAACTCCCCTTTGAGGATAAGAAGGATTCAATAGGCACAAAAGCCTGGGGAGGTCATCCCTGCAGGAGGCACTGACCTGAGCAGAAGCCTAGAAGCTGGACAATGCAGAACAGCCTCCGGGTAGGAGCAACAGAGACCAAATGTTAAGCTGCAATGTAATGGAGTCTTTGGCCGAAAGGCAAGGAATAGGACTGATTTTTTAAAAATTACCCAAGGCAAAAGTTCCAAGACCACTTGGCCAGGATAAAATGTGACTACTGAATTTGCTTCCCTGTTACTGGAATTGACACTCCTGTGTTCTATACACAACTCGTGCCAGCAGAAATGGTCGCATTATTTACTCTAATGAGTTCTCCTAATTTTTGGATTGTCCAAAATAACGCAAAGAGTGTAACCAGTGAATATATGACAACAGTAATCAAAATAAATACATGGGACGCCCGAGACCACAGCCCAAGGCTATTATTCATTAAATGGGGGAAGAAAAAATCCTACAAATGCAGGGTTCTGGGTCCCTCTCCTAAATATTAATTGTTTATTTCATGATTCTCCTCCACTTTAAACAGACCTTAAACCACCCCTTCTTAATATGCTCCCCTAAAGGATTATAAACTAGAAAGGAGGTTGGTTTAAACAAAGTAAAAGTAATCAGAAAGTAAGCAATCTTCTTCTCTTTCTCTCTGGCTCGAAGCTTGTTATGTCTGTTAAGGAACTTTTCTCTTCAGCGCACAGACCTCAAGGTCAAACAGAGGTCACTCTTCTGCTTTTTGAGGTATGGGTGCTTTCATGTTATTTGCTCATTTTTATTGCTGAGAATAACCATCCATTTGCCCACATAACCAGGGCCTCCCCAACACAAAGACTTGAGAGTGGCCTCTGGCGGGGGAGGGGGGGGTTAATCCCATTCAACACAAAGCAAACAAGTTCAAATCTCATTAAATGTTGGACTTTGAAGCAAGAATACAAATATTTCCAATTTAGAAAAGGAAGATAGAAATGTGACAGAAGTATTCTAATCATTTAGTAGAATAAGTCGTACCAACATGATCCTAAAACTGTCAACTTGGTGGAAAAAACAATAAAACTCCATTAATAATACAACAGCACTGCTTACATTTTTCACATGAGGAAAATTCTATTATAACAAACAGCCTGAGGCTTTTAAATTGCTTTTGTTCTAGATCAGTGGAATATTGTTATAAAGAATATATTGCTAGCGATGATGGTTTGGATCTGAAGATGAAAACTAGCCGATTTTTTAGTGTGAACCAGCAGAGATGGTGGTGGTTGCACATGGGCCCGTGTGTGAATAACCTCCTCTGTGCAAAATTTGAAAAGGTAGACCCTTCATTTGGGCACACATCTTGGTGAGCAGAATGCAGGGTGGAATTCAACTCCATTTGTCCCCTCAGCCAGGGCACAGCTATACAACCTTCTGCAGAGGCCCTGGTGGCATGAGATTGTTCTTTTAAGACCTATTTATAAGTTGATCCTCTGAAATTATTTTCCTCGAGTCTACCCCAGGACAGGCCTCGTCTATGCCTCCTTTTTAGTTATAAGGTCCTCTATGATAGAATTTCCCATTTAAAGATTTGGACCCATGTTTTTTTCCCCTTGTTTTGGAAGCACTTTAGATTCATCCTATAAGGGTCTTGTAGGTCTCTCAGTTACCAACTGTGGCATCTTGGGGTAAGTTAGGGTTTTTTTTTTTTACTCTCTTAGCCTAGCTTTCCTTAACAAGGATCTATGAGTTCACTGGTTCCCAATAAACATTTTGTAATGTCCTTTTTCTATACCAAAATGAAATTCATAGGTAATATGATCATTCTACACACAAAATTTTTAAATAATTATAATGTCCACATATAAAGGGGAAAGAAAAGAAGAGCTGTTTATCATAAAACTATATAAAATGCATAGGCCTAACTATAATAGAAAACGTAATGAAGTTGTCAATGCTGAGCAAAAGAAAGTTAGAATCTTCTCTCAATTTAAATAGTAGTTTACATTACTGGAAAAATGCATGTAAACCCACAATACACTTTGTGATTATGTGGAAAAGAGTTAGGTGCTAGTCTTGATCATTAGAACAGGGTTTCCACCCATATAAACGGGCTTTTGAAAGCTGTGCGGAGCATTCATGGAAATTGTTTGGTGGGTAGTACTGTCTCATACATGGAAGGAGGTATAGCACCCCTGGTCCCAATCTCCTAATGCCAGTAACGCCTGATCATTGTGATAATCAAAAATACCCCCAAATTTCCACAACATACCTTAGTAGGGATGTATTTCTCTCATTGACAACCACTGTCTTGACTAGTCTTGAATCCAAGAAGCCTGAAAAACTCAGGACCAGAAAAGGCCTTCCTCAGTGAAGATTTTACTACCACTTCCACTTTCCTTCAGCCTCTCCCAGGGATTCCAGCTCTTAGGGGAAGGGAACACAGCTGATGTGACAATTGGCCAGGACCAGCCCTGAAAGGACCTTGAGGAAGGCAAGTGATACCTCTACCTTCTCCCCACTCCATCTCCTCCCATCCCTACAGAGGTTTTCCCACTTATTCTTCCCTCTCAGGCTTTCTCCCTATCAAAAATCACTTTCAGAAGTAGAGATATGTTAGCGATTTATACTTCCGTGTGAATATGTGTTAATTGTACATCTCTTAAATCCAAATGGTTTATGAGCATACAAAAAGGTGCTCAGCCTCACCAGAAATTAAGGTAGTGAGAAATTTCTAATACAAATGAGATACTATCGATATTTCATACTCATCAGGTTGGCAGAAGTCTAAAACTCCAACAGTACCAAATGTTGGAAAAGAGTGGGGAAATTGGTACAGCCACTTTGGGGAGCAATTTGATTTTATCTATTAAGATTGGAAATGCTCTTAATCCTACATCACAGGAAATCGACTCAAGTCTATACCTTAGAGGAAGACTATTTGTTTGTACCTGAAGATATATATGTTTGTGGCAGCATTACTTTTAGTAGTGAAAAACTGAATCAGCTGGAAATATTTAAATGCCATTAATGGAAGATCAGATTCATATATCACTGTGTATTCATACAAGGGAATATTATACAGCAATTACAATGATGAATCACAGCTTTGTGTCTGCACAATGATAAATCTCAACAACAATGAAGAAAAGCTAATTGCAGGGTATGTAGAGTGTGACACCGTTTAAATAGTTTAAAAACCTGCAAAACAGTGCCATATACTGTTTATAGATACATGAATATGCAGTAAAAGCATAAAGCATGTATAAGAATGATTAATTATTCATGATCTTGGTTATTTCTGAAGAAGGAGAAAGAATGAGGTTGGGAAGAGGACACACAGAAAGCTCTCAGTTGTATCTGCAATGATTTTGTTCTCCAAAAAAATATCTAAAGGAAATGTGGCCAACTGTTAAGATTTAATTTGCTATAGATAGTGCTGGATATACTAGGTACTCATTATATCTTTTACATATTTCGATGCGAAATAACACCATAATAAAAATAATTTTTAAAAGTGATGCATCTTTAAGGGATATTTGTATTCTTGATTTAGCAGATTTTTCATGACCTTCTAGGCACCAGGTGCTGAGACAGAGAACTCAACAATGAACAAGATAGCTCCCAGTCTTAGATGGTGGTTCTTAAACTTTATTGTGCATCAGGATCACCTGAAAAGCTTGTTAAAACACAGACGGCTGGGCCCAACCCCCGGAGTTTCTGATTCAGTTAAGTCTAGGATCAGGCTTGAGAATTTGCATTTCTGACAAGTTCCCAGGTGATGCTGATGTTGCTGGTTCAGGGACCACATGTCTCCTGAAGTTGTTTTAACACTATTGTGGAAGGACTTTATTCCTGCTATAAGGATTCCAAGAACTGGTGGGAGAAGTATATTTTCTGGACAGCATGCTCTGCCAAGTCTCTAAAGCACATTTATGCTGCCCGCCCTGGGCCACTAACAGCACATCATCTTCCTGGCGTCTCAAGAAATGTCACTGCATCCTCTTACCCCTTCTAACTTGTGGTTGTGTATCTTTCAACTTATTCCATTAAAACTTTAGGTCCTGTATACATCCTATTTGTTGTACACCCTATACAAAATGTCAACAGCAGTCATTCTCTGATATTGGAATTATGGTTAATTTTTAAAACTTTTTGCTTGTCTGCATCATCTAACATTTCCATAATGAACATTTTCATTATGAACAAGAGTTAATTATATAATAAGGATATTAAAGTAAAATAAATATATATCAAGTTGTGTTAGGCTCTGTGATGCGGGCACAGGTGCTAAGAAGTAGTATGGATATGGACTTGCCTTTAAGAGGTGTATGATCTCATTCATACATACATTGGAAAAACATTTAGCAATAAGACAAGCTATTCAGGAAAGTGTTCACCGAGAACTAAATGTACAGTTGGCAAGTACTTTGGAAGGAAAAAATGACTAGGCTGAGTGGCCCTAGAAGGAGCATTTGGGCCCAGCCTTGGATGATAAACCTGCCAGAGACTAAGCAGAGGGCGAGGCAGGATGCGAGGGTCTCTGCAAATCCCCAGTATACGTATAGGTGCTCAGTGAACACTGAAGAATTGAGCACTTATTGAATTCATATAGAAACTTCACTCAGGCACCAGTACATTCAGCATAACAGTGGCTCATACCCAAGACACATAAATTGAAACCAAAATTAATTTCATTGTAGGTTTATGACAAGTCAAGAATGGGAAAAAAATGTCATCTTCTTTTACGTGATTTCTTCATTGATGATCACGTCTCAAAAGTGCATCTGTGGGTGTGCAAAGAAAGACCCATCGGGACTGGACACCTCTTAGGTGTGTTCTCCTCCCCTTTTGCCCTTAATTAAGATGGGGGAGTTCTTACTGGTCTTGTAGATCCTCTGTGCAAAACCTTACTGGTCTTCTAGTTCCTCTGTTCAAAACCATACTCACCCTAAAGGAGCATCTCTTCACCTCTTTATGTTTGGATTGATTATATGTTTCTCTGTGTTAAAAAAGCCTGGAGGCATCTACTTCTGGACAAGATGAAACAACAGGGTCCAAATTTATCCTTTTGCCTTAAACAACTAGAAAAGCAGATTAAAATATATGAAAAAATGGGGGCGGAGGTATAAGCAGGGGCTGGACGGAAGAATTACAAAGGTGCATGAGGAAACTTTTGAGAATGATGACTATATTCATTATCTTGATTATGGGGATTCTTTCGCAGGGGTCTACATATTTCAAAACTTAGACTGTATACTTCAAATATATCTCGATAAAACTTTTTAAAAGTACTGGAGAGAGAGGAAAAAAAAAAAAGCCTGGGAGCACAGGTACCATCAAAAAAAATACTCCCGTGCCATTAGTTGGATAGTTTCCCTTTCTTTTAGCAGCTTTTAAAAATTAGGTTAAGCAGAGGTGAATATACAGAGAACAATAATCCTATGCTATTTAATTGAATCATTTCCCTTCTTTTTCTCAGATCTGTTATTCATGTTAAGCAACGGGCTTGCTAATGAACTTAAAGCTTCTGGGCCCTCACTTACAAGTTCTTTCCAAAGTTCTATAGCTGATTTTCTGTTTGTAATTGTGTTTTCTTTTTTAAAAAAAGAGGCCCCAGACTTCCCTGGTGGCGCAGTGGTTAAGAATCTGCCTGCCAATGCAGGGGACACGGGTTTGATTCTGGTCAGGGAAGATCCCACATGCTGCGGAGCAACTAAGCCCGTGTGGTGTGCCACAACTACTGAAGCCCGTGCACCTAGAACCTGTGCTCTGCAACAAGAGAAGCCACTGCAATGAGAAGCCCGCGCAACACAACGAAGAGTAGCCCCCGCTCGCTGCAACTAGAGAAAGCCTGCCAACAGCAACGAAGACACAGTGCAGCCAAAAATATAAATAAATTAAAAAAAAAAAAAAAGAGGCCCCAGATTGTATAAGATTCAGGCTCCATGAAACCTGGATGCAACCCTACTTTTTTAAAAAAAGATTTTATTAAAGGTCTTCATAGAGCAACATCAGACTCCAAATCCAGCTGCCAAGGAGACAGTGTTATGCAGTGGGTACTTGCTGGCATGGCAGGCGTCTATGGCTTCCCTCCCTTCTGTTGGGGGATGGGGAAGGTGACAGTGAGCAGTGTCTCACCTATGGGTTCCACCATGCTCAGTGGTCAGGCAGGGGCTTCTTAAGGGCCCATCTTTCCACTTGGGTCCCAAGGCAGCATGATCTTCACTTTGATGCCCAGCGCTCCCTGTCTGAGCAGCACATGGCAGCCGGTGGTGTCTGTGTAGAAGCTAACATGGTCCTCACTGTGGGTCATCAGGCCATCCACAACTTCATGGATTTAACCCTCTGTCCTTGGAGTTGCCCAGGCATTACGACCTAGCAACCTTTGTCCCCACTCTCCATGATGACCTTCAGCACACCACAGCAAGCCCTCCTAGAAGTGTGTACCGCAGATCCCGCCTGGGTGATGTGCACAGAGCTCTCGTATATTCCTTTTCCTCCTAAAGCTCTACACTGCCCTCAGGGAAGCCAAATCTCTTCTGAAGCACAGCGGTCAATTCCTGGATCCGCCAGCCCTTCTCACCAAGAACATTGTGCGTCCTGGAGGCCAAGATAATGATTTCCGTCCTGGTTGGTGTAAATCAGACTTCAACTCCAGAGTCGTCATCTTTGGCCAGCGCCGGAGTGAGACACTTGTTCAGTTCAACCTTGAGGACGCCATCCGCGACATCTTGGAAATTGACACTGCCATCTTGCCACCTGGCAGCACCTTAAGGAATGGCCCAGTGCTGCTGTTAAATGACCTAAGGAGTGTGATGTGAGCAAATGGTTCCCACTGCTATTGCAGACAGAACACAAACACCCAAAGAACTTTAGGACTATGGTGGCCTAGAGCACCTTTCTCTCCTTGGATAAGCCTTTGTGTGGACTTGGTAACAGCAGCTGAGGGGCTGTGAATAATACTTCAGACTTCCTCACTTTCTTTTTCATCAATTGCTCTATCTGGAGGGACCCAAGTGTGAAGGAGAAAAATGACCCAATAAATACAATTCAGCTTCAGCAGCTTCAGAATGCCCATTCCCTGTCTCCTCCATCGGCTCCAGAATTGAACAAGCAAGGTAGGAGAGGAGAGCTTTGCCTCAGGTGCTCTTTGTGACTCAACATTGGGGAATTTCAGTTCCAACACCTCCAGAGAAGGTGTCTTGAAATGATCATGGAAATAGGATCTTTTACTACATGTGGGCCACATTTCACACTGTTCCTGAGTAGAATATCCTTGCTCTGCCTCTCTGTCAACCAGATCCCACTAGTTCCTCAATACAAGCTCAGTGCCTCCCTCCTGGAATTGCCTTCCCAGATCTATCCAGTGCAGAGTGAAATCTTCCTTCCCTAAACCGAGCACTTAAGATATGACAATTCTTGAAGCTGTTAGGAGTTTAGACCCAAACTCCTATAACCATGTGATCTTGGGTAAGTGATAATTTTTCTGAGCAGAGAGTCCCCAATAATAATTCATTTTCCACACTAATATGTGTTAATTTTATTTATTTATTATTATTATATTTTAATGTGTTAATTTTATAATTAAAATGTCTTATGGTGGCAATAACAATTCATACTAATGTCACGGAGCCGGCATGAAGCTTAACTAAGATAATATATGTAAATATCTTTTGTAAACTATAAAATGCTGTACAAACATAAGGTACCGGCAGAGGTGATATTCCAAATATTTAATGACCGGTAGGCACTGGCCTTGACCAATCAGAATAGTTTCAATCACAGCACTGGAGCTAAGTCCAGTAAACTCCTTGTGGTGTCAGACATTAACTCTCTAGTAGCTAAATTAAAGGAAGGTTTGGGGTTTCCTGGAGGAGAAGCTAAAGTAAAGGGGGTCTAGTGGAAAGAGACTCAGGGGGCTAGGGGCTATATTCTTTTTCAGATTCTCTTCCCTTATAGGTTACTACCAGATATTGAGTATAGTTCCCTGTGCTATAGAGTAAGTCCTTGTTGGTTATCTATTTTATCCATAGTAATGTGTATATGTTACTCCCAACCTCCTAATTTATCCCTCCCCCCACTTTCCATAAGTTTTTTTCCTATGTCTGTGAATCTCTTTCTGTTTTGTAAATAGGTTCATTTCTATCATTTTTATTTTTTAGATTCCACATATAAGTGTTATCATATGATATATGTCGTTGTCTGGCTTACTTAGTACGATACTCTCTAGGTCATCCATGTTGCTACAAATGGCATTATTTCATTCTTTTTTATGGCTGAGTAATATTCCATTGTATATATGTACCACACCTTCTTTATCCATTCATCTATTGACAGACATCTAGGTTGCTTTCACGTCTTGGCTATTGTAAATAGTGCTGCAATGAACATTGGGATACATGTATCTTAGAAAATATTTTTGCCTGGACAAAAATGAAGCAGGACACATAAAAATTTGTGGGGTGAATTAAAGCAGTTCTTAAAGCAAAATTTATAGCATTATAAAATAGCTTACCTTAGAGAAGAAGAAAGGTCTCAAATCAACAACTAAGCGTCCATCTTAAGAAACCAAGGAAAGCAAAACAAACCAAATGCAAGCAGAAAGAAGGAAATAATAAAGAGCAGAAAAAATGACCTTGAACTGAAAAACAATAAAGACAATCAATAAAATCAAAAGCTGATTCTCTGAAAACATCAATGAGATCAATAAACTTTAGCCATACTAAAAATTTTTAAAAATAGAAGAGACACAAATTACCAGTGTCATTAAAGACCCCACAGATATTAAAAGGTAGTGCTCTGAACAGCTCTATGCACATAAATTCAATAACTTAGATGAAATGGACCAATTCCTTAAAAGCCACAAACTTCCAAAACTCACACAAAGAAGAAATAGGCAACATATATATTAAAGAAATGGAATCCATAGGTAAAAATGTTAAAAAAAAAACAAAACACAACCCTCCAGGCCCAAACGGTTTCACTGGTAAATTCTACCAAACTTTTTTTTTTTTTTTCTGGTATGCGGGCCTCTCACTGCTGTGGCCTCTCCCGTTGCGGAGCACAGGCTCCGGACGCGCAGGCTCAGCGGCCATGGCTCACGGACCCAGCCGCTCCGCGGCATGTGAGATCTTCCCGGACTGGGGCACGAACCCATGTCCCCTGCATTGGCAGGCGGACTCTCAACCACTGTGCCACCAGGGAAGCTCTACCAAACTTTTAAAGAACAAATAGCACCAATTTTACACAATCTCTTCCAGAGAATAGAAGGGAAGAGAACACTTCCCAACTCATTTTGTGAGGCTAGAATTGCCTTGATACCAAAAAACTAGGCAAAGACAGTACAAGGAGAGAAAACTATAGACCACTGTCCCTCATGAACAGTACACAAAAATCTTCAAAAAAGAAATACTAGGAAATCAAATCCAGCAATATATAAATAGAATACTACTCCGTGACCAAGTGGGGTTTATCCTAGAAATGCATGACTGGCTCCAAATTCAAAAATCAATCAATGTAGTTCACCATATTAAAAAACTGAAAAGGAAAAATGACATGAGCATATCAAACAATGCAGAAAAAGCGTTTGAAAACATCCAGCATCGATTCATGATAAAAACTCTCAGCAGTATAGAAATAGAAGGAAATGTCCTTAATTTGATAAAGCCCACCTACAAAATACCTACAGTTAATGTAATGTTTAATGGTGAAACACTGAATGCTTTCTCCTAAGGTCAAGAACAAAGCAAAGACGTCCTCTATCAACACTCCTATTCAGTATAGTACAGGAAGTCCTAGTCAGTGCAGTAAGGCAGAGAAAGAAAGTAAAGGCATACAGATTAGAAAGAAAGAATACTGTTCCTATCTGCAGGTGACATGATTTTCTACATAGAAAATCCCAAGGAATTTACCGAAAAAGTCTTAAATTAATAAACGAGTTTAGCACAACTGCGAGAGATAAGGCTAACTCACAAAGAAGATTATATTTCTACATGCTTAAACAATTTGGAAATCAAAATTAAAATATATATTTCATTTAAAATTTTTAAAAGAGAAATACTTAGGTATAAATTGAACAAAACTTGTGCAAGATCTGTATGCTGACAACTATAAACACCGAGGAGAGAAATCAAAGGACATAAATAAATGGAGAGACATACTGGATTCATGGGTTGGAAGATCCAATTTAGTTGAACGTGTCAATTTTCTCTGAAGAAATCTATAGATTTAATACAATTCCAATCAAAAGTCCAATAAGATTTCTGCAGATATAGACAAGCTGATTCTAAAATTTATTTGGAAAGTTGAAGGGACCAGAGTAGCCATAACAATTTTGAAAAAGAAGGAAAAAGTGGGAGAAATCAGTCTACCTGATTTTAAAACTTACTGTAAAGGAACAATAATTAAGACACTGTGGTACTGGTGGAGGGATAGAGACATAGACCAATGGATCAGAATATATCAAGCAATGGAGTCACAAAATGTCAGTTGTTAACAAAAGTAAAAAAGCAATTAAATGGAAAAAGGATAGCCTTTTCAATATGTGATGTTGGAATAACTGAACATCCATATGCAAAAGTATGCCACAAAAAGCTAAAGACAAAAAAAGCTTGACCTCAGTCTCACATTTTATACAAAAATTAACTCAAAAATAGATCATACATGTAAAATGTAAAACTATACAACTTTTAGAAGAAGAAATAGTAGAAATGTTTATGACTTGGGATCAGGGAGTTTTCTTAGGCTTGATATTAAAAGCACAACTCATAAAAGAAAAAAAATTGACAAATCGGACTTTATGAAAATGAAAACCTTTTGATTTGTGAAAGACACTGAGAGAAAGAAAAGCTATAGACTGGGGAAAAATATTTTCAAGTCACATATCAACAAAGGACTTGTATCTAGAAAAACTCTTAAAACTCAATAGTAGGAAAACAAACAACCCAATAAAAAATGAGGAGAACATCTTGTTATAGTTTAATTGTTATAATCCTTAAAACAAAGGTACCTATCCTGATACGAAACAAAGACCAATGCCTTTTGTTTGTTTGTTTTCAATGCCATTTTAAAATATAGTGCTTTCTGGATAATTTACATTACTGTAGATGGGAACAAAGTAATCGAGGTTTAAAATGAATTCTGTTTAATATTATAGGAAAAGTATAAACTAAGCATTTTATTCACTTCAGTTTGATTTAAGTGATCAGCTCTTCTAGAAAGCTTTCCTTGACCCTTAAGAATATGAATTCCGTATTCCCCCACTGTACTTTGCCAGGTTCCTGTGCATATCTTTATCACAGCACCTTTCTTACTTTACAATAGTAACCTGTCTCCTAAGGTTAAACCTCCTAAGGTTTCACTTTATTCTTAAGCCCTAGCATAGTAACTGGAAGGTAGTAACCACTCAGCGTGTTTGTTGAACAATTAAAGACTTGTAAAGAATAAATAAAAATTATTGATGAAATAATAAAATAGCAACAACACTAACAAAATCTGAAAATATTAGGATGCTTTTAGAATGGTCCCTGACACACAGTAAGTATGCAATAAATGCTCATTTATTCAACAAATATTATTGTAGTTTTCCTACAATGTATGAAGCACTGTTATAGTTGATAGGTAAATTACATGCATTTTCAGTTATAGCCCTTAGAGCAAAAACAACACAGACTAAAACCCCCGCCCTCATGGAATTTACATTTTAATAGGAGAGACAAACAATAAGTAAAATAAATAGGTGAAATATGTAGTTTGCTAGATGGAAAACATAAAGGCGAGGGGCAAAAGACTTAAACGTCTATGTACGTTCACCAAAGAGAAAATAGCACGTGAAAGGATGGTCAATACAATCAGCTATTAGGAAAATGCAAATTAAAATCACGATGAGATACTACTACATAGCTATGAGGATGAAAATAAAATCAATAGCAACAAAAGCCTGACAGCATCTACTGATGGCGAGGTTGTGAAGCAACTGGAACTCTCATTTGTTGCTTGGAATATAAAATGGTACTCAGGTAAACAATTTGCCTGTTTCTTATAAAGTTAAACACATACTTACCATATGATATGGTATGATCCCCCTCCTAAGTATTTACCTTAGAGAAATGAATTTTATGTTCGCTCTAAAACCTGCACATGAATGTTTATATCTGCTTTATTCTAATCATCACCTAACAGTGGGGACCACCCCAAGATCCTTCAATGGGTGAACAGATAAACTGAGTACATTCATACTCTTTAGCATTAAGATACAATTTAGAGGGGGTTCACTGGTGGCGCAGTGGTTGAGAGTCTGCCTGCCGATGCAGGGGACACGGGTTCGTGTCCCGGTCCGGGAAGATCCCACATGCCGCGGAGCGGCTGGGCCCGTGAGTCATGGCCGCTGAGCCTGCGCGTCCGGAGCCTGTGCTCCGCAATGGGAGAGGCCACAACAGTGAGAGGCCCGCGTACTGCAAAAAAAAAAAAAGATACTATTTAGCAATAAATATTACTGCTAGTAGAGTATGGAATGAAATACTATCATTACATGTAGCAACATGAATGAGTCTCAAAGACATTATGTGGAGTCAAAGAAGCCAGTCTCAAAAGACTGTATATTTTATGATTCCATTTCTATGACATTTAGGAAGAAGGCCAAGTGAAGGAGCAATGGAGAACAGACCAGTGACTTCCAGGGGTTACAGTGGGGGGAGAGCGGAACTCTAAAGGGATTTTTTAGGGTGAAGGTGATAGAACCATCTGCATCTTGATTGTGATGATGTTTACACATAGGACTGTACACACACACGTCAATTTTACTTACTATATGTTGATTTAAGAAAAGAAAGCCTACTGCGTGCAGCAATGAGGACCCAACGCAGCCAAGAATGAATGAATAAAATAAATAAATTTATGTAAAGAAAAGAAAAGAAAGCCTATATCTAGGTAGGACCTCTGAATCCATCTGAAAGAGACAGTTTGTCAAAATTCTGTGTTCCTCAACTCAATTCCAAGGGAGAAAACAAATACTATTAAGTCAAATAAATAAATTTAAAAAAACAACAAGAAAAACAAACCAAAACCACACCTTCTATATGCCGGCTCAGTAACTCAAAGTCAGAGTTGATTTACTAGGTAATTATCCTACACAACCATACAATCATGCTTCAGGTTATTACAGCAACAGGCTGAACTGAAAAAACTAGGTAAGTGTGCTTTCTGATGTGAAATTGTTACCATTCACAGTTTTACTGTGTTGTTTTTCTTCTTTGACTTAATTTCATTTTCTATTTCAGGCTGGATTTATTGATAAGCGCTCTGATAAGCTATTTTTGTAAAAAAAAAAAAGTGTGTGTGTGTAAGAGTTCACAGTGGGTTACGAGTGATCTGTATTTTCTTTTTGACCCTTAGTGTTGTTTTAAAAATTTCTCCAATGAGCATGTATTACTTTATAAACCAATAACCTAAATAAATTATAAGAACTCAAGTCAATTGCTAACTAGAGTATCTCCCACATAGAAAAATTTTTGGAATGTGTTTTATTTTATAGGCAAGAATGGGCTTAGTTACTCTAGGTATGATATCTAGTGGTTGTAAAATGGGTGCTTCTAGAAGGATTTCAGAGTTCCCTTAAAAAGGCTGTGTAAACAATTTGGCAGCTCCTCAAAAAGTTAAACATAGAATTACTATATGACCCAGCAATTCCACTCCTATGTGTATACCAAAAGAACTGAAAATAGGTGTTCAAATAAGTACCTGTACACTCATGTTCATAGCAGCATTATTTATAATTGTCAAAAGCTGGAAGCAACCCATATGCCCATCAACTGATGAATTGATTTAAAAAATGTTGTATATCCACACAAGGGGATATTATCCAGCCATAAAAAAAATGAAGTACTGACACATGCTACAGCATGAATGAACCTTGAAAACATTATGCTAAGTGAAAGCAGCCAGACAGAAAAGGTCATGTATTTTATGATTCTATTTATATGAAATATTCAGAATAGGTAAACCTAAAAACAGAAGTCAGATAAGTGGTTGTGAGGTGCTAGGGGGAGGGAAGAATGGGGAATGACTGCTTAATGGGTATGGTGCTTCCCTTTGGGGTGATAAAAATGTTTTGGAACTAGATAGACGTGATGATTATACAACATTGTGAATTGTGAATTACACAATTCAGTGCATACTGAATTATGCACTTTAAAATGATTAATTTTGTGTTCTGTGACTTTTACCTCAACTTTTAAAAAAAGATGAAATGTGTCCCTGCGATCTTATTCACATTTGCAGCAAAAATCTTTATTTTTCAAGGAAATTATAAAGGATAAATATAGTTTAGCCCGTATCTACATAGTTAAGAACTCTGAGTGGCATGTGAATTAATAAGTGATACGTACTTTTTGGAAGGTGATCTGAATAGTCTTAAAATGTTCAGAGGAATTGAGTAGTCAGAAAAGAAAGTTACAAAGCAGCATAATGAACTCCCTTTGTACAAGCTTTTCAATGCTCCTCATGTGTGAAAGGTATCTACAGATATTTAATTATACCAAAATCCTTGGTTGGAATACATTCTATTTAGCTGCTGTTGCCCTAGTGGTCCTTGCAATTCTTGGGATGCTGTGCCTGTCAAAGGTACTTTTTTGTTGTGATGTTGGCCTAAGGGTGAAGGGGAGTGGGGTGTTACCTACAAAATTTGACTTTGGGGCCTGGAATGTTTCTAAAAATTTTGAAATCCCAGGCTTCTCTCTTCACTTAATGATGGCTCTTTCAAACATCTAATTTTCTTGAAAATTCTTGGATCATCTTGTTTTTCCTTTGAAAGTATGTAAAACCTTGTACGTGATGCATACCAAATGATTACCCTTTAATAATCAATACAGAGTCCTTTACTGAAATTCATTGTTTGAATTTTCCATTTTCATGTTATTTACTCTTAACCATGATCCTGAAAATTTCAGGTAAAAGTCCTGAGCTGGCTATTCTCTGCCCTTTCCAGATTCACTTTTACCTTTTTCCACTGTACCCTATGCCCTGGCAGGCTGCCCTCCACTGATTTCATCAACAGGCTCCCAGAGCCCCTGGCTTCCTGTAGGGTTCAGCCAATGGGAGGCACATATAGGAGGTCAGAGGGCAGGGGCAGAGAGAAGCTGGGGTAGCTATTCATCTGCCTGTGCTCTCTGCAGGCTGTGGGTTGACTATGGCTGTGTTCTGTGTTGTGTTCTTACAGAAGGCCGTCACTTGTGTTGTGTGACCCTCTCCTACAGCTACAGTCACAGCCATAACTTCAGAGACAGCATTTCCTCCATTCCAGATATTTCTCTTTCTTGCCCTTTCTGACTTATGGGTGGTAAAGGTTCCACACTGTTTTTAGTTCTTTGGTCCTATACCATCCCTTGCTGGTTTCCCTCAGCCCTGCACAAAGGACTAACTACATAGTTTGTGGGGTCCAGTGCAAAATGAAAATGCAGAACTTCTTGTTCAAAACCCACAATGGATTTCAAGATGGCGACCGCAAGGCATTAAGCAGTGCAGGACCTTCTAAGTGCAGGGTCCTGTGTGACCCCACAAGCTGCACTTTCACGAAGCCTGCCCTGACTGCACACTATTGTAAACAGTACTTACCATACGTGCTCCTCAGTTACCTGTTGAGTGTGCCACCCATTTCCTGCCAGGATCTTTTCTAATACAAGGTCTTAATGGTTCTCCTTCCCATTTAAAAACAAAAATGTGACTCCATTAGGGGTTCTGGAAAAGTAGCTGTTATCTATACTTAGATTTAAACACTCTGCAATTTAAAACTTTTCAATAGATTTGCATCTGCAGTAGGAAATTCACTTATTCTCTCTCTTCCTCACCCTTACATGGAACAAGGCCACTCATTTGGGAACCAGCGGGGGCCACCGCAGCCCTTGAGCACTACCCACCATGCGCTGGTACCATAGTTGAAATGTGTGACTCCCAAGCATGCCTTCTGGGCAGGTGCAGGAAGTTTTAGCAGTGATTTCAACCACTGAGTTGCTTTTTGATTTTTGTACTGGATACAGAATCTACTATCCTAGTTTGCTTGTTTGTTTTCCCTCTCTTCCAAATAAGACTTAAACCGAGAGCTTTCTCATAGCCTTTCTCTCTCTGGCTAGAAACTTGCCTGAGATAGTGATCTCTTAGTATTACTAAACAAACACCAGTTAGGCCTCCTGTCTTGAGTAAGGCCTGCTCTCTCAACACCGTCCTTAACAGACTTGGGGGTTGAGGTGACAGTCAACAAATTATGCTATCTTATTGGTTTCAAAATGGGAGTCCCATAAGCTCTTCTGTGCCAGGACTTTTTGCTTTCATTGCTTTGGTTGTTACAAATTCAGGGATGGCAAAGAAACATGAGTTTGAGAAATACTCTACAACTATAGTGTTTCACTGCTTGCACTTGCCACAGTCTTATTGGTGCTTGGCCACTGCGCTTTCTTCAACAACTGCATTAGTGACATCCGTCACTCATTTCTAAAGCACCCACTGACTTTTTCTACCCTCACAGTCCCTTGATTTGGTCACGTTGCCTCTCAGAGGCTTGGATAGAGCAGGCAGCAAAGTTGGGATTTTCTTTCCATGCCTCTTCTCCCCCATTTCTCCATGCCTCCAGTTTTCCCTGTTTTTAAGAAGCGCTCCTGAAGAGTCACCTTTAATGTAAAGTACTATACGGAAGGGTTCACTTCTTTGAAGAGTTACCAAATATACTGTTTCATCTTTTCTCTGAAATGCAAATTTTCTCTCAAGGAGGACAAACTTGCATTTCAAAAGGGGGTCATATGAAAAAAATAATTCCAGCTGTTTAAATCCAGAGTACAGAAAAATTATTCCTAGAACAGTACACAGAATGTTCACTGGGCCTGAAACATTTCATTTGGTTGTGAATTGGCTACAGTTCCATTTCCATTACGTTTTTTGTTTTTGTTTTTGTTTTTTTTTTGCCGTACGCGGGCCTCTCCCTGCTATGGCCTCTCCCGTTGCGGAGCACAGGCTCCGGACGCGCAGGCCCAGCGGCCATGGCTCATGGGCCCAGCCGCTCCGCGGCATGTGGGATCTTCCCGGACCGGGGCACGAACCCGTGTCCCCTTCATCGGCAGGCGGACTCTCAACCACTGCGCCACCAGGGAAGCCCTCCATTCAGTTTTGATCTGTTCTTGAGTTAGGCAAAAAACCAGTGTGGTCTCAGAAATGATCCTTCTCTTGTGAAAGCAACAGCATTGCTTAGACTTCTAGTCCAGATGGCTGGAAGGGGCCTGAGAGGTCTTATAGCCAAACTACAAAGGAAGAAACTCAGAGCAGTTCTGGACTGGGTGACAGAACTGGTAAGCATAGAGTTGAGAATTTTGCCCAGTGCATCAGATTCTTAATCCATGCAATTTTGAAGTAGCTCTGTGGAGACGCATTCTCAGGGAAAATTGGCTCCCAATTTTAATTTGCCTCTTCCTCCATCACCCAGTCCTGCCATTTTTCTTCCTGTACATTGTCCTCTGGGTGGTGTCCTTAACAATGATATGTCCACCTTGCTCTCTGCAGTGTTCATTTCTGCCCCCTCCCTGATTTACCTGCCAGACATAAGTGTTGCTCTGAATGTCTCACAGTAACAAAATTGCCATTTTTGCATCTCTACTATAAGCCAGTACTGTATTTCAACAATTTAAAAAATTTCATAGTAAATATTTATCACAAATTAGATCACAGGCAAGTTTTATGTGCGTACAAATACATATATCCATGTGTAACTGTCTAAAAATGTGTATACAGACATACATTTATCTATGCACGTATGTTTGTTATCACTTAAATGTATAAAATAGTTTGTTTTCATTAACTACTGAAAAAGTGTAAACTAAGAAATAAAAAATGAAGACTAATTACAATAAAAACAAACTACTTAAAAAATTTCATAGTTACTGATAACATTTCATAGTAATTGAATAAGCCTTATCATTTTAAATTTCAGTGCTTTAAAATAGAATTACTTTACTTTTAAATTTATTTCAGACTTATTTGAATCATTTTAAAGATTCAGCAGAAGTAGAGTGAACAGTATAACAGATAGCTCCACCAATTATCCATACTTTGCTAATCTTGTTTTATTTATCTTTTTTTTTTTGGGAGGGGGCTGGATTATTTGAAAATAAATCCTAAACATACTTTCACCCCAGACTCCCCATTATGCATTCTAATAGATAAGAACTCAAGAAGAAATTTAACCACAATACCATTATCACATGTAACAAAATAATTTCTTTTATTTAAAAAATTAACTAATTAATTTTATTTTTGCTTGGATTGGGTCTTCGTTGCTGCACACGGGCTTTCTCTAGTTGCGGCAAGCGGGGGCTACTCTTTTGTTGCGGTGCGCAGGCCTCTCATTACGCAACAAGACTTCTCTTGTTGTGGAGCACAGGCTCTGGGTGTGCGGGCTTCAGTAGTTGTGGCAGTCAGGCTCAGTAGTTGTGCCTCGCGGGCTGTAGAGCGCAGGCTCAGTAGTTGTGGCGCACGGGCTTAGTTGCTCCGCAGCATGTGGGATCTTCCCAGACCAGGGTTCTAACCTGTGTCCCCTGCATTGACAGGCGGATTCTTAACCACTGCGCCACCAGGGAAGTCCCATTTCTTAACATCTATATCAAGTCCACATTTTATTTCCCTGATTATCTCAAAGTCTTTTAAACAATTGGTTTATTCACATCAGAGCCACACAGGATCTAAACATTGCATTTGGTTTACTACACCTTTTAAAAACCATTATTTACACACATTTGACTTTCACTTCATTTGACCAAAGAAGAATGTATGGTCCCAGTACACAGGTGGGTGAACTGGGGCTCAGAGAGGTTAAGAAACCTCCCCAAGTTCTCATTGTTGGTAGGGGCCAGACCCAGGACTTGAATTAAGGCCTGCCTAAGTCCAAAGACTCCATTCTACTCCTTCCCCTTCAGGCTACCAGAATTTTCCCTGTGTTGCAGAGAGGCAAGAGGCCTAGTGGTTAAGAGAGAGGGTTTGGGCTCAGGTTGGCCTGGGCGCAAATTGGAGCAAGTTACATAATCTCTCTGATCCTGCACTTCTGTCTGCGTCTGTAAAATAAGGTTAATGATGACGGTTTGGGGCTGATTAAATAGGAGAAAGCATGTCTAGTACTTAGCTCAGTGACTGGCACATAGAAAGCACTCAGTAAACCTTAGCTATTATTCCTAGCATAAAGGAGGAGAAAGAATCACAAAATGGTTGTTTGCTTTTGTCAGTAGCTCAGGAAATGTGGCTCATCATTGTTACTACAACTTGTGTAGGATTGAGGCTGAAGGGGTGGGGAGGTTGGGAGTAGGGTGTTGATTCTGCCTGGATTGGAGAAGGAAGCCCTGGACATAAAAATTTAAGTAGGCATCCAAGGAATTCTCCCGAGACCTCAGCTGGAAAACAGTTGAACATGTCTTCTGACCTTCCATAGAGGGAAAACCGGTGGGGAGCAGACATGGTGGGAGGGAGACTTCTCAATGTTTATTTGAATTTGGAACCATGTAAATGCATGAAACCAATTCCAATAAAATGAATTGCATTAAAAAGAAAACCCCTCTTTTACCATGGGGTAAGTGCTGAGAATGGGAAAACTAGGATTTAATGACAATAGTAATAGTAATAATAATAATCCCCTTACAATTTTTGCAGCCCTAGGAGGGCTTCGGTCATAAGTCAGGTTTTGCACCAGGATGAGACTATTTCAGCTTGACTCTGATTTCAAAGATCTAAGGTAATATTTTAACTTTAGCTATCCTCCCTCTGACACTCATTCTAAGAGTCCAGAACCAGTGCTCCCAGATTTGGAGTTGTCTTCAAGCATATGCATTGTCAAGGGCTGAATCTATTGGCTAACTAAGGTCTTTGTATGTACTGTCTGTACATTTATGGGTGCTTTCCCAGTTTATTAGGCCCTAAGTTGTTTTTGATGCTAAGTGAAGACTCTGGGGCTCTGATTTTCTAGAGTCCTTGGGAAGGGAGGGGTCACATAACCCCACTCACAAATAATCAAGAACTTGCCTCTGTTCTAAGGCCTTTACATACACGAACTCATTAAAACCTCACAATAACAGTACACTACAGGTACCATCATTCGGATTTTACAGGCAAAGAAACTGAACCAAGTGAGGTGAAGTAACTTGTCTAAGGTCAGAGCCTGCACGACTAACCACTAGGCTTACTACCTCTCTGTTGGCAGTGGGCCAAGCATGTAGGAGTCCTTTGAAGGTGATGCAGGCGTCCTTGGCTGTGCAGCAGCAATGCTTTAGGTCCCAAACCCTTCCTTCTAGTTTAGGACCAAGAAAGACCAGGGTGTCAATTTCCTCATTGACCCTGGTCAAGTCACTTACTCCCTTCAAGCCTCAGGTTTCTTATCTGCCCCAGGGAAGAGTTTTAGATGAAAAGACCTCTCCTTGCATTACGAGTGTGGGTGTGTGCTGGGGGTGGGAGGTGTAGGGGCTGAGGTTTCTGGGCGGTACTGCGCTGCTTTTCCTAGGTCTCTTGAGGAAACAGGGTGTTTGGAGGTTTTGTCCTAGTCAACTCCCTCCCAGGAGGTCGGGCTCCCACTCAGTGATGGCGCGCAAGCTTGGCTATGCCTCCTCCGCTTGGAAAAGGGCCGCCACTGCGGCCAGCTGCGGGCAAAGTCCGGCTGCCCGGAGGTCGAGGGTGGGTCTTTTTTCCCTAAGGGAGTTAGAGCTGAGATTGTATACTTAGGAAGGCTTCTTGGAGGTAGTGACAGTTGAGTCAAGTCCTGAAGGTCTAGCAGGAGTTAGTAAGAAGAGGTGGAGGGGGAAGGGTTACCCCAGGCCCAAACAACAGAACAAAGCACAACCCCGCTTACAGTATGGGAGGAGGAGCTGTGAGAGTGGAGAGGTCTGTAGGGGCGAAATCGCGCGGGGGCTTCAAAGCTTTATTCTAAGAGCAATTGGGAGGGGTTTGAAGGAGGGTAGTCCGGAGTTTTAGAAAGACTCTTCTAGCCACTTGGGAAGAATGGGTCGGAGAGGGGCAGGAGGCTATCGTAGAAAGCAATCGGGTTGGAAAATGACCGAGGACTGAGGAAAGTGGCGCTGGGGGGCGGAGCCGAGCATCTGAGTCTTTCTCAAACCCCACGACACTGTGCGCTGTCCCTCGACTTTCTTTGCTTATGTGGAAGGGCCCCATAAAGGGCAGGGCACCGGCCAAAAGCTCAAAGAGCCAAACAGCGCAAAGCCCCCCCCTTCTTTCGGGGGCTCTCTGGTCCGGGTGCCCCAGAATGCGTAGGGTTTTGCGGGAGAACTTAACACTGCTTAAAATGGAGAACCGTTACCCCTCAAAATACACAAAAACCTCGGCCGCTTTTGGCAGCAGCCTCCTCCGTCCATGACCTCATGCTTTAAGCTCCCATATAGCCTTCCCCCGCCCTGTCCACACCCGGTGCCCGAGTGGGGGTGGGGTGAGGGGACAGTGGCGAAAGTCTGGTTAGAGGGAGCACCTTATTTATACTGCGCGAAGATTTGGGGTAAGGGGCACAACGATTTTCCCATACCGAAAAAACATGGTTTAACTTTCTCCTGAGCAAAAAACGCTCGCTGTCTTGTGGGACCTCCCTAAGATAGATGCCCCGTACCCGGCCCGAGGTAGTCTGTTTAAGCCCAACCGTCTTTGGTTTACGTTTCCTTGGACCAGAGAAGCCGCCTGGAAGTGCTGGCGTCCCGGGCTGGACCGAAGGGCGGCCGCGCCTTCGAGGGACCAGGGGGCTGTTGGGCCCTCGCTCCCATGGCGCCGCCGAGGTTTGAACCCTTGGCTTGCCTTTCAGCCCGCGCCCTGCCCCCTGCTCGCAGCTGCTCTCGGTTTAGGTGCAGCGGTTTCCCCCGCAGAGGAGGAGGAGGAGACTGCGCGAAGAGAGACTCCCTGCTCGGGTTTCCGCACCAATGCCGAGCGGCCCCAGGCAGCCCCCGGCGGCCGGCCCTCCTCCCCGGCACCACGTTCCACAGTCATGGCGCACGAGGAGGGGCGGGCGCGCGCCGCGGCGGCACCCGCGCCCCTTCCCCTCCCCTCCGCCGCCCGGTTCCGGCCCCTCTCCTAGGCAACCTCCCTCCCCGGCCTTCAGCGCCGCGGAGATGGAGACCCCTCCCCAGAGGGATGCAGTTCCAGCGCCGTTTGCAGCACCCCCTCCCCGCCCCCACCGGGGCGGAGGGATGGAGCCGCGCGCTTCGCCAACCTCCAAGCCCCTGCCCGGGAGCCTCAGCCTCTCTCCCAGCCCCACAGAAGCCGGGATGCAGCGGGGGGTAGGCGCAGACCGTTTCCCCGAAGCCCACCTAGACCTTGGCATCTTTGCAACCCCTTAAAAAATAAACATAAAACCCAAACCCCAGTCGTTAGATTGCAAGGCGCGATACAATAACCGGGACGGCTACGCAGGAAACAATCCTGCACTGGTCCGGGTCTCAGGCGGCAGCTTCCCGGCCACGCCACCTTCTCCCGGGCCTCGATTTTCCGGCCTTGCCAGAGAGTCTGCCACACCCCGGGGCTGACAGGTCCCGCGCGGGGTCGCAACTTGGTCCGCGCCCCCTGCCCCATCCATGTCCAGAGTCTCGCCAGCCTACAAAAGGTGCAACCTCACGTACAGGCAGACCACACAGATAAGGTCGGCAGCGCACGCCAGGGAGGCTGCGAACAATGCGC
>NW_020175393.1:9051157-9075965 GCF_003031525.2 Neophocaena asiaeorientalis asiaeorientalis | reverse complement strand
TAAGCGATGGCTGAGAGGCGGTGCATGCAGATGGGGAGTAAGTTTCCTGAAGGGGAGGGTGGATGCACGCGCGCGGCCCCGCGCTGCAAATTTCCACCGGGGAGGGAGAGTGGCTGGATGCAGAGAGTTTGGAGTTGCTTGCGGCGGAGGGCAGGAAGGGGAGCAGGGCCGGGAAAGGGGGCTGGCGGGCGCTATATCTGGGAGTAAGTTTTCAGTTTTTTTTAGGGCGCGTGGGGAGGAGGAGAGGGAGGGGGTGCATGTATATAGAAGGGGGGAGGGGGGAGCAGATTTCCTGCGGGGAGGCTGAATGCATATGGAGAGTAGATTTCCTGAAGGGAGGGTGGAGGCGTAGACGGACCGAGTAAGTTTCTTGCTGGGGTGGTGGCGGAGGTGGTGGGTTGGTGCTCTGGAAACCCGGAGCTTCCTACCCTGGGTGGGGGAGCACGCTGTTTTGGGGGGAGGGCGTGAAGGGCCAGGTTCCCTGCTGGGGAGAGGGGCTTGCATCTGGGGAGTATGTTTCCTGGCGGAGCGATATTTGTTTACAGGCTGAGGGCAGTACTGTAAGTGAGTAGCGCTTCGAGAAGGCGGCTCTGACAGAAATTAATATTGAAATTACTCCATCAGCTCTGCTCGCCCCCCCCATCTCACCCCCCAAGCGAAGACTGGCCTTCTTGTCGGATTGCCCATGCACTTGTTGCAGAAACAGCCAAGGTAGGCAAGAAGCTTATTAAGTTTCATTTTTAAAAAATTAGTTGGGGGATGCTCCGTGAGAAGACGGGGGAGGGGAAGAGAAAAGTAGGGGGACAGATTAGGAGAAGTCTCCCCTCACTTCTTTACTTTCAGTATGTTAGCAGGGCCTTCTCTGCTTCCCTTCTTCCCTCTTCCCTCTCTGCGCTGCAGAGCATCCCAGCAAACGGGGGGAGGGGTGAGGTGGGCGCTATAATTGGCAGACCCGGCTTAAAGGAGGGGGGGGCTTGCAACTGAAGATTGTGTTGTTATAAAGCCTTCATTATTCCAGCCAAGAAGCCGCAGGACCCTAGGGATGTGCCTTTTGGGGTTTTTGACATGATGCATATGTGTATGTATACGCTCCTGAGGGCTCTTGGGCGGCTGGGTACTCCCCAGAAGTTAAAGTGGCCACCCAGATGGGAGAAATGTGTAAGGGAGTAAACCTGCCCCTTGACTCCCCAACTTCAGTTCGGAAGACTATGAAGTTACTGCCGGTGGTCTAAAGAAATAGATGTTAAAAAAACAGCATAAAACCACTCATTCACTGGCAGAGGCCGAGAGCACCTGGCGGGCAGCCTCTGGCCAGCACTGGGCTGGAGCATGTGCGCCTGCCATCCTTAGGTTAAAAGAAAATGACTTCTGGTTCCTCTGTGTGCCTTCGACTGGCCCGTTAGAGCCAGCTTTGTGGAAACTCTTCCCCACACTAGACACGGCTTTGGCAAGTGAATGTGTTGAAGCGGGTTGCTAACAGCATGGCCCCGGCTGTCTTGTGAAGTGCATGGAAGTGATGTTTAAGAATGACGGATCCAGGGATGGCTGAAGAGTTCTTTTTAAAAAATGCCGGCTGTTTGCACTTTTTTGCAGGCCATGGAGCAGAGCTTTAAGAAAGGAGTTTTAAGTTGTCCCAACTGGTACCAACCTTCTGCATCATAGACTGTCTCAAGAAAGCAGTCTGGTGATGGAAAATGTGGTTTTGGTGCTCTCTGGAAGGATAACAACCAGGAATATTCAGCCCTTAACTAGTTAACCAGCCCTCTTTGCTTCTCTGTGCCTCTTTTCCTGGTCCTCAGCCTACTGGTTTCTGCAGATGAGTTGTAGGTCTTGGCTGTCAGGTACCTTCATTAGCCTGGGAGCTTTATTTATTTCCTTCTTTTTCTTTTTTTTTTTTTAATTGAAGTATAATTGACTTACAGCATTGTGTTAGTTTCAGTTGCATAACATAGTGATTTGATATTTTTATACATTATGAAATGATCGCCACCGTAAGTATGCTAGGAGTTTTAACTTGGCCAGGATAATTTTAGCACCAGGGATTCAAACCCAGACAAGTTTAGTAGAGTCAGGGAGTGAACACTAGGCAGTGTGGTTAACTAAAGTTAGTTAAGCTTTCTGCAGTGCTATAGACAGGCTCAATACTAGCAGGGGAAAAAATGGGTTTAAAAAAAAATGATCTCTTTACATGGACAGTGGTTTTTCTTTTTTTTTTTTCTTTCCTTTCTGTCATCAGATTTCCAGATTGAGAATTTGATTTTTGGCAGCTTGAGAGTTGAGTTAGTTGGGAATTCAATATTATTGCCACTTATCAAATGTTCCTAACTAGGCATTCGTTAAACAAATTAGCTATTATTTTTCCCCTGCTGAAAATCTGCTTCTGGTTGATATATATGCTGGGAAGGTAAACAGAAACTTTATGTGTGTTTATCCCAAGGTAGGGGAATTATTTACATGTCTACCCTCCAAGCCAAGAGTGGTCATGGTCATTCAGTATTTTTTTTTTTTTTAATTTATGGGATTTATTTTATTGTCTTTCTTTGGCCATTAATCAAGTCACAGTAGCTTTTTTTTCCTCTTCTGAGAATGTTCTGTGGTAATAAAGGTTTGAAGGCCCATGAATCATAATTCATTCTTTTAAAAATATTGTCAGGGTTTGATTTATAGGAATTGATACCAGGAGTGACACACCTCTTTGGGCTCCGCCCTTTTAGGCATGTCCATTTTCGCCAAAGAATTGTTTAAGAAGCCAGCTTAACATGTCAAAAAAGAGCATTTCCCTTCTGCTTTATGGGCACTGAGAAGATTAATTTTGCAGGTTCCATAGTAAGCATGGGTCTTTTCACAGCTTGGTAAGCAGGCTTCCACATAGCAGGCATGTGGTAATATCACATAACATTTATGTGAGCTTGCTGTGAAAACACTTGTTCTATGAACTGTGTGTTAAGTACTCAGTTTTGCATCCATTAACCCACTTGGGCCTGTGGTGTTTGTCGAGGTGGGAGCTTTCAACTGTAAGAGAGGGGACAGACTGTAGTGTTCTTTGCTGCTTATATAATAAAATGTGTGGTCACAGAAACAAGCTTACTTAAAATTCTTTTTCTCCTGCTCTGATGGGTGGATTGGTCATAATAATTGAAAGCATCAGAGGTTTTTTTGGGGGAAAGTCTGAGGATTCTCCGTAAAATTGATTAATCAGAACATGTTAAAATTGTGTTCAGCAGTTGGCTCAGTTTACAGTATTTGTAAAATGACAAAGAAGTTTTAAGGTGGTTTTATTCTCAAGGCAGGAGCACAGCGTCACTGGAGGAAAAAGTGGGGAGGGTATCAGTGTCTAGCCATTTCTGGACTTCAGAGTTTTTATCTTAAAAACGCATGGTTTGATCCGTGAGTTCCATTCATGTCTGAAATTCTGTGACTCAGTCTTGTGAAGAAAAGTCTCAAGAGATCTCCACAGTCTGTCTCTTCCTGGGCCAACGGCCAAATTGCCTCATGGACTTGGGTGAGTTGATTAACTTCTCTTTTTGTCTTCTCATGGAGAGAGTGGATTTACACCTTGGCATTCCAAAAAGGACTCTTGAGTGGCCTGGTAATCTTGACCGCCAAATGCAAGAAAATGCTTATGAAAGTCTGCCACCGTCTTGGAAAAAAAAAAGTGCATGGTTGAGTCCCAATTATATATGCTAATAGAGAGTGGGGCATATAATCCCAGGCACCAAAAATAATTTCAGTTCATCTTGGAAGTTTTCCCCTCCAGCCAGCTGGTTCACCTGCCTAATTATGCCTGGTCAAGTCTAAGGTTAATTGAGCTGTTAATCCCAGGCAGCAGGGGGAGGTAGTCTTGGGAGGAGTGGGAGACCAGAAAGCCTAGTGTGGCTTTACCCACTTTCTGTGGAGAATTCACATGTGGGTAATTGGGATATGGTCGTATATTTGTGATAAGGTTCAAAATAATGATATTGTATTACTGTCACTTCTGGGATATCATACATTTCACCACGGGCACTTTTGGAGGAAAAGCTCTTGATGTTTTTATTGGCTTTGAGCATTGACATGAGAAGTAAGGATCCAGACAAGTGGCTCAGACCCCAGGCAGTAGAGATGGGTGCTGATTGCTCTAAAAGCAGTTGACTTCAGCTGGTTTTATTTCTGACTTCATAAAACTGTGTGATTTAGGGAGGAGAATCAGCTGGAATCTTGTGGATTAATAATATTTCTGAATTTGCCTGTTGGAGGGGAACCAATGAAATATAAGGGCAACTAAAACATAGTTGATGTCCTTTGTGGGGAGAGGGACACAGGAGCAGCTGGAGTCCAGATATTGGCATGTTTTTCAGCTAGGATACTGTGGCATCTTAAGGAGTAACAGAGTCCTGGTAACATGAGTTTGATCCCATGGCTCTCTTCTGGGTTAAAGAAAATACACACCAAAAAGCTTCTGAGGTATTTTCTAAAGATGTTTAAGTTATCAAGACAGCTGCTTGTAGGGTCTTCTGGTTAATTGGGGTTTACTAAAGAAACATGATTTTTACTTTTTCCTCACGGAAGACAACAAGCTGGGGATGAGTGGAGTATACTGAGCTATTGGGCTGTTGGTTTAGCAACGTTAAAAACCTACTTTTTTGACAGACAGGAAGGGGAAAAAGAACTTGTGTACCTAAATGGTAACCAAGGGCTTGTGGGAGGTTAACAGTTACTTTCGTGCTGTGACTGGATCTGGTTTATTCATGCGTACGTATTGGCAGCTACTTATTGAGCACCTACTATTTGCTAAGCACTGTGTTACCGCTCTGGGTATACACTGATAATTAAAAGACATAATCATCTTCCTCTACCCATCCCCCACTCCACCGCCTAGCCTATAGTCCAGAGGGGAGGCAGACATGTAAAGAAATACATCTTGCAAAATGTGGTAGATGCTCAGATGAAACCACAGGGAGCAGTAACCTGCAGTTACTTAGCTAAAGGAGCCTAGAAAAGCCTCTCTGAGGATTGGGGGTGAGGGGAAGACAGAGAGCATCAGGCAGAGAGAGGAGGGCCTGTGTGGAAGGACTTTGGCCTTGGGGGGGGACGACTAAAAAGAGGCACAGGTGGACGAGGGGGTAGGGGGAGAGGGCAGCGTGAGATGATCATGCAGGACTTGGGGCCTTGGAAAGGTTTGGGTTTCATTTGAAGGGTAGTGGGAAGCCACTGGAAGTTTGCAGTGGGAAGTGACACCCCCTAACTCGTGTTTAAAGGGGGTGGCATTGGTGGAGAGGGCAGGTGTGGAATTGGGGAGCGCAATAAAAAGGCATTTGGAGCAGGCCAGGTGGGGAGGTGACAGGAGGTGAATGCAGGGGAGCAGGTGGGTGTGAGATGCTTATTAGAGGTAGAATGGGCAGGGCTTGCTGATGGATTTGGTGGAGGTTGGGGAGGAGGAATCTAATAACTGAGGTTTCTGACTGAGCAGTTGGGTAGATATGGGTGGTGCTCTTTGCTGAGATGGGGGCGAGGGAGAGTCTCGGGGAGCAGAATCAAGCGATTTCAGTTTGGACACTGCTAAGTTTGAGATGCCTGTTAGACTCAAGGTGGAGATGTTAAGCTTGCAGTCTGATATAATGTCCAGCGCCAGAGGTATGGCCAGGCAGGAGATAAAAATGTGGGAACCATCAACTAAGGGGTGGTATTTAAATCCAGGAGACTGGATGAAGTGCTCTAAGGAGTCTGCTGAGAGAAGAAAAGGCTGTGTGTGTGTGTGTGTGTGTGTGTGTGTGTTGGGTCGGAGTGAGTGTTAAACGTTTCATGAGTTTAAGGTCAGAAAGGTCACCACTGGATTTGGCAAAATGGAGGCCATTATCAACTTTGCAAAGAACAGTTTGAATGGAGCAATGGATTGGGTGAGAGCAGGATCGGAAGGGTTGGGAGGGGAATAGGAAGTGAAGAACTGGGAGTAGCATGTGGAGACAACTTTGGGGCGAAATTTGACTGTGAAAGGGGGCAGAGAAATGGAGGGGGAGCTGGAAGCACATGTGTAGAGGGAAGGGTTTTGGGGGCGGTGCTGCTGGTCTGTGTGTGTGATGATGGGAAAGACTAGTGAAGAGGGAGGGATTGTTCAAGAGCAATGGGTTGGGTCAGCTGAGCAAAAGCCATTGAGAAAGTCTGTGGGGAAGATCTGGCCTTGGTGGGGGCGGGGGGAGGAACACTTCATGATGACTGGAGGGAAGATCCAGGAAGAGTGAAGGTGTAGGTGAGGGAAGGGTGGGGAGCGGTGCTGGGGCACAGGTGCTCTGTCTCTCCAGGCTGAGGCCGCGCTAGCCTTGGGCAGGGGTTTGGCCTCGGGCTTTGACACCAGCCGGAGACGACAAGGGTTAAGACTGCATCAGAAAATTGTACTGCATTTTTCTGAACATTTGACTGCATTATTGAGCAGTACAAAGGAAAGACCGGATTCTTTCGCTTGGGGAAAAGAGTCTTCAGTTAAAGTAATTTGGGCCTTACATTAGATTTATTTGAAAACTATGATTGGGAGAAGACATCTGTGATTTGCAACCCTGTTCAAAAGTTGGTGGGCACTGTGTTGTACGTTTTGAGCAAGGAAAAAAAGAAAAAAGGCGAAAGGGCTGCTTCTACTTCAGGCGGCCTTTCACAAAAATAGGCCATAGACTGCCCTGCTTGCCCCGGTGGCCCCAACGGTGGGGTCTGTATGGCAGGTGAGTGGGTGAGCAGAGTCAGAAGACCTGGGTTGGGGTGCAGCTCCGTCGTATGGCTCTGGACAAGTCAGCCTCCGAGTCTGTCTCCGCATCTGTAAAAAGAGGGTGATACCATCTGTCGCCTCTTCTCTGAGAGTTGTGAGGACTGAATCAGATAATGTACGCAAAGTGCGATGTAAACTGTAAGAGGCATTGCACACAGGCGGCAGCGAGGTGCAGTGATCTTCAGCCAGTGATCTTCAGCCAGATCGCCTTTTAGATGTGAAACCTGACAACCAATGAAAAACTGCCGTCAGTTCCCTAAAGCTTCTGCTAAAAACCCCTTTCACCGTGTCTACTCTCTCTTGTTCCCTCCTTGTAGCCCCTTTCTGTTTGGGGTTTTCAAGTCCTCTGTGATTTCTTTCAGCGAAACTGGTCTTACTGCTGGAAGGCTGGCATCAGAAAAGCTGGCTGTGAAATGCCAGTCTGTGTAGGTTCACACTCTGATTCCATATATAGAATTTGAGACCTGCCTATTCAAAGGTCCAAATAAACTTGGTTTGTGAACTTGGTGCAGGGGAACCTTGAACCCACCCAAGAATCCCAGCTGTGGCCCAGTGGTCGTAGCAGTGATTCATTTAACTTCCAAGTTTGTTTTGAAAATGAGAACTGTTCTATAAAGCTGAGTCTACCTTACAGTCCTTAGCCCTTAGTCTTACTGTGTATGCTGGAAAGTCATTTCTAGTTTTAAAAAGCAACCAGTGCTTTTTACTAATTGGACTTCTGGCCTCTGCCTAAGAGGGTGATGCTTTATTTATTTATTAAAATTAATTTTTACTATGAAAAAACGTTAAACACGCGCAAAAGCAGACAGACTAGTATAATGAACTCCGTTGTGCCCATCACCTAGATTCAGCAGTTAGTGAGATTTTGCACACCTGTGGATAAGAGGACTTCTTCCTGTGTTTGTAAAATAAACACAAGTTATCAGTTTTGAGAGATCAGTGGAACCGATATCAATTTGGTTTCACAGAGAGGGAAAATAATCAACAAAAAATCAGAGAGCGAGAGAGGAAATGGGTGACATTGTAATAACCAGTGTTTACATAGCATGTTATGGGTCCAAAGCCTCTTTGGCATGTCTTGTTTTAACTGTCTTGCAACAACCATAGGAGGTAGATATTATTTTCATTTTACAGCTGAGGAAAGTGAGGCTCAAGAAGTAGAATTGAAAAAATATAAGTAAGTGATTAACCCAGAGTCACATGTCCAGCCAGCATTCAAAGCCCTAGTTTAATGCCAGAATTTGAACAGTCTCCAAATTTTGTGCACTCTCAGATAATGCTGTATGGTATTCAATAAGAGATGTGGTACAGAATATATGCAAAGGACCATGGAGACCAAGAAGATCATCTGGGAATTTGGGGCTTAGAACTCAACGACCTTAGCTGGAAATACTCAGATGATTTAAGCATGTTTTGGGCAGTACATTTGTCAGAAAATTGAATTGTCTGGCTCGTGCTGGAGCGCACAGCTTTAAGGCTGCTTCATAATGAAAGCCCAAACTTGACTTTAACAGATCTAGTGGCTATTCTTCATTAGCCTCCTGCTCTCAGCCCTGTCCCCTCTGTGGAGCGCCTCTGTGGTCATTTCTAGAGATTGTGGCCTTTAGTCTGCAGGCTCTGACTTTGAACACACGGGACCTAGAGCAGGTTTGCCACCTGGGTGAGGCTTCCTGAGGGCCCCCTAGGGTTCTTTGTTGTTACAGAGGGTATAACAGAGGCTGCTCTGAGAGCCTCTCCTCATCTTTGGGAAACAGCCTCCAACCCAGCTTCTTTGGAGGACTTTTTAAAACAGAAAAAGAAAAAAGAATGGAGTCGATGCCCAAGGAGTTGTTTTTTTTTTTTAATCTTTTTTTTTAAACATCTTTATTGGAGTATAATTGCTTTACGATGGTGTGTTAGTTTCTGCTGTATAACAAAGTGATCAGCTATACCTATACATATATCCCCATATCCAAGGAGTTTTAATAGGAGTGTCACATGAGTTCCCTCTGTGGTCATCACAATGGAAGATACCAAACTCTCTTAAAATTCAACTGAAGGCTATCCGTAATGAGCTGATTCTCAAGTGCTGGGACTTGTTCACTTCTCTCTTTTAATTGGGTGAACACACGTGAGCTGAGGAGGGGTTTTCAAGGGGAGCCGGGGTAGGTAAGGACATTCAGCGGCCTCTTTCCTTTTGAAGAGTCTGAGCTTCTTTAGAGACCAGCATGGAATTCCAGCAATTTCACTGTGCACATACTCCTTCCTTAAGTCTTTCTTGAGGGCTCTGTGTGCCTGGTCTGGGGCCAGACTGGGGGGTGGGCTAGAGGGGGGATGCCCTTGGGCTCCTGCAGCCCTTGGCTCACAGGGCTGTTGTCATCCTGACCACTGGGCGTGTCCTTGACTCTTTCTAGACTGCCCTGGGAGGGCAGAACTGGGTCATCACTCAATTTCGCACCCCCGTCACCTAGTACAGAGCCTGGCGCTAGTTAGTACAGTATAAATGCTTACAGCTCCTTTGTTGCTTTGGTTTTGCCTCTCTGGTTGTCTCCCCATCGGTTTTCTCGTTGGAGGAGGGAGAAATCCGGGCCTCTCTGCCACCAGGGTCAGCTCTTGCAGCCGCTGAAGGAGACTAGACTGGAGAAATGTTTCCTTCCCCCTTGCCTTTCTGGCCTGGCAGCCTTTAGCTGGGGTGGTTTAACTCAGATGCAAATGTGGCCCCATCCCCCATCTCTTTTAATAAGTGACATTTTGTTGAATCACTTATTCAAGGCCTTATCTATATTTCTGTCTGTGCTGGCTTAGTCAAAATAGGAAAGAGTGAATATTAGATTCCTTCGCCCATCCCCTCCTCCCTCCCCTTTAAGCAACTCTACGTAAGATTCCTGATAGGGGAGGGGTGATGTGTCCTTGAAGTAGTAAAAGCTGCCTGCAGAAAAAATGTGGAGGGCTTTGACTTGTAGCGAATGCTGTTTTTCAGCAGCTGTGATTTTTCCATTTTTCTTTTTCTTTCTGTTTTGATTAGTGGAACTCATTGTGCTCCGGGGTTGGGATTGCGTTGGGGGAGGGTGCAGAGGGAACAACATTTACTGGGAGAGCTCAAGTTGGGGAGGAGGAAGGAGAGAAGGGATTTATTGAAAATATATGTCTACTTCTGCTGTGATAAAGCAGCAGGCATGTAAAAATGCAACCGGGAAATCATTATTGTGGTAATGTAGGCAGAGCTCTGCTTTCTCATTAACGGAGCTTAGCCCACGTGGAGGAGGGGGCTGCTTGGCTGCTTTGAGGGTCGGGGTATTCAATAATAGCAGAGACTCAGGGGATTGTCCCCATCCCCCAGTGCTCACCCCCTCCAGCTGCCTTCTCCTTTCTTTCTCCAGTCAGTTTGTAACCTTTTAAAAGCGGCTTGTTGGATTTCATGGTCTCCTTCCTCACCCCTGCCACCCCAAAATGCCGTGAGAACTGTTTAATTTTTAAAGTTAGACGGAATTAAAATAAATTTTCCCTTGGGGACTCGAGGAGATTTTTGGCAACACATTGTGAGTCACAGATTGGATTATACCCCTTGCATCCCAGGGAGCATCACGAAGAGCCGATTTAGGGGCTCAGGAATTTGCATATACCTTGGGGTACCGAAGTGAGGGTTCCGCATCGCTTTAGGAGCAGTAGCTACTGCTTACAGACAGCTTACCGTGTGGCTGGCCTCGTGCAGATGTGTCAGGCATTTCATCTGCATAACAATTGTAAGAGGCAGACGTGATGCCTACTTCACACTTGAGGAAACCGAGGCTTCGAGCATTTCAGCAACGTGGTTAAGGACATTTAGGGGCTACGTTGCCCAGCTGGTCTCCAGACCTAGGACTGACTCCGAAGACTGGCTCCTGATCTGCCTTTGGAAATTGGCTTAGTCACCTTGCTTGTATAGGTCTCTAGATTCTAGGAGCTTGGGGAAAATAGAGCCACCCCAAAGCCTGCCAATGACAGTTAAGGGTAGAGTGCTCAAGGCAGTCATGAGAACCTTTCCCGAGCTCCTGGACAGAGCCGTCACTCTAAGGAAGGTCGAGTTTAGGGGCTCACATCTTTGATAGAAGAGGTGAATGCCCTCCCCCCCCATCCCTGCCAAGCTATGGTCCCTGTGCTGACAACTCACTTGTTCGTTAGGCATTTACTGACTGCCTCCCATGGGCTGGGATTTTACCAGTGGCTAGAAGTACTAAGACAAATAAGAGAAGATGCTCAGAGTTTAGTGGAGGACTGTTACGAGGACACATAAGTAAGATACACAGTGATGCCTGCCTAGAAAAAGACAAAACTTCAGAAATAGTTAAGTAGGAGGAAAGTCTTCAGAGAGAGGTGGTACTTGGGTGGATTGTGTGGGTCCAGCGGGCGGCTTACAGGTAGACAGCTGATGGCCTGGTGAGTACAGGAAACCACATACAGTCTGGCCTTACTGCAGCACCACTTCAACTTCAGGGCTTACCCGTCTAGTTTCATTTTCCATCGCCCTCAGTTGAATGCTCTAGAACGGTGCCGTCCAGTGTGGTAGCCATTAGCTATTCATGGCGAGTTAAATTTAAATTAATTTTAAAATAAATAAAATTAAAAATTCAGTTCCCCACTAGCACTAGCCATGTGTCAAGTGCTCAATAACCACACACCGCTGGCGGCTGCCATATTGGAGAGCGTAAATGTAGAACATTTCCATTAGTGCAGAAGTTCTGTCAGATAGCTGCTCACAAACTTTGCTCTGAGGTGTTTTTCAGCATGGAATGTTCCCTCCATTGTCCCTCACCTGGCTCACTCTCACTTCCTCCAGAGGCCTTGCCTAAACAGCCCGGCTGGGCTTCCATCCCACTGTCCATCTCGACTGCAATGCTCCCTTTCTGTGTCTGTCTCCCCAGCATGACTTTCAGCTTCTATGATTAATGATGTTGAGCATTCTTTCATGTGGTTGTTGGCAATCTGTATATCTTCTTTGGAGAAGTGTCTGTTTTAAGTCTTCTGCCCATTTTTGGATTGGGTGGTTTGTTTTTTTGTTATTGAGCTGCATGAGCTGCTTGTAAATTTTGGAGATTAATCCTTTGTCAGTTGCTTCATTTGCAAATATTTTCTCCAATTCTGAGGGTTGTCTTTTGGTCTTGTTTATGGTTTCCTTTGCTGTGCAAAAGCTTTGAAGTTTCATTAGGTCCCATTTGTTTATTTTTGTTTTTATTTCCACTTTTCTAGGAGGTGGGTCAAAAAGGATCTTGCTGTGATTTATGTCATGGAGTGTTCTGCCTATGTTTTCCTCTAAGAGTTTGATAGTTTCTGGCCTTATACTTAGCTCTTCAATCCATTTTGAGCTTGTTTTTGGGTATGGTGTTAGGGAGTGTTCTAATCTCATACTTTTACATGTACCTTTCCAGTTTTCCCAGCACCACTTACTGAAGAGGCTGTCTTTTCTCCACTGTATATTCTTGTCTCCTTTATCAAAGATAAGGTGACCATATGTGCGTGGGTTTATCTCTGGGCTTTCTACCCTGTTCCATTGATCTATATTTCTGTTGTTTTTTGCCAGTACCATACTGTCTTGATTTCTGTAGCTTTGTAGTATAGTCTGAAGTCAGGGCGCCTGATTCCTCCAGCTCCATTTTTCGTTCTCAAGATTGCTTTGGCTATTTGGGGTCTTTTGTGTTTCCATACAAATTGTGAAATTTTTTGTTCTAGTTCTGTGAAAAATGCCAGTGGTAGTTTGATAGGGATTGCATTGAATCTGTAGATTGCTTTGTGTAGTAGAGTCATTTTCAGAATGTTGATTCTTCCAATCCAAGAACATGGTATATCTCTCCATCTATTTGTATCATCTTTAATTTCTTTCATCAGTGTCCTATAATTTTCTGCATACAGGTCTTTTGTCTCCTTAGGTAGGTTTATTCCTAGATATTTTATTCTTTTTGTTGCAGTGGTAAATGGGAGTGTTTTCTTAATTTCACTTTCAGATTTTTCATCATTAGTGTATAAGAATACCAGAGATTTTTGTGCATTAATTTTGTATCCTGCTACTTTACCAAATTCATTGATTAGCTCTAGTAGTTTTCTGGTAGCAGCATCTTGAGGATTCTCTATGTATAGTATCATGTCATCTGCAAACAGTGACAGCTTCAGCTTCTTAAAGGCATGAACTAGGTTTTGTTCATCTGTGTCATGTCTTGTTTATCACTGTGTCCCCAGCACCCAGCTGGGGCCTGGCACCTAGGAAGTTCTCAATGGCATTTGCAGGTGATGAGGCTGGAGGAGTAAGCAAGGGATTGGGCAGGGGGGAGCCAGTGCCCCGTTATGGCCTACAGGTCTTGACCCTGTAGGCCGTGGGGGAGTCACTGAAGGGTTTGGGGTGTGGGAACAATGGGGTCATGTCAGTGTTACATATTAGAAAGATTACTCTGAGAGGCGTGGAGGACAGGCTGGCTTGGCTGAGCCTGCAGGCCAAGAGATCAGTTAGGAAAGTGTTAGAAGCACAGGGGCAAGAGGGCTAAGGGTCTGGACTTCATAGTCTGTGGCAGTGATGTTAAAGAATAGCATCGTCGGGGCTTCCCTGGTGGCGCAGTGGTTAAGAATCTGCCTGCGAATGCAGGGGATGCAGGTTCGAGCCCTGGTCCGGGAGAATCCCACATGCCGCGGAGCAACTAGGCCTGTGCACTACAACTACTGAGCCTGTGCTCTGGAGCCCGTGAGCCACAACTACTGGAGCCCACGTGCCTAGATCCTGTGCTCTGCAACGGGAGAGGCCACCGCAATGAGAGGCCCGCGCACTGCAACGAAGAGTAGCCCCTGCTCACTGCAACTGGAGAAAGCCTGTGCACAGCAGCGAAGACCCAATGCAGCCAAAAATAAATAAATTAAAAAAATAAATAAAAAAAAATAAAGCTGTCCTTTAAAAAAAAAGAATAGCGTCACCATCTTGCCAAGTCAGGGCCTCCTACCATTTCTCTTTCCATATTAGCTGCTCTTTTCCATATCTGAGGGAAACTGCAAAAAGAGTTCCCTTTCACTTCTTCTGGGTCCCCAATCCCTTTCCCTTTTGGGGCCCCCGGCTACATACTCGGAAACCCTCCCTGTCCACTCTCCACTTTGTTGGTGGCTGCCCTCTTTCCACCTCCCCTTCTGCCCTGTGCCCACCTGTTCTTTTCCCTCCAGGGAATGTCTCACTCTGGGTCGTCCCATGTCTCAATTTATGATCAAATCTGAGCAGAAGCACAGAGCACAGAGGCTGGGGTTTCAGCCTTCTATCTTTGACAACGCATGCCAGGTTCTTCTCTGAGGACACTTCTGGGGGCTTAAATTTAAGAAGAGAGTTTTGAAAAGGAGTCTAGGATGTAACTGAGATCAATCCAGTGGCTCTGAGATAGTTAAGAAGGAACCAGGATGGTGGAGTTCAGAGAAGCATGAGGATTCTTTTCTTTCGGAAGGTGAGGCTGTGTGCTCTGGCGGTGGTGACCTCGCATTGTGCATGTTTGGGGATAGGATGCATTTCAAAGCGCAACAGCTACCTAGTAAGTGGAAAAGCATGCCATCATTTTACGTATGTTACCTCATTCAATCCTCAAAGCAACTCCATGAGGAAGGCATTATTATCCCCATTATACAAGTGAGGAAATGGAAGCACTGAGGGATGTAGTATTTGGGCCTGAACATGCCCTCAGCTCTGCCCCAGTTGTTCTACATGATTTGAGGGAACGGTTGGTGGACCTTTGACCAGAGCTGGAGTGGCGTTCATGACCTCGGGAAAGTCACTTCACCTTCCTAAACTTCTGTTTCCTGAGATAGTCACATCTACTTGAATGGGTCATTGGGAAGATTAAGGGCAGAATATACGTAAAAATTAGCACCTTGTCAGCCAGAGGGTAACACGTATTTGTGGAATGGAAGAGTCCATAGTCTTGGCTCATCCCCTTTCCCTGGTCAGAAAGTCATGCTCAGATTTACAAATGTTCTCCTGCTTGTAAAGCCTGGAGAAGACATGATTCAAAGCTTCTTTAGAGCTAAGACTTTTTCACTGAAATCGTGTAAATGGTAAGTGAAAAGAGTACATAGAACTTTCTTTTGGAGAAGGAGACTATAAATAGTACATGGTGATCATAGGGAATCCAGAAAATATCGACAGTTCTAAGGAAGAAAATAAAAATTGTCTTTAATTCCTTCCTGTGGGCTTCCCTGGTGGCGCACTGATCAAGGATCCGCCTGTCAGGCTTCCCTGGTGGCGCAGTGGTTAAGAATCCGCCTGCCATTCCAGGGGACACGGGTTTGAGCCCTGGTCCGGGAAGATCCCACACGCTGCGGAGCAACTAAGCCCGTGTGCCACAATTACTGAGCCTGTGTTCTAGAGCCCGGGAGCCACAGCTACTGAGTCCGCGAGCCTAGAGCCCGTGCTCTGCTACAAGAGAAGCCACCGCAACGAGAAGCCCGCGCACCACAACAAAGAGTAGCCCCTGCTTGCTGTATCTAGAGAAAGTGCGCGCGCAGCAACGAAAACCCAACACAGCCAAAAGTAAAAATAAATTTATAAAAAAAAGAATCTTATATTCCTTCCTGTTAGCATTTTAATAATTTCCATCCAGTATTTTTTTGAGGCAGTGTAGTCTAGTGATTAAAAGTATAAGTTCTGGAATCAGACTGCTTGGGTTTGAATCCAGGATCCTTCACTTATTGGAAATAATAACGCCGCAACTAGAGAAAGCCCGCGCACAGCAACGAAGACCCAACACAGCCAAAAACAAATAATTAATTTAAAAAAATCATTTTTGATTATTATAAATAGTGCTTTGATGAACAAAGATGATAGAACATAGATGTACATAGATCTTTGATCACATCTCAGATTATTTTCTTAGGCTAAATTCCTGGAAAGGAGAATTACTGTGTTAAAGAGAGTGGGCGTTTTTGAGGTTCTTGATAAGATTTCCTAATTGTTCTTCACACAGTTTCAAAATTAATTTTCATTTGCACTACCAGCATATGACAGTACCCACCTCATCCCATCTGCCCTAATATTATTGATTTTCAAAAAATGGTCATTTGGGCTTCCCTGGTGGCGCAGTGGTTGAGAGTCCGCCTGCCAATGCAGGGGACACGGGTTCGTGCCCCGGTGCGGGAGGATCCCACATGCCGCGGAGCGGCTGGGCCCGTGAGCCATGGCCGGTGAGCCTGCGCGTCCGGAGCCTGTGCTCCGCAACGGGAGAGGCCACAGCGGTGAGAGGCTCGCGTACCGCAAAAAAAAAAAAAAAAGGTCATTCTTGTGAGCATGGATTACTCTCTAAACAATATACATTCCTTTTCTGGGGCGCAGTTTTTTTCTTGCTGCAAGGTGGAGTACAAACGTCTCTTGCTTGATGAATGTTATTATTTATTTATTTTAAAAATTTATTTATTTATTTTTGGCTGTATTGGGTCTTCGGTGCTGTGCGCGGGCTTTCTCTCTAGTTGCGGCGAGTAGGGGCTACTGTTTGTTGTGGTGCATGGGCTTCTCATTGTGGTGGCTTCTCTTGTTGCAGAGCACGGGCTCTAGGCGTACAGGCTTCAGTAGTTGTGGCATGCAGGCTCGGTAGTTGTGGCGCATGGGCTTAGTTGTTCCGTGGCATGTGGGATCTTCCTGGACCCGGGCTCGAACCTGTGTCTCCTGCATTGGTAAGCGGGTTCTTAAGCACTGTGCCACCAGGGAAGCCCCTTGATGACTGTTATTAATTTATCAAGCTCTTTGGATTTCTGTTGTGGAAAGACCATGCAGATGACTTGAATTACTCTCAAAAGCGACTCTGCCAAGTTAGAATTTCCTCATACTTATTGAGAAGGAAGACTTTAGGAGTGCTCTCTCTCTCTCACGAAACCCAGTGTGAGTGACCAGTCATTCCGCACCCAGGGCACAGGATATGTCAGATAGCTGGTCTGTAATCGGTAGACAAACAGTATTTTTAGAATAAATGTTGCTAATAATTTACTGCAGAAATACAGGGTCTTGGTTCAATTTTCTAGGAATTTTTTCTTTTTGAACCTTTATAAGAAAATGAAGGCTACTTTCACCTCCTGCAAGTATAAGAAAATAGTGTCTAGTGTTATATGAAACCAAGTATTGAGAAAAAAGTTTTTCTACTGAAAAAGCCAAAAAGTATAAAGACAATGAAAACCAGTCAGTATTCTATCATCTTGATAGAACCTCAGTTTTAAAAAATGGGGTTTCTTTCTAGTATTTTTTTCAATATATATACCTTTGCATAGTTGGATGCTTTGTCTGTGATTTTGTATTTTTGTTTTTGTAGAGTCTACCCTAAAGTAGTATTTTAACCATTTCCTGGGCATTGCAAGCTCCTTAGAACACTTAGACTTCTATACCTCCTATACCTTCATATTGCCTTTTGCGGTCTTGTTGTGATTTTAATTCTCACAAAAATTTTATCCCATAAAATTATCATAATACAATATAAAATATAATCCAAATATAAGAGACTATAAGAATATAAAATTATCATAAGAATTTAATCCCTAAGATATTGTTTTTAAAAATTAACAATATTTTAGATTAATCCACATATTTACTCTTTTTGGTATTCTTCATTTCTCCCTATATAACCACGTACATGCTTTCAGATTAATTTTCTTTTGTCTCTCCTTATTGTGTGTGTGTGTGTGTGTGTGCGTGTGTGTGCGTGTGTGTGCGTGTGCGTGTAATGTGTCTGCTGGTGTCACAATTCTCTCAGTTCTTGTGTCTGAAAATGTCTTTTTCACCTTTATATTTGGAGGATATTTTCACCGGGTATAGAATTCTAGCTTGTTTTTTGTTTTTTAATAATCCTTTAAAGATATCATTCCATTGTCTTCTGCCTTCCTTCATTTCTGTTAAAAGTCATCTGTCAGTTTTATTATGATTGCTTTGAAATTAACATATATATTTTCCTTTGGCTCTGTTTTTAGCAGTGTTACTATGAGGTGCATAAGTATGGTTCTCTTTGTATGTAAACCCCTTGGAGTTTGGAGAGCTTCTAGAATTTATGGCCTGGTGTTTTTTGTCAGTTTTAGAAAAGTCTTGGGCAGTTCTCTTCAAAGGTTGCTTTGGTCTACTATTTCTCTCATCTCCTTAGACCTCTGCACATGTGTTAGACCCTTTCATGGTAGCCTGTGTGTCGCTGAAGCTTGTTTTTGTAATTTCTGTGCTTTAATATGAATATTTTTTCCTGCTGTCCTGTCTTCCAATTCACCCACCATCTCTTCTACTGTTTCATCTATTTAATTTGTTTGTTTGTTTTTATTGTTTGTAAATATTTATAATAAAATATATCTTTGACCGTTTTTAATGATTGTATTTTTCTCTTGGTTTGGTCCTTTTCCTGACATGCTTGGTCATTTTTGTCTGAATGTTGGGCATTTTACATGGAAAATGTAGAGGCTCGTATGCTGTATCACCTTGATTCAGTCAAGGCTGGTTTGCCCTTACTGGTAGGATGGGTGTTTATTAGGATCCCCCTCTCTTAATAGGCCCTGATATCCAAATTTTGTCTCCCTGCCCTTGTGAAACTACTAAAATCTCTAGCTACCTTTTAAGTCTTTTAATAGCTTCTTGCTGCTAGATTCCCAGAGTCTAGCCTTGTACACCCATGGGTTAGGTGTCAGCAAATGCCTTCAGCGGAAATTGCTGCTGAATATTGAACTCATTTATGTGTGGTTCCTTTTCTCTGGGATCTTGGCCTCTTAAATCCTAGATATTGTTATAGCCCTGAGCTCCAGTTTTTGTCTTCTCAGTCCAGGGAGGAAGCTGCTGCAAGCTTTAATTTGCTGCCTTTTTGTTTCACCTTAATGTTCTTTCTACCAAATCGGCAAATGTCCTGAGGGGAAACATTAGGACTCATATATACCTCACAAGCTTCCCTTTCCTATAAGACCTTGGCCTCTCAAGTCCTAGCTGCCTTACTGTTCTCCTATACCTGCAAACAGTTATTATTATTGTTATTATTTTGTATTTTATTTACTTTTTATGGTTCTATACAGGAGGGTTAGTTTATTAGCAGTTATGTCATAATAGCTGAAAGTGAAGTCTAGTTTTTTGTATCCTTTATTATTTGACATTATAAGTATTTTTCATGTCTTTAAGAAAATCTTCATTAGGTGATTTTTTTTTTTTTTTTGGCTGCATTGGGTCTTCGTTCCTGTGCGAGGGCTTTCTCTAGTTGCGGCGAGCGGGGGCCACTCTTCATCACGGTGCACGGGCCTCTCACTATCGCGGCCTCTATTGTTGTGGAGCACAGGCTCCAGACGCGCAGGCTCAGCAGTTGCGGCTCACGGGCCTAGCCGCTTCGTGGCATGTGGGATCCTCCCAGACCAGGGCTCGAACTCATGTCCCCTGCATTGGCAGGCAGATTCTCAACCACTGTGCCACCAGGGAAGCCCCCATTAGGTGATTTTTAATGTCTGCACAAACCCCCTTCTTATGGCTTTTGTAATCTACTCAGCCATTCTACTGTCAGATACTTAGGTCATTTACCATAATATTCTTATGTAAGTAATGCTGCAATCTTTGTGCCATAATACTTTATTACTATTTTAAAAGTATGGAATAGGAATTATCAGAGTTGAAAATATTTATCAGTAGTGATTGTTTTCATGCACATGTCATGTACAAAAATAAAATATAGACTTTTTCTCTCAGATGTTTTAGAAAGATGCTATCCTTTTTAAAGAGTGTTTTTCCTTCTTTTTTTTTTTTTGGCCTTGCTGCGCTGCTTGTGGGATCTTAATTCCCCGACCAGGGGTTGAACCTGGGCCCTCTGCAGTGAAAGTGCCGAGTCCTAACCACTGGACCGCCAGGGAATTCCCTGTTTTTCTTTCTTTAAAAGTATTCATATAGGGCTTCCCTGGTGGCGCAGTGGTTGAGAGTCCGCTTACCGATGCAGGGGACATGGGTTCGTGCCCTGGTCTGGGAAGATCCCGCATGCCGCGGAGTGGCTACTGGGCCTGTGGACCATGGCCGCTGACCCTGTACGTCCGGAGCCTGTGCTCCGTGACGGGAGAGGCCCCAACAGTGAGAGGCCCGCGTACCGCAAAAAAAAAAAAAAAAAAGGATTCATATAATGTTTACCATGTGCCAGACATTCTTTTACATGCTTTATAATACTAACTTTAATTTTCCTAATTGAAGCCCTAGGACACAGGAACTAGATAATGATGAGGAATCTGGGGCAAGGGAGGGTAAGTAACTTACCCTAGTTCTCACAGGTAACTTGTCTAAGGTCATGCACTCTTCAGTGGCAGGACTGGACCGTGCATTCTGGCTCTAGATCTTGCGCTTCTAGCTATTACACTATACCATCTTGAGCTAATTGTTATAATTCTACCAATTTTAGCTTATTCTAGGGCTTCCCCAGCCTTTTCTTTTTAAAAATTTTATTTATTTATTTATTTTTAAATTTTTTGGCTGTGCCACGCAGCATGTGGGATCTTAGTTTCCCGACCAGGGATCGAACCATGCCCCCTGCACTGGAAGCACAGAGTCTTAACCAGTGGACTGCCAGGGAAGTCCCCCTGAGCTTTTTTTTTCTTTCTTTTTTTTTTTTTCTTTTAATAAATTTATTTATTTATTTTTGGCTGTGTTGGGTCTTCGTTTCTGTGCGAGGACTTTCTCTAGTTGCGGCGAGCGGGGGCCACTCTTCATTGCGGTGCGCGGGCCTCTGACTATCACGGCCTCTCTTGTTGCGGAACACAGGCTCCAGATGCGCAGGCTCAGTAGTTGTGGCTCACGGGCCCAGTTGCTCCGTGGCATGTGGGATCCTCCCAGACCAGGGCTCGAACCCATGTCCCCTGCATTGGCAGGTAGACTCTAAACCACTGCGCCACCAGGGAAGCCCCTGAGCTTTTTCTTAATTGGGCATTTATTTTTTTTTCCGTGTGGTTGCTGCGAGATGAGTGTAAATGTGGGGACAATTTGGAGGAGGAGGTGCCATGGACAGAAGTTGCTGTTGGGCCTGGGCAGTGTGGTGGCAGCTTACTTTATAGATTGGCCAGGTGAGGTTGCCCAGTGGCTTATAGTGAATCTCTTGGGGATCTGGTGTGGCTTTAATGACAAGGGAGTTTCTGCTTCCACCTGACAGGCTAGTGTTCGCTGGGCCTTTGTAGTTTACAAAGTAAGAGTAAAGGAATCTGTCTCTTTCCTCCCTTGACATCAGGATAAAGAGTAAGGAGGTATAAAGAGAGGGCTCTCCACTGATTGGAGTATCAGGGCAGCCACAGGGCAGCAGGGATTGGAAAGCTTAAGTACTTTGGACTTAGTAAACTGGATGGAGTGGATGAAGAATAAGGGACCCTAGGAGCAGTTGGGCTCCTGTTCCTTTGTCTTTCTGCCTCTCTTTGGAGCCTTCTGTTCATTCCCACGTGTTTCCCTGTCTCTCTCTGTTTGTTGTTGTATTTTCCTTGTACCCGTTCCCCTCTCTTACCTTCCTACCTTCCTTCCCTTTGGGTCTAATATTGATTTGAGGGAGAGGTAAGTGTGGGGCTTGCTGGTTTTCTTAGAGTTGTTTGAGTTTGTAATTTACAGTGATTAATCAGAGAGGGCTCTTTTTTTTTTTAATGCTATTTTAGTTTAAACTTTTAAAAAAAATATTTATTTTTATTTGCTTGTGCTGGGTCTTAGTTGTGGCAGGCAGGCTCCTCAGTTGTGGCTCGCCGGCTCCCCACTTGTAGCATCTGGGCTCCTTAGTTGTGGCAGGCGGGCTCCTTAGTTGTGGCATGAAAACTCTCAGTTGCAGCAGGCATGTGGGATCTAGTTCCCTGACCAGGGATTGAACCCGGGCCCCCTGCATTGGGAGCGTGGAGTATTAACCACTGCGCCACCGGGGAAGTCCCCAGAGAGGGCTTTGCACGAGAGATGGTTTTGAGCCGTATTTATTAGACGTATCAAAGGAGGTCACTGGGGAAGAATGACAGAGTGGCAGAGAATTGCAGGGGATCTGTTCCTCCCTTGCTCATCATCCTTCCGTGGTCCCCCACCTCAGTCAGTGAAAGCCCGGGTCCTTAGAATGGTCTGGTGACACCCTGCCCTCTCCCCCGGCTCGCTTTTGTGACATTATCTTCTACTGTTCTCTGCCTGCTCACTCGCTCCAGCCACATTGACCCCCTGGCTCTTCCTTGGACACACCTGCCATGTTTCTGCCTCAGGACCTTTGCCCATGTTGTCCTCTCTGCTTGGATTGCTCTTCTGTAACCCAAATACCCATCTGCATTGCTCACTGTCTCCTCCTGCAAGTGTTTACACAGATGTCTGTCTTTCTCATTGAGGCTTTCCTCACCGCTGTATTTAACACCACGCCCTGAATTTCGCGTCCCCTTTATCTGCTCAACTTTTTCTTTTTTCCCAAACCCTTTAACTTTATAACATTCCATTATAGCTTACCTGCTAATTATCTTTATTGCCTGTCTCCTTCCTCCTAGAATAGGAACCCCAAGAAGCCAGGGATCTCTGTTTGTGTGTTCCCTGAAGCATCCTAAGCACCCAGAATCCTGCCAGGCACATAGTAGGCCCTCGGTAGGTGTGTGTTGAATGCTGGGTCCTTGGGGGGGCTCTGTAGGGCCCCCAGCTCAAGAGACTTTCATCACATCTTAGGATCTGGTAAGTCTCTGCCTGTAGGAATTTTTTTTAATTAAGATTTTTATCATTGTCATCCCCTTCCCCCTTCCAGTTCATTTAAGACTGTTATGAAACAAAACTCATTATCCTTCAAAATCTGACAGAGCTCAGGCCCTGGGGAAAGTGACAGGGGGCGGTGGCAGCTTCCTCCATTCCCTTCTGTCCTTGGTTTTCTCGTGTGGTTGGTTCACTTAGGACGGCCTGAAGCCCACGGTCGAGGGGAGCAGGGGTCCCAGACCTCCCAGGGTGCATCCGAGGGAGAGTCTGTGGTCAGCCAGAGGAGAAGCCTGCCTTCCTGCAGTGAAGGTTTTTCTTCAGTCACCAGTACCCCGGGCGGAAGGAAGAAAGAGGCAGGCTGGAGAGGAGAGGAGAGCGAAGGGGGAAGTGAGGCGTGTTTTGTTGGGTTCAGTTGGAGGAATAACATCACAAGGAGAAATTAGGAGTGTGGTCCTCCTGGAGTGATTGTTAGTTTTCACTTAAAGTGACAGATGGATGTCATACATTTGTTCATCAGTAGTCATGGAGAGGCTGCTGGGATACAGATAGGCTAGAAGGGTCTGTGGGTCTGGGCTGGAGTCAGCTCTGCCATCACGACTCAGCGGCTGCAGGAGAGGTGCTACCAGGGGACCTTGGGTGAACCCAGTGGCTCAGAGCCAGTGTGTTGAACTTCTCCTGGATCTGTGGGTCCCTGGGAAGTGGGAAGGCCCGTTGGCAGTAATTAATGTGTGTGGAAGGGAGGGAGGAGGCCCCAGCGGTTGATGAGGAAGTGGCTTCGACTCCTCCCAGCATTCTTTTCTAAACATTTCCCTAAATGAATCCATCCTTGGGCTTTTCAGAGTCAGGGCAGGCCTGTCCTCTGACTTCAGGGGGCCAAGGGTTTGTTCTAGGCCTTGGAGCTTCATTCAGCTGTGAATCTCCTTGTGACTTTTGCGTTTTCCATATGAACAAAGGAAGGGAGCTTAGGGAGTAATACTCACTCTTGGATCCTGATAGGGATAGGCCAGTGTTATTGATAGGCTGTCACCATGCAGTGATGTAAGATGTGGAGATCTGGTGAAGGATGCCTATGGGGAGCCTCTGCTCTCCAGACGGGGCTTTCACCCTCTACCACCCCTCCACCCCAATCTTAGCATCTTCTCTGCTAATAAAGTAGCAACACCAACTGATTTGAGTTTCACCTCCTTTCATTTCCTCTCTCCTGTCTTCTGGTTCTGGGGCCATAATGAACCAGCCTAACCATCAGCCTCCGAATAACCAAGTCTACAGAACTAAAAACACACGGTTGCATTATAATGCAGATGTACTGATAAATTAAGGAGGAAATTATTGAGTCTACAGTTGTCTACTGATGCGTTGTCCCAACCAGAAGTTACATAGGGAATAAATCATTTCACCCTAGCTGGTTCTGGGCCTGTAGCTTACTTATTTAGAATGTAAGGCTAAGGAGGCCAAAATCCTGCTTTGAGCCCCACTTGGAGATTATGACAGCATCTTGATTGGTTACCCGGACTTGACTCCTACTTCTGCCCTCAGATGGCCTGCCAAGCCCTTGCCAGCTGTCTCTCACTGTAGCTGTACGGCGCGCATAACTTGGTGTGATCCATCTTCAAGGCATACCTCCTACTGAGGATGTCAGGCACCCCCCCCTTTTTTTTGTAATATAAAAGAACATATCTCCCATTTGCTAGGCATTTGTTAATGTGTGCCCTGTGTCAGTAAGGTCTTCGTTCTTATGTATTAGCTTAACTTAGGCTTATTTGAAATAATTAATTCAATAAAAATGATTGAATCCTCACTGCGTGCAGAATACCAGGCTAAGCATTACATCAAGGATTGGCAAACTTTCTATAAAAAGCCAGAGGGTATAAAAAAAAAAAAAAAGCCAGAGTTAATATTTCAGCTCCATGGGCCATGTCTCTGTCCTGAGTACTGAGCTCTGCCACTGTAGCATAAAAGCAGCCACAGACAACACGTAAGTGGGTGAGTGGCTGTGTTCCCGTCAAACTGTGTTTACAAAACCAGATGGTGGGATTTAGTAGCAGGCCACAGTTGCTGACCCCTAGTCTGTCTCTTTCAACCCCTTTGTTAGAGACATTGCTATGAAGGAACCAGACCTGATCATGACCCTCATGGAGCTTTCATTCCACTTGGGAATAATTCTTTGCTACTGTAAATAACATTGCTTTGGAACCACACCTGTTATAAATAGTTGACAAGTAGCTTTTGGGGGGCATTGGAAACTGAAGTAACGATACTGAAGAAAGTTTCTGGTGAACACTCAGTTCTATTTATGTTATCCACCCCTTGCCTGGGGGTACTGTGTGTACCTGATTTGGCATGTAGATCCTATTTTTGAGTTGCTCTTTTTCCCACTTAATTTTGCCTGCATATTTCTATGCATTGGCCTGGATTGTATAATTTAGTGACTACATAGTAATTTTTGCTGAGTTAAGAAA
>NW_020175393.1:9025746-9051106 GCF_003031525.2 Neophocaena asiaeorientalis asiaeorientalis | reverse complement strand
GGGGGGAGGGGTGGGGGGTTGGGGGTGTGTGTGTAGTAGGCATTTGTTAGATGTTTGTTTCCAGTTGCAGTAAAAACCCTTTCAGAGTTGCAAAGGAGCTGGTTTCTGCAGAAGCTCCACTGGTGAGAACTGTGAATTTGGGAGACTCTGGGAGAGCCGGGTGTGGGTGATTTCCTCGTACCAGCCTGCTGGGTGACACCCAGCCTCTTTGAGCCAGGGACCTGCCAGGTAAGTGTGTCGTCAGCAGACATTTGAGTGACAGATAGCACAGTGACCTTTTACTTGAGCACCGCTCCCCAAGTGCAGGGAAAGCATTTGTGGGCTGCAGAGCGAAACTTGGAGTCTGAGGAGCTTTGTGGGGGCTGATGGGGAGGAAAAGCAGCCCATGCAGAGAAAGTAGAAAGCCTGGGGTGGGGGGGAGGTTGGCAGCAGGTGTGTGGAAAGGGCATGGGTTCTGGGGCCAGACCGCCCTTGATTTGACTGTGACTCTTGTCCCTTATATGCTATGACTGGGCACTTTCGTAGCCTCTCTGAACCTCAGTTTTCTGTGTTGTAAGATGCGGCTGTCATATCCATTCCATGGAGATGTTGGGAGGATCAGAATAGTCTAGCAGGCACATAATACAGTGACTGGAGTCTAATAAGCACGCTGTGTGTGTGATCGTTGTTATTTGGTGTGAAGTGTGTGGCCCATGTTAGGCCCGCAATTCACAGCAATAGATGTTATTTTACTATTATTGTTATTGAGGAGGCACTAATGGCCCTGGGTGGAGACTGGACTTGACTCTGCCCTCTTGACTCTGCCCTGGGTGGACCTTTCCCTCCCTTCAGTCCAGGTTCAGAGGTACCACCTCATCACCCCTACCCCTCTGAATAACTCAGTTGGGGAGGTCAGACCCCAACTGGTGAGCCCAGGCTTTTAACAAAATCAGATCAGAGACTGAAGACGAACTGGATAGTCTCATTTACTCAGCTCTTTATGCGTTCATTCATTCGTGCGTTCATTCATTCATTCGCCATACACACGGGGGCCCTACTTTGTACCTTGGTACAGTGTGCGGTGGTGAAGAAAACAGGCATGGCGATGGGCTTTAATCAAGTAATCCCACAAATGTTTAATTATAGACTGTGATAAGAGCTGTGAAAGAAAAATACAGGGCCTCTAGGTTGGGATCTCTGTCTCTTTTTATGAGACACTTAATTTCATTACTAATCAGGGAATACAAATCACAGTGAGATTCCATTTTATTCCCATTTGATTGTCAAATATTAAGAAGCTGTGCAGTAGCAAGCATTAGAGAGAATATAGATCACTGTGGCCTCTTATGTGCTGCTGGTAGGTGTGTAAACAGATGCAACCCCTTTGGAAAACAATTTGATATTATCTTGTAAAGTTGTAAGTGCACCTACTGCGTGACCTGGCTTTTCTACTTCTGCGTGTAAAATCATCATGAGAAACTAATTCATGTGGGCACAGGTGGGGTGTACTAAGAATGTTCCTTGTGGCACAGTGGATACTAGCAAAAAAACTGGAAACCCAGATGCTTATCAGCAGGAGAATGGGTCAAAACACTGTGGTCACACGATGGGCTGTTATCTGGCAGCAACACGAATGCACACCATCTCCATGCAACGATATGAGTGAATCTTAGTCTCCTAAGGTTGGATTTATAAAAGCAAGACCCTGAGTATTCCATATGGCATGATACTTTTGAAATAAATTTTAAAGTCAACAAATATTTTAAAACACATTATTTAAGGGTGCAGATATATATAATAAAGCCAATAAATGTTGGGCGGTGGGTTCATGAAGCTTCGTCCTATTGGGAGAGACTCTTTTGAACGTGTTTGTGTTGAGATCCCTAAGTGCAGTGAGATCCCTAAGAGGTAGGAGCCAGGAGAAGTCAGCTCTCGTTTTGAAGGCACAGTAGACTTTTTTTACGTATTGCTTTGTAAACTTTTTTAAGTCCAAATTACAAAATGTTACCCATCAAAGTAGTGACACTAGGTGCATGTGTGTGCATTTAATTTCTTTTTTTATCACCACGAATGCATTTTTTTGATGACCACAAACGCAGATAGGATATTGGAAACCGTGGCCGTATCTAATATCTATCGTTTCTTGTGTGTGCAAGGTGGTGCTGGGAGATCTCAGCTCTGAAGGGCTGTGTTTGCAGCCAGGTGTGAGACTCCTTGTAGCAAGGCCGCTTTCACCGTGAAGGGACAGATGTGGCTGGGTGATGAGGCCTTCTTGGTTTGGTTCCAGGGTTTGCAGGTAGAGCTAGTTCAGGGGTAAGTAAGAAGGGAGCACTTTCTGCCTGTAGATTTGGGCTCAGATAGGCATATTGGAACTCTTCCTCACTTTCCGTCTTCTTGTCAGTGGGCCTTGAGGCATCCTAATCTTCATTTGTGGAAGGACAGAGGAGGGAACACCTTTGTATGAAAGAACCAGCTTTCAGAGAGGAGGTGGGGATGGGCTGGAGGAGACCAAGCTGAGTTCCTCTGGATGAAGAGCGCATCTGTTGGGAAGATTCAAAAAGATGCTCTTATCAGGCTGCTTGACCTGAGGAGACCTAGAAGCCACCAGAGGAGCAGAACGGCCGCTAAATGAGCATGGCATCCTGGGCAGTGGTAATTGAAGGAGGAAAACTTGCAGAGGGAGGAAGGAGTCCAGAGGAGGGGATGCGGACGAAGAGGGATTGGGAAGCCAGATCACACACAGTGACTGCTCGAGAGAACAGGGGATGCGGCACATGCTTGAACATTTAACATGTGGAAGATGGAGCAGAGTTGTTCTGTGTGGTTCCAGAAGGTAAAGCTAGAAGTGAAAGGTGGAAGCTATAGGAGGAGGTATTTGCTCTTTGTATAGGTCAGGGTTTTTCAAACTGCAATTTCCATTAGTGGGTTGTGCAGTCAATTTAGGGATTAAACCAGCAATTAAAAAAAAATGAAATAGAATAGAAAGGAAAGAATAGAATAGGAAAAAAATCTTGAGTGGATCAGCTGTGTATGGGTCAGCATTGTTTCTTGAAAATATTTGTTCATATAAATATTTATATGTATGTATCGATATTTTATGTTCTGAGTTATGGTATAATATCTTACTAGGGGTGAGGTGGAAAAGTTTGAAGGCCATTGTTATGAGCTACAATTAATAATAATACTTACATTTATTGAGTACATACACTGTGCGGGCACCTTGCTAAGTGCTTTATATACATTTTCTCATTTCAATTTTACAATGACCCTTTTAAGCAGATATTATTGTTCTAGTATTAGAGATGAGGAAATTCAAGTTCACAGAGGCTAAGTGACTTTCCCGGTGTCAAGGAGCACGTAAGAGGCTGAGCTTGGAATTGAACCAGAGTCTGGGTCTCTTAAAAGCCTGTGCATATGTCAGAAAGAGAAAGACAAATACCATATGATATCACTTGTATGTGGAAACTGAAATATGACACAAACAAACTTATCTACAAAACAGAAACAGACTCACAGACATAGAGAACAGACTTGTGGTTGCCAAGGGGGAGGAGAGATGGGGAGGGATGGATTGAGTGTGGCAAATGCAAACTGTTATATATGGAATGTGAACAACAGGGTCCTACTGTGTAGCACAGGGAACTATATTCAATATCCTATAATAAATAATCATGGAAAAGAATATGAAAGGGAAAAAAATGTATATGTATTACTGAATTGCTTTGCCATACACCAGAAACTAACACAATATTGTAAATCAACTATATGTTAATTAAAAAAAAAGTCTGTGAAATAAAACCCTACCTGATTTAAAAAAAAAAAAGCCTGTGCATATAATTATGACCATCCTCCACTGTAAGAAGAACCATTGGAGCTTCCCTCAAATGGCCCAGGCTGCCTTGAAAAGGGCTGGAAAAGTGAGAATTGTTGGAGCCTCTGCTGGGTAGCCACCTGTCAGGGACAGTGGAGACAGGGGGATTGTACTGGATCATAATAATCCCCCCCGACATTCTATGGCATAGCCCAGGACGCCACCTGTCCCTCTCTAAGGTCAATTCCAACTCTGGGGTTTCTTTGATTATCAATTGGAATGTGATTTAATTAAGAGATTTAGATTTGTTTAGGTGGGATTTTTCTTTTAACAGGTTTTCTAATTTTTCTGTAATGAATGCACATTTATTTTATGATTGTAAAAAGTCATTAAAAATGAAATGTTTTCTGGAGTGAACACAAGTCAATTTTATAATTTAAAAAAGTCATTGAAAAGAAAATAATCTTACAGTGCAACAAAAGACTTTAATTAAGAATTCTTTAAAAGGAATGATAATAATTAAAAAAAAAAAAAGAATTCTTGCTGGCAAGTTTGTGAAGACAGCTGGCAGCTTGCTGCTCCTCCTCTTGTGTGGGCTGGGGAAGCTGTGTGTGGACCACAGGAGGCCACTGGTGGATAGGTTCTCTATGGACTGCAGCTTCTCGTCAATTGCCTGGACCAGCCCACCCTCCCTTCACAGAGCAGGATGAGGCAGGGACCATGGCTTGGGGGAGCCCCTTTTCCCTCTCAACTATAAAGTAAAGCTTCCATTGATTCTGTTTAAAGCTGGAAAGGATCTTAGAAGTCATCTCCACTAACCTCTTTGTTTTAGAGAAGAGAAAACTAAGTCCTTTTCTTAGGGGATGGGACTTTGCTTTGCCCTTGACCCACTGCATGGGGAGCAGAACTGGACCAGCTCTCAGACGGGTTATATTATGTTGCTTCCCCCAAGAGAAGGGGAGTCCTGAAAGTTGGTGGAGCTTGTGGGGGGAATAAAGAGCAAAGAAGTGGCAAACCTTCTAATTTCATAGGTGAGTTCCAAATGGGAGGTGAAGGGAATGTGATTTAGTTGGAAGAACCTCAGCCTGGGAGTTGAGCAACCCAAGTTCTGTTCCCAGCTTTAAAACTCACTGTGTAATCTTGGGTGAATCATTTACTCACTGCTGGAGGACAGATTAATTCTTTTTCCTCACGTATTACTTAGTCAGCACACAGCAGGAGTACTCACTGCAGCAGAGGATGTCCTTGGCCTTATTTCCTTTCAGAGCCAATGACCTACTCTTCACAGAGGAGTTGCCCTTAGCCATGTTCTGTAGAACTTTAGGCCACAGGTATAGGGAGTTCTTCAGATTGGTGGGTGCTAGCCATCGGGGAACTTAAGAGTATGGTAGTTGCCTGAGCATGAGGTGCAGTCTCAACTCTTTGACCAACTCCTCAAATTCAGGGATTGTGTCTTCTGAATCCCCACAGTCCCACAGTGTGTGGTAGGGTGCTGCATACTTTAGATGCCTGTCACTGAATTGATGATGTGTGTCGTGTGAGTGGTTTGTGGGTCCCGTGGCAGTGGGGTCTAGGTCTACATTCAAACAGTCTGATTGTCACTCTGCTGACGGACCACCCGTGTGAAGCTTAAACACAGGCTGTCTGATTTCAGAATCAAGCCATGTCGAGGAGCTCTGTGGTTTGTGATGGGGTGGATTTGAAGTGGGTCACTCTGTGCCTAAGTAGGCGACCCGAGGGAGGGGCTCAGGAGCAGGCGGTAGGGAGAGGCAGAAGCTTCTTCTAGGATTCCAAGTTACCCCAGGAGATGGGTACATTAAGGAAGTCACTAGGATTGTGGCAGATCATGACTGGTTTTCAGATTCGTCTCAGATGGGTCATAAGAGGGCTGATAGATTTCTCTTGTGTGGCCCATCTTGGGTGTGAGATTCTCACAGAGGCATTGTTCCCTTGACCCGGGATGTAATGCAAACGTTACCCTGCCTGACAGCCTCAGCTGAGAGGGAAGGCAAATGCAATTGTTGCTGGAGTTTGTTTTACGCTCTGTTATCAAAGCTAATAATATGACACTTTAAGGCTTTATGACTTGATTAGTGGCATCCGCCCTTGAAAGAGCTGGCTTAGGGCTGCTGTTAAAGGTTATGGGAGAGTAATTAAATGGTAGTTGTGAAATGCAGGGGTGGTTTCTATTTACCAGTGGCCTTGCGGGAGCCCTGCCAGTTACTGAACCCACCCCCCCCCAAGCCCCGTGGTGAATTTTTCGAGTAAATGAGTTGGTTAGTTTGGGTGCTCTGCTGTTGACCCCGGACAACCCTCAGTTTTTTCTCTGCCTGTGGTTAATGCCCTTAATCTGCTGCATGGGAGCCCTCCGGGAGCCCTCATCTAGTCCTTTGCTACTCAAAGAAAGCATAGCCCCAGGACCAGGGGCATCAGGCATCACCCAGGTACTTCTTAGAAATAAATGCAGAACCCATGGTTGCAGAATCAGGATCTGCATTAAGATCCTCAGGTGATCTGGGTGCCCTTTAAGTTTGAGAAGTGCTGGGCTAGCACGTATGCCCCCTGAGGTTAGAGATTTGTGGCAGTGTGGTTTTTATCGTGTGGTGTAATAAACTGTTTAAACTCTAGTGCGGCGGTTTGATTCCCGGTCTGCGTCTTTAATTAGAGCCTGGACTTGTGTGTGTGTGTGTGTCCATTGTCACTTGTGGCATCGGCATAGGGTTGTGGTTTACAGTGCCCCCCACAGCTCACCAAGTTCTTGGCACAGCTAGTCATTCCTTTGAATGCAAGTCTGGCATCCTAGAATGTGGGCCATGTGACCAAAACACCACTTTCTTCCTGTTACTCCCCTGTACAGGAGCCCACAGTGGCTCCCACTGCCTGCTGTGTCATGGCCAGACCTCTTGCTGGGGCTCCCAGGCTTATCTGCCCCCTTTTCTACACCACTAGCACACTGGGTTGATCCTCCCCCAGCCTGGCTTTGAGTCCCTTGCTTGAAGTGTCTTTCCCACTGCCTTCCTGACCATCAGTGATTCCTCTGTTCTCGGCCCTCCTGATTTGCTCTGCTGTACTGGGCTGCTTACTGAGGCCTTGCGGTTACTTGTGGGCAGGTCTTAACCCCTCATTCAGATAACACACTTTTTTTTTCTTCTAGTTGTATTGAGATATAATTGACATACGGGCAGCATAATGATTTGACTTACATACATCATGAAATGATTACTGCAGTAAGTTTAGTGAACCTCCATCATCTCATACAGATAATAAAAAAAAAGAAAAAAAATATTTATTCCTTGTGACGGGAACTCTTAGGATCCACGCTTTTAGATGGCAGGAAGACCCTTGTATGCCAGGAACTCCGGGCATCTGGCAGGTGCCTGATAAATGAGCACCTGTGGATTGCTTGGTGCCAGCCATCAGGAGGCCGAGGATTTGGCGTGAGTTGGGTGAGGCAGGCTGCTGGCTTCAGTGATGGGGTAGGGGCTGGTGAGGGCTCCAAAAAGAAGCCCAGGGGAGAGTGAAAGGGACTCCACTGAGGGGAGGTGAAGGGAATTGGTCCATTCACTTCCAGTCCTTCCCTGATAGTACTGGAGATGAAGGAGGAGTGCCAGCGTGTTTCTGGTTTATTGCAAACCTGTCCGTTCTCATTTTATGTGAATCTGGCGGTGAGAGAAGAGGGGCGAGGAGGGGTGAGGAACAGGGGGTGCAGAAATTAGGAACCAGGCCGTTTGGGTGTTGTCCTGGTAAGGTTTGTGGTAGAGGCTATATTTACTTCTTACAGCGATGCTGGTAAGATCTTCTTCTATGTTTAGAAATAGTTTATGTAATATGAGAATATGTGTTCTTTAAAAAAAAAAAGAAACCCTGAAACTAGAATAGAATAAAATTTAAACAGACCAATTACCATAGAAGAAATTGAGAAACGTATCAAAGAGCTGTTCCTTAAAATAGTTGTAGGACCAGACGGTTTCACAGGTAAATTTTTTCAAATATTGAAGGTGCAGGTGATTCTAATGCTATTTAAATCATTCTAGAGCAAAGAAATAAGGAAGGAGTAAATTCTTTTTATGAAGCTAGTGTAACAAAATGTGACAAAAGAGCAGTATGGGCACACACAGAACCACAAAGTGATCTTAGTTTTGAATATCGATGCAAAATCCTAATAACATAATTAGCAAGTAGAATCCAGCAACCCATTGGAAGAACTCCATGGGCATGTGGGTTTCGGAACAGGAATGCAAGGATAGGTTAATTTTAGGATTCCTATTAATAAACTCCCCATATTAAAGGATCCAAAGAGAAAATAAGATGCTGAAAAGGTTTATGAAACGTTAAGCATCTGTTTCTAATAAAAACTCATAGGAATAATTAGATACCTCCTCATCGTGAGAAAATGTATCTTAATCAAGCTGGTAGCCAAATTTTGCTTAGTACTGAAATAGTCCATAGTTGATGCATTCCAGTTAAAACCTTGATTAAGTACCATAATTATATAACCTTGTTTTGGAGGGATAAGCTGGTATAATTGGATAAGAGAAAGAAATAAGAGGTGTAAAAACTAGAAGGGAGGGGGCCCAAACTAAAAAACAATAAGAGAATTCAGTAAGGTAGTTGAGTGCATAATTAATGCACACAAATCAGTAACTCTCCCGCATAAACAATATTCAACTAGAAAGTATGACGGAAGAAAAAAAATTCCATTTACGTAAGCAACGAAAGAGAAAAAACTAGCTATAACCTTAATAAAAAATATATTTATCTGTTACTTCAGTGCTACTAAGGGACATAAGAGGCTTAAACAGGAAGATAATATAACCCTGGCTAGAAGGAGTCAGTGTTACAAAAATCCTATACATTTAAGATGTGATCACAATAAAATTACCAATAGGATTATTTGGGTAGTAGAAAACTGATTCTGAATTCACATGGGAAAATTAGCATACCTGAAAATATAAAAAAGAAAAAGAGAGGAGGGGGTAGCTCTAACAGATATTAAATATTGTAAAAGCTATAGTGATTAGGATAACTTGGTACTGAATAGATTGAACAAATGATGAGACATAATAGAGAACCCTGAAATAAATAGTGGTGTTGTGTGTGTGTGTGTGTGTATAATTTGTGATAAAGGCAGTATTTCAAATTTGTGGGGAAAGATAGTAACTTCATACCAATTCCCGCCTTGCGGGAAGTACATTAGGCAGGCTCCCTACTTTGTGCCTTAGATCAAATAAGTCTATCAAAGATAGATCAAAGATTGAAATGAAGAATGAAAGTATAGAAGTACTAGAAGAATTTTTCTACAGTCTCGGAAGAGAGAGACATTTCTAAGTTTGACACAAATCCCAGAAGACATAAAATAAACTATTGATAAATTTGACAACATAGAAATGAGAACTTCTGTGTGAGAAAAACAGCATCAACAAAGTCAAAAGATATGTGATACTCTGAGGAAAAAAATATTTGCAGCATATATGATAAAAGGAGCTAATTCTCTTAATATGCAAAGAGCTCTTAGAAATAAAGAAGGAGCATTAAATTAGTTGAAGAATGGGCAAAGGACAGAAACAGGAATTCACAGGAAAAGAAGGGTAAATGAATCTTGAAAAGATGCACAAACTCTTTTATAATAAAACATACAAATCAGAACTACAGTAAGATGGCACTTGTAACCTATTAGATTAGAAAAGATCAAAACTTTTGATAGTAAGCTGAGTTGGTGAGGGTGTAAAGAAAAGGTACTTTTGTACATTGCTGGTGAAAATAAATGGATACAACTGCTTTGGAAGGCGATTTGTGATTTTTATCTGAATTGTTAATGCCCATATCTTAGGGCCCAGCGGTTCTCTTCCTAGGTATCTGCTCTAGAGAAATATTCACGTACATGCACAGTGTTCATGGGACATTGTTCTCATAGTGGAAAATTAGAGACAGCAATGTAACTGTCCATCAGTAGGATGGATAGATAAATATTCATTTATTAATAAGGATAAAATAAAACAGACGGCTCAGACCATTAGTGGGTCAATAAATCAGCTTGGTGGGTTTTGACACAGTGTGAAACAAAGAATAGAAAATAACAGAGTGCATTGCTCAGAGTGGGTAAATACTGGGTGAGATTTTTGTTTCAGTTTTGCATATTCACAAGTGCGAACTGGATCACATATTTCTTACTGTGGAACTCAGTCAACAAAGTTGGAAAAACACTGCCAGAGTAGTTGAAAGGAATATATTAGGTTGATACCTTATGATAAGAATAGATCTCAGAAATGTAATGTTGAGTAAAAAAGCAAAGCTGCAGAATGATATGTACAATGTGATGTCATTTTGGAAAAAGTATATTTTTGGTGGAATCATGTATTTGTACGAAACAGGCCTGAAATATGTGCACCAGGCTCGTATCAGAGAAGCCGTCTGGGGACTGGACTGGTATCGAGAGAGGCCTCAGCTTTAAATTACATCCTTTAATTTGTAAAAAGCAAAGCATGAGTGTTTTACTTGTATATTTAAATGAGCAAAAAAATGTTTACTCATTATATGGAAGGACTTCGCAAGGAATCCATTAAACCCGGGTGCTTTTCCCTTTGTTGATTTGCGTTTTTCTAACTCATCTTCTTTTACTGATCAGTTTGTGTCTTTCCTTTAGCTTTAATTTCAGTATCTTATAAATTTGTATCAGCTTGTTAACTTGGGTTTTCAGCTATGAGTTTAAGATTGCATATAAAATTCCTTAAACAGTGTGTCAGTGGCTCATTTATTGGGTCTTTGTCTTTCCTAACTTTTCCAGCTTATTCTTTTGGAATTAATTGGGCCTATGGTTCAGTAATCTCAGATATTTTTTCTAAGAGCCAACTTCGGTTTTTATTCTTTTCCCTGACATTCGCTCATATTCTTGTTTGTTAATTCTATTTTCACTTTTCCTTTTTCTCCTTCCTTTTTGCCTTCCACGAATTTCCTTCGAGACAGGTATAGCAGTGCTTCTCAAATTTTAAGGTGCCCACGAATCACCTGGGGCCTAGAGTCCCCTGTTAAATGTGGATCCTGATCCAGCAGGCTGGGAGTGAGGCCCCAGATTCCACATTTCCAACCAGCTCCAGGTGGGGCTGATTTCTGAGGAGTGAGAAAGTGGAAACAGTGGCACCTGCTTCTCCTCTGACCTTAGGGCACCAACTGTCCAAGTGTCCAGTATCCAGCAAACCCACCAACTGTAATTTCCTAAGTATGTCCAAAAAAAAATTCATAGTGTTCTCCTTTAAAGCAGTGAAGGTGGGATGCCCCGACTCACCCAGTTACTTTCTCTGGCTTCATGTGTGACCAGCCACACACTCACCCTGTGATCTGAAAGGACAGAAGAGAGTTTGTGGCTGCAGAATTTCTCAGGGCATATTTGGTTGGTTGAGCTGACTGCCTTCGCTCAGCACAGCTGTCTAGACTCTGCTGATTTCGCTGACTTTTTAGGTGCATTTGGATCGGTTGTTCTGAACCTTTTTGGTGGTCCATGGACCTTTGCGGGAATATGATGGAAACTATGTACTTCCCCTCCAGAAATATGCCACCCCCATTTATGGACACCGAAACACCAATTTTTCTTTCACTTGTATGGGCTTCAAGCACCCAGAAGCCTGTCTGTAAATTTAAATAAGGACCCCTTATTCAAATGGTGCTGCTAAGGGGAAGAATCCCAAGATAAGGAACACAATGCACAACTCCCGTGCTGCCTGTGGTAGTGGGGGCCTGCTTGGCTGGATGCTGGTTCCCCTTGTTGTGGTCTCTTGAGCTGAGCGGGGGCAGACCCACCCAGACTCAGCCTGTATCGCTTTGGGGGAGGGCAGCCCACACATTACTTCCTGCGGCTCAACCTTGCCCTCAGCTCGCAGAGTCACGTCTTGCCTGAGGAAGCGGAGACTCAGATCCCTTCCGGCCAGGATTCTGGGCTCAGTCGCTGTTCTGGCTTTGACATGGCAGGGCCTCCTGCCTTGTTCCCGTGTCCTGTTTCCTTCTCTAAGTCTCAGTTCTTCTGAGAGGCTTCTGTGTTGGTTCCTGTTCTGCTGACATGCCTGATATCCAGGTCCTGTGCTGGGGCCGAGCCCCTGTCGTGGGCTTTGCTAGAGACAGCAAGGTGCGGTGGGAAGGCATCCATCTGGATTCCAGCTCATCCACTTACTGGCTGTGTGGCTGTGGTATATTACATAACCCGACTGGCCTCGGTTTCCTTACGTGGGTGACGGGAACTATAGACTATACCTTTAAGGAGGACTTGGAAAGATAATTGTGTGCCGTGTCTGGTGCATAGTATGTGTTGCTAACCAGTAACTGGCATGACTAGTCCTACTCCCGGGGGTTGGATCTGCTGGATGCAGCTAGCTGGGGCCTTGGTAGTCTTCATAGATGTCCCGATGCCTGTGTTGCCGAGGCTCATCTGTTTCCCCCCGGCCCCATCACAGGGCTTTGCCCACTTGTTGGGACAGTTCAAACCTCATCTTATGCTGTTCCCTTCTTCAAAGTCACTGTGAGGTCAAACTCTAGCTGGAGTTTTCCAGTATCTCCTTGGACAGGAGGCCTGCCCAACAGACCACAGCTCCTTTGTGTGTACATGGAATTGGGCTGGCTTGTCCATGCCCTACTGATCCGAAGAAGGAAATTACCAATCAATTTCACTTAAAAATACAGCTGCAAAAATCATCAGTGGAATAAATTAACAGACGAATGGCCTCACTACTTCGGGAAATATTTATTGTGTAACTCCCATCCACTAGTCATGGTGCTGAGCACTGGTGATTCTTCTGTCCTGGGGCCGTGATGGAGTCATGAGGCCCGTGGGGGTTAGGGGGAGGGGTGGAGCAGACCTGTGGACATTTGATTGCATTACAGTCCCTGTGATACATGTGGTAGTGGAGGGCGGGAGGACTGTGGGAGCCCAGAGGAGGGGAGCTGGGAACTCTATTTCAAAAAAGTAAGGGTTGGGAAGGCTTCACTGAGTAGGTGACGTTTGAATTGGTCCTTGGAGGTTGATATCTCCATATCCTTGTCTCTTGATTTTTTCAGGTAAATTTTATAGTCACTTAACAGGGCCTTGAAAAATGAGTTTTGAAAAATTACCAAGCATGGCTCATCACAGGAATATATGTGTGGTTCAATACAAAGAGACTAATATTAATAGAAATAAACCACAAAAATCAGAACACCCAGTATTTAACATAGTGCCTAGAATGTAATCGATACTCAACAAATATCTGATGAATGAATGAATGTAGTCTCAGTAGATGCAGAAATATACTGGAAATAATTGTGTGTGCGTTAGAAAGCATCGTAAACCTAAAAATAGGTGTGTTAGAGGATTTACTCCTAAGTATGATAAAGAGCCTGCCTGTGTATAATGACATACCAAGCCTTTCATGGGGGCTGCAGGTACGGAGTGGAGAAATTCTAGAAGCGTGCTCTGCAAAACAGGAACTAAACCAAAATGTCGCTTATCGCTGCTCTTATTTAACATAGTTTAACAGATGCTTGTCATAACAATATAGGAACAAAAAGAAACTAGAGGGATTGGTATAGGGAAGGAAGAGATAAAAATATCACTGTTTGCAAATGACACAATTTCTATTCAAAGAAAATTACAAAATCCTACATGGATGCTTTTGTTCAGAAGTTACAGTACTGGAGGGTCAGTATCCCAGGTTTTTGCCTCGCTTTCATGCTCTGGCAGTTAAAATTCCAATGAAATGCTTCATAAAGCATGAAAAATGATCATAATAATAATCAGGAAAAATCGGTGGGCAAGCATACTAAAGGATGTTTTGAAAATCTTTTAGCAGTGGGCTCCTCTAAGCAAACTAGGCAGGTAGGCAGTACTTATTAAAACTGTACAGCATTAGGATAAAACAGAAAAATGAGAGATGGGTACAATAAAATAGATCTAAATAAATAGAAGGCTCTTCTGTATGGCAAATTTGGAAAGGCAGAAAATAGTGAAAGAAATTATTTAAAGTAAATGGCTCTTGGGAAGAACTAGATCACAATATGAAGAAAATGAACTCAGACATGTGTCTTATATTTATAAATTCTAAATGTATTTAAAACTTAGTTTTAAAAACTCTTTAAAGGGCTTTCCTGGCGGTGCAGTGGTTAAGAATCCGCCTGCCAGATGTAGAGAATAGACTTGAGGACACGGGGAGGGGGAAGGGTAAGCTGGGACGAAGTGAGAGTGTGGCATTGACATATATACACTACCAAACGTAAAATACCTAGTGGGAAGGAGCCGCATAGCACAGGGAGATCAGCTGGGTGCTTTGGGACCACCTAGAGGGGTGGGGCAGGGAGGGTGGGAGGGAGACGCAAGAGGGAGGGGATATGGGGATATATGTATATGTATAGCTGATTCACCTTGTTATACAGCAGAAACTAACACAGCATTGTAAAGCAATTATACTCCAATAAAGATGTTAAAAAAAAAAAAAGCTAAAAAATATCAAAGAAAAAGAATCCGTCTGTCAATGCAGGGGACATGGGTTCAAGCCCTGGTCCGGGAAGATCCCACATGCCGTGGAGCAACTAAGCCCATGTACCACAACTACTGAGCCTGCGCTCTAGAGCCCGTGAGCCACAACAACTGAGCCCGCATGCCACAACTACTGAAGCCCGCGCGCCTAGAGCCCGTGCTCCGCAACAAGAGAAGCCACCGCAATGAGAAGCCCGCGCACCGCAACAAAGAGTAGCCCCCGCTCGCCGCAACTAGAGAAAGCCCACGTGCGTAGCAGCGAAGACCCAACGCAGCCACAAAAATAAAAAAAAAAAGCTCTTTAAAACTCAGAGAAAGTAGATGGAATATTTATCCTTGCTATGGAGAGCAAATGTGTTTGTGAAAATTCCATAAAAATGATCATTGATGAAATGGGATGTGTTCAACTATAAAGGCATAAAATCTATAAAGCAAAAATAATAACCATATACCCAGTCATTTCATGGTGGGCTTATGTGGCCTGAGGTTGGGGTGGTGCTCTCACAGTGACATGTTTACAGCTGGGGTGACTCAGTAAAGTGGATTTGTTTTTCCAAAAAAACCCCATAGTAATTGTGATAAAGGGGACCGTATAGAAGAGGGAAACAACTGTGATAAACTGATGGATGAGAACATGTTGTCAAAAGTATGCCCAGAACTTAAAGATCAGGATCTTTAAGGTAAATATTCGGGCTGTATTGGTAAAATAACCAAGACATAAGAACAGATAATTTCATATGAGGCCCAGTTGAGTGAGATGTGGAGAACAGTTCAATTTCCTAAACACGAAAGATATGTACTACTCTGAGGTAATACTCCAGTTGGCCTATCATATTAGCGACAAATTGATCAAATTTATAAAACCCACTGTTGAGGTCCGTGGGAAAGAAAACAGGGTACCACCGTCATTACTGAGACGGAGAGCATGGCAACTTTGGACTGTAGTAGCAGTGACACTGTTTATACCTTTTGACCAGTATTTTTACTTCTGGGAATAAGTCCCACAGAAGTAATCCCAAAGGGGCAGAACACCAACTTGTCCAAAGATGGGAAAAAATTGGAAATCATCCAATTGTAGGTAATCCGGGAAAGGTTCAGTAAACTCGGACAGCAGTTTGGAGGAATACTTACCCATGTAGAGGCTGGGGATTACGGTTATGTGTATCCAGAGCAGCATGGGGTAGCTCACCCGTGCTCACAGCAAGCTGGTAAGAATCTATGCACACACATTGAGAAGAATCTGGAAAAGTGCAGAGTTTATTTGATGTGTTTTCGATCAGGTTCCCCGCCCCGCCCCCCACCGGTAATATTGTTAATATATAATGCAGGTTTTTCAAAGAAGAAAGGAGGGGAGGAAATAATTCTGGTAGTAAAAAGGGGAAACGTGGGCAGCGTATGGTGGAAGACAGCCCTGGGCAGGGCGTCCACGTGGGCTGGATTTGAGTCACTGCATTGCCATGTGGTTTGGGGAAAGTCACACATCTTCTCCAGCTTCCCTTGTCTTTCCCCTAGAAGGAGGTAATGGTGACACCCACCAGTGAGATCCCGGGAGTTCTTGCCTTCCAGGCAAACACACTTTCATTAAACAGCTTTGCAGCGTGCTGGGGGCCCTGGCTGCTGTCCTTCGTTTTGTGCCCGTCTCCACTTCTAGGGCGGCAGTAGAGAGGGGGAGGCAGACAAACACACCCCAGAACTAGGCGGGCAGCAACCGTTGCAGATAGCCCTGCGAAGGTACTGCAGCCCCCAGGAAAATTAAGCAAAGAAACAGGGGCCCTTTCTGTTTCAGAACTGGTGATGTGGCCCAAGGGGAAAAGACAGAGCCTTAAAAGAGAACATTCTGGTAAGCAGATTCAGATTTACCATGCTGTCGAACATTTTTTTTAGAAGACTCACTTGTGGACAAGGCAAGAAGGGAAGGAGGCCAGCCACTTATCTGGTGTGTTTGGGACACTTTGGGGCCTAACTAGTAAATTCTAGTGTGGAGCTCCTCTCCTTGGGAGTTGGGTGACCTTGAACTTCGTAACCTGAGCCCCAGATTCTTCATTGTGAAAAATGAGGATAACCTCTCCCGAGTTTGTTGTGAGAATGACTTAGGATGTTGTGCCTAAACGTCCTCTGTGCTTTCAGTGACTATTTGTCAAGGTTTTTCCAGGAGGCGTGCCAAAAATGGCACGATGCTGCATCCCGTAAGGAATACAGAGCCGTCTGAATTACCGTCCCTGCCTTTGGGGAGCTTGTATAGCCTGGGGGTCGGGGGGAGGTTACATGAACCCCTACAAAAGTATGTCATGAGAAGGCAGCAAGGTCAGGGATGGCGTTTTTAGGATGAGGGCAATCGGGCCCTTCAGGGTGAGGGATGAGGGACTTGTAAAGAGGCAGAGTGTGGGGATGCCCGAGAGAGAGGTGGTATTTGGTGGGAGAAGGTTCCAGAAGGCCTGAGATGGATTTAACAGCCCTATAGGACGTCCTGAACACATCTGTGGCTGTTACCTCGTGTGGGCCTTATAGCAACCTGTGAGGTGAGGGCGCTGAGGTTTGCAGGGACTGAGGGATCCGAGCTCCTTCCTGGGCTGACTGGGCCCAGGACAGAGTCCTCTTGCCCGCTGTCCCGCTCTTGCATCTGAACCACACACCCTCTCAAGAAAAGCAGTCCCGGGCACTTCTCCCTCTGAGTGGGGAGAGGGGCCGAGGAGAAGGGGATGAAGGGGCAGGAGGTTTTTGAGGTGGAGAAGAAGGTGAAGGTCATGAAAGGGGTCTGACTGATTTTCAGGAGGCAGTGATAGGATGTGGGACCTGGAGTCAGTCCCAGCTTCACAACTGCCATGACTGTGACCGAGTAAATTAAGCCTTCTGAGCCTCAGTTCCTCCCTCTGTAAAATGGGGCCATTCAGCTTACCTCCTGGGTGTGGTAGGACTAACTCATTGATATGTGCAGAAAGTGTTTGGCACTGAGTGAGTCTTCCATACGCGATAGCTGCCGTTGTGATGGTGATTCTTTTTATTTTATTTCATTTTTTTGTAATTATGAAGGATTGGTGCCCCCTGGAAACAGATAGTTGGCTTTGATGCCTAGGTGGTCAGTAACTTTTTACTTCACATGGGCAGGTAGATGCTTCTCTCTCTCTGCCCCTATTTATTTTCAGTTTAAAGCAACTAACCTTTATTAAACACCTTCTATGTGTCAGACATTTTGTTCTGTAATTTTACATACATTATCGCATTTAAATCCTGCCAGTAATTCTTTGGGGGGTGGTTAATTATTCTTGTTTCTCAGATAAGGAAACAGAGGCTTATAGAGTCCACAGGAGGGGATCCAAACTCTGTCTCAATCTCTGAGCAAACATCCGATGGGCACTGGGTGCAGGACCTGGTATCTTAGGGCCCTAGTGAGCCCAGTGCCCTGCCCCTTCCTAGTCAGTGAACTGGGACATACTGGGCGGGGGCAGGGGGTGTCCGTTATTGCTGCCTTTTTCCTCTCCAGATTTAGCTTTGAGTCAAGGTATTTAACCCCTCAGTGCTCACTCTTCTGTGGTTACATGACAGTGATAACAGCAATTAATTGGAGGGTGATTGTAAAGATTAAATAAGATAATACCCAAAGCTCCTGAGCACAGCTGCAAGTGGTGGCTGCCGTCACCCCGTCTGCAGCCTCAGACTCTCCCCAGCCCCCTGGGAAGGGAACCTGTTTGCTGGCTTTAGCCTGGGGGATGGGTATATAACAGCCTTGACTAAATATGTAAATGCTTTAGGGACAACTCCAAATCTCTGTGTTTGTGCCCGTAGCAAGAGGAGCTTGCTGAGCATTGCAAGTGTGAACCTACCTCCACTTTGGATGAATCCAAAGCAGACTTGGTGTGAGCGTTTCCTAGTACGAGAAAGCAGGCAGTCCTAAGGTCTTGACTTCTTGGGGCCTTGGGTTCTGTGGTTGCTTAGCCAGGACAGGAAGGAGGAGTTGGCAGGGAGAGCAGTTAGAGAGTGGGATCAAGAGGAGGGAGGAGAGTGGATTGCTGGGCTGGGAGGACAGGGAAATGAGGCTGGGTGGGGCCCCTGACCGACTAGAGGCCCGTGGATCAGCCAGAGGCCTCCAGGCTGGGGGCCGGGGGGCCAGAGGTCAGGTGTTCTGAGAGCTGAGCTTCTTGGGGTTAGCCTTGGCTGTGGTATTCGGGACAGCTGGATTGGGGTGGAGGGTGGAAAGGAAAGGGGAGTCCCCTTAGGGGGATGGAAACCCATGATGCAGCCACAGAGAAATCCAGGAGGGAGAGGAGGTGCGCCTGTGCTCCTGTCATGGGGTGGAAAAGAGGGTGTGGGATGGACAGCCAGTTGGTGACTCCCTGGTTGTGGAGGAGAGCAGGGGAGTCTAGGGGGAGCCCCAGTTTTAGGGCAATGACTGAGAGGAACCCAGCAGAAGCAAGGTGGAAGGGAAAGATGCAGAGCTGACATGGGACATGTTGAGTTTGAGAACCTGTGAGAACAGGAGGTGGAGGCATCTGGTCAGAACAATGTCCTGGCTGAAGGTGGGCGCCATTTGCAGACAGGCTCTTGAAGCCCCCGGTGTGGATGAGCCCAGCAAGCAGAGTGTGGGCAGATGGGCGGTGGAGTCCTGGAGGACACTAAAGGGATAGGACTGGAGGCCGCAGGTTGGAAGGGTATAAGCTCCAGACTGGTTTTTATAAAACACCCCCCTACGTGCACCCCCTCTCTGCTGCTTAAAATCTGCCCCATGGCCTGCAGCAGGGAGTCCAAACTCCTTAACCCAATGTGTAGGTCCTGTCCAGAGCAGACCTTGTACTAACCTCCCAGGGCTGCTGTGACAACGTACCAAAAGCTGGGGGACTTGAAACAACAGAAATGTATTCTCTGGAGTTCTGGAGGCCAGAAGTTTAATATCAAGGTGTCGGCAGGGTTGGTTCCCTCCAGAGGCCCTGCGGGAGAATCTGTTTGACGCCTTGCTCCTAGCTTCTGGTAGCTCCCATCAACCCTTGGCGTTCCTTGACCTGTAGCTGCATCGCTCCAATCCCTGCCTCCGTCATCACATGGCCCTATGTGTGTCTGGGTCTTTGTTTTCTCTCCTTATAAGGGCACTGGTCATTGGATTAGGGTAGGTTTAAGATGACTGTGACCTCATCTTAACAGTTACATCTGCAAAGACCCTATTTCCTGATCAGATCATATTCTGAGGTTGCCGGTGGTCATGAATTTCAGGGTTGGGGGCACCATTCAACACAGTATAGGCCTCGCCTCTTCCTGCTTTTTTGGCCTTATTCCCACCTCCCACCTCCATGGCCTCCTTTCGGGAAGATGTCCAGAGCCAACCCTAGCTCAGGTTCATTGTCTCCGTCTTATGAGCTCCCCCCTCTGCGAACACCCCAACACTCCCTTCATTGCTCATGTCCTCCACCAGGCTTGAGCTCCTTGGGACAGGGACCAGGCCTTAGGTGTCCCTCCTCACTGCAAGGTAAGTTGGCATTTGAGAGCCCAGCCCCAGAGTGCCCTAGAAGTGGATTTGAGTCCTGGCTCCACTTAATCAACCATGTGACCTCAGCCTCAGTTTCCACATCTGTCAGATGGAGCTATTAAATGAGAATTTAATAAATTAAATGAGAAAAAGTATGTAAAGCAGCTAGTGGGGAACTTAGGGTCTCCTTGAGGGTGGTTGCCGTGTTTTTTTAATTCACCTTGTGTATTGGCACTTGGTCCAGTGTCTGACTTGGTAGGTGCTGTATAAAATATTTGTTGAATAAGTGATTGCATGAGGAGACGTAGCTTGATGAGAAGGGACTCTGTTGTGTTTATGGATGTGACCCCCTTAGAAGCCCCCCTTCCTTCTGCTCTCGGTCTCCAAGAGCTGGGTAATTACAGTTTGAGTTTCAGCTAAATGCTGACGAGTGACAGTGAACGGGGGTCACAGTTTGAGTCAGGCTCACAGCCCTGTACCCGGCGTTTCTCTTTCATGTGGATGGAACAAACTCTGGCTTTTTACATTAGCGGTACCTATGGTGGCTGCAATAGATGAGTCACCATTTACTGTAAAGCTTTCAGATGCCCGGCAGACATATGCCAGTCTGGAGTGACAGTGCCTTCTGCGATCAGGCACCCCAGCCACGAGCATCTAAAGAGGGAGAAGTGGTAGGGAGATCTTGGGTGAGGATCCATAGCCCTCTTAGCTTCCTGCTTCCCAAATTTCCTGCTGGACTTTTATTTTGATCTGTAGGCATATTTTTGCAGTCACTTAAATAAGTCTGTGCAAATTTGCGTCTGCTTGCTTCTAAGCTAGAGGTTTATGCTTCTGTCTGGTTTTGGTTTTACGTGGAATATTAATTTATTTTTAAAGCGACCTACTCCCGTTTCTTGATTATCGGCCACTGAGAGCAGTGGTTCAAAGCCTAAGAACTTTTTCTTTTTCCTTTTAAGTAGAACTGTCTTTGGCTCCTCTTTGCCTGCAGGTGATGGTTTTCTTTTCCTTTCAAGAGATGAACCTGTGAAATTCCATTTGGTCTCCAGTGGTAGACAGGGCTTGGGAATTTCAGTCTTTGAGGATGAACTTGGTTGTGAAGAACCGAAAAGACTGGCAGGTGCAGCGTGTTCCCTCTTGCAGGTGGGGCTAGGTGGGGCAGGGTGTGGGGAGCGGTGAGTGGCTGGAAAGGCACCCACAGAGTGCCCTGTACGTGCCTGGCTCCATGCTAGGAACCAGCTTCCCTGCAAGCGAGCTGTGTGGCCAGGGCCTGGGGCTGTCATGGAATTTCAAATCTGATTGAACAGATACAGCCTTTTTGTGCCTGTCTGTGTGGAGATCTGTGCCATGGGGCCTTGCGCAAGTTATGTAACCTCTCAGCCTCAATTTCGTCCTCTGTAAAATGGGCATACTGACCCTTTTCTCAATCAGGTGGTTTTAAGGATTCGATGAGATATATTTAAGGCACCTAGTACAGGCCTGGTACATTGTAGGGCTCAAAAAATGATCATTGTAATTACGAGAAGTGCTGTGAATCTCTTATTTTGAGAGCGTGGATGGTGGAGGGAGCCTTTTGGTGAGAAGAGGGGAGTTAAGGTGTTCCTTTTAGGTGAGCAGTGGTCAACTCCCTGGTTTTTGGTGGTAATTAATTTAGTATCTTAGGTTGGCCTCTGTGTTCATTTGACATGTTTCTGCCTCTCCACCTTGGATTTGCTGTTGGCCCGTGTGGAATACCCCCTTTCCCATCCTCCAGGGTCTGTCCCCTCCTCTTGGGCTTCTCCTGTGATTGGTCAGACCATGCTTCCCTGCTGTATTTAGAGGATGGCCATGAACCCCTGCCGTGTAGTTCGCACCCTCCCACCTTACTCTGGCCAGTCAGAGGAGGTGGTCCCAAGGCCCCAGTCAGACCCCGGGGTCTCCCAGAGACTTTTGTGCCTCCCCTGGAAGCAAGAGGCTCTCGAGGACATCTGTTTTGGATTCTGAAATTCGGGGTGCTTTGGGAATAGCTGAGGTTTATGGGGACAGTGGTGATGGACTGTTTGAAAAGAGAGCTTGGGGACATTCAGGATAGTGGTAGCTGTAGCTGGACATTATCTGTGGTGAAGGATAAAGGGGCTGTGCTTGGCTTCCGCCTCCTTCCTCGTTGGTGGTGTCTCCCGAGTCCCTCCCTTCTCCCCTCCCCAGCTTCTGGAGGGGAAGATTCTTCACTTAGAGCAGAGCACACTTTCTTCCTGAATTTGCCAGTCTCACTGTGATATGATTGCCTCTTTTAGCCCAGTGTCTACTGCCCTCTCCCATGGTACAGTCCTTGCGGTAAGGGAGGCTTTGTGTCTTGTTTGCAGTGGCATATCCCTAGGACATGCCCTCAATAAGCCAGTGTTGAGAGAGGGAGTGAATGAATGAAGGGCCAGATGAAAGCCCCGCACGATGAGAAAAATATTCAGACAGGGTGAAAGTGCTGCGCCCACCCCTGCAGGAAGAGGGCGGTTATAATTTGTTTTTCTTTCTTCTCTGTGTGTGTGTGTGTGTGTGTGTGTGTGTGTGTGTGTGTGTGCTGGGTTGTATCTCGTTGATCCACAAATCCCTTTGCTTGGTTGTTCCTGGTGTGGTGATGATGTGGCATCTCTGAGGAGGCTGGCTGGGACAAGGGGGATAGTCCACGGCTGGGACCAGGAGTATTTTTCTCTGCACTAAAGATGCGGGTCCTATGACCTCTGTTTCGTCATAACTGGGTCCAATGGGAGGAGGGAAGCCCACTCATGTCAGGTGGGTCAGAGAGGTTGAGTGACCTTTTGTATGTAAGTATAAGGATTCTAATGCCGTTCTGAGTCCAAAGACGGTGTTTCTTCTGCAGCATCACCCTGAGTCCTAAAATGCTAGAAGGCTCTTAACACCAGAATTCCCATCCACCCTGGGTCCTGTGTTACCTGCTTGGAGAACTGAAAGAGTGTGATAAACGGTGGTCACCAACACTGGCTATCTCCACTCACTGCCACACTGCAGAGTATCTGACCACCAGGGATGGGAATCAGGACACAGAAGCTGGCCACTGTTCTCATTGCCCTGAGTTCTACTGCATGTGGCTGGAACTCTGTGGCTCTGGTCTCAGCAACCCCTGGAGCTCTCTTCTTCCCCCCACTCCCCCTCTGACCCCATTGTCAATTTCTGGTTACTTCCAGTCAGCATTAGGCCTGGCACTGTCTACAGCAATGCACATTACTTTTCTAAAGCCTCCCATCTGGAAGAGCTCTCTTGTCCCGTTGTTTCTGGTATAATTCAGGTTTGCATTTCCCGGGCATCCAGCACTGCAGCCACTCAGAAGGTGTGGGTCCTTTTCTGGTTGAGCATTGACATTTGGGGATTGGCTTCCATTCAGCAGTGCTTCTTCCCTTCTTTTCATGCAAGCAGGTACCTGAGGTACTGAGGTACCCAGAGGCCCCAGCTGGTAATTGGGAAAGGTAAGACCTCACTGTCAGGGGAGGTCTGGATGTGGAATCTAGTTGCAGTGGGACCTATACCTTCTCTTTGATCATTTTAGGTTTAATACGCTCTCCGCTGTAATGGAAACCATAACATAAGCTGATTAGTAAAATTTGACTCTTGGTTTAATGAGAAACCTGAGAGGGACCCACTTCCTCTTGATTTTTGTTTTATTTTTAAAAATTCTGTACATGCTGTTTCATTTCTCTTCCTCTGGACTTTTCTTTTAGAAAAGTCACAAACAACATACTATACAAACCAAAACCATTTAGAAAATAAAACCAGACCCTGGGGAATACACAGCACTTAGCCTCCACGCACCTTCTTCCCACCATCTGGTTGAGCCTCTCCATGTGTCTGATGGGGGAGCAGGCAGTAGTTGACATGGAGAAGCTGAGGCCCATGGAGAGGCTGGGAGTGGATTGAAGGCCACACTGGAGTAGGGCTAGAATCGGGGCTGCACTGCTTAGGTTCCAGGCCGGTGCTTATGCTTCTGCCCAGGGCACTGGTATTAGATGCGAGATATTCTCCTTGTCAGCGTGTATCCTCAGCCCTCCCTCCTGTGGTTTCACTGGCTTACTGAATGTGAGCTCTCACTAAAGAATTGTTAGGATCATGCATTTATATGGTATCCGGACAAGCTTCAGTGGATTCCTTCCCCATCCATCCATCCATCCATCCATCCATCCATCCATCCATCCATCTATCCATCAAAATATTTTTTGACCTGCTCCGCATGAGGCAATGTGCCAGTCCTGGAAGGTTGGAGGGATGAGAGAGTCAAACCTCCACTTCGGAAGAGGCTTTACTTTGGAGTTGGGGCCCAGAACCAGAACTGTAATACCAGGCACAACAGAAGCACTATGATAAGTATCAAGCCAAATGGAGTAGTGGAAGAGGGGTTAAGTTTTGCCGAGAGATGCAGAGATGGCACTGGAGCTGAGTTTCGAAGGATGAATAGAATTTTGGTGCTGGGCAGACTCGGAGAAGTAAGGACCGAAGGCGTGATGCTATGGCCACACTCTCGTTTCCTTAATACCGCACTGCACAAATAGAGGTGATCCGGTCCTGGGTTTAAGTGGTGCTTGCCTAATAATGGTTTTGCACAATTGCTCGGGCCTCCTTCACTTTGGGATTAGGACTGGAGGTGGAAAGTTGGCATCAGGAGAGGGCTAGTATTTATTGAGTGTTTTACTTACATTTATCCAATTGACATACATCATCTAGCAAGCGCTAGAGCTGAGATTTGAACTCAGAACTCTCTGACTCCAGGGCCCCTACTCTTCCCATAGTACTGCCTCATCACCTTCTCCTGGGAAGTCGCTAATGCTAGTCATTCCCGAACAGCGGGATTCAGGTTGCAAAGTAGAGTGGCTGGTGGGAATGCTTGTGAAAATATTTTGTCGTCTTAACTCACGTCATTCAAACTTCCTGTGGTTAGTGGAAGGAGTATTTCTGCGTCAGTCATGCTTTCTGGAGGACCCTCTGTGGTGCCATTCTCTCGCGATGCTGCTGTTTGGCTGGTGTTTCAGACAATCGCCATTTATAGTACTTTCTGATGAGCAGGTATCTTCAGGCCTCTCACCTGCCCACGCTGACAAGTCACATTCTGTGCTTGAATGGGTTGTTAATGGATACAAGCGTTTGACCTGGCAGAATCGGCCAGGTGGGATGCTGTTTTTATTGGACAGACGATGCTGTCCCATGAAATCTAAGAGAGAAACAAGGAGAGTGAGGGGGTTGAGGTGCAGCAACTCAGTACGAGGTGGACTTCCTGGGGCAGAGGCAGCAGACTGGGCGTTGGACCCAATTTTCCAAGGGATGTCTCGAGACATGGTGGGGGGTGGGAGTGTAAGGTAGGTGATAGTCATTGGGGGCAGGGTGGGTGCTTGAATCTTAGTGAATATTTAGTAATTGTGAAAAAATATTGTAATTCTAGAGTATATCTCAATGGTCCTCTGTCTTGATCCCTCTAACTAGGGGTTTGTGCCGTAAATACTGTCTGAGGAAGGTGCCTGAGGCTGTCAGTTTTGTCACAAGAGGAAGGTGCTGTCCCCATGAGATCCCAGTCCTGTTACACAGCTAATTTCTTGTCGCCACTCTCTACCGATGACTCCCTCTGCCTCCTTCCTCTCCTTCTTCC
>NW_020175393.1:8941194-9025624 GCF_003031525.2 Neophocaena asiaeorientalis asiaeorientalis | reverse complement strand
CCCCCCCCCCCCCCCCCACTTCTCCAGTTCAGTGCAGTTTTAGTTTGCAAGATTCTTTCAGGGCTGCAGAGCAGTTAATCTTAGAATCCGCTTCTCCAAGAGCATCTTGCTTTTTATCTCTGTTCTCTATATTGGGGTCTGGGATTCTGCTGCTAAAAAAAATTTGAAAACCAGATGTCTAGAGCATTTCTGCAGTGTTCATGGTCTGCAAGGGCGGCCCAAGGGGTTTGTGAGTGAGGGCTACACCTCCTGCTGTGTGTATTGCGGGGGTTGGGAGGTGCGTGGACCGATGCACCTGTGTGTTGCTCTTAGTCTGCTTCTGGAGCCTGGGTCCTTCCGGTTCTTCGGGAACTCATGATTCTCCTCCTTTCATCCCAGCCCGCTGAGGAAAACAACTTGGGGTTCAATGAGTAAATTCCAAGTTATATATACTCTCTCCTATCATACTCATTTCACAGACTAGGAAGCTCAGAGGGGTTGAGTAACTTGCTTGAGGCTACCCAGTTTGTAAGTGAAATGGCTTAGATTTGAATCCAGATCTGATTCTAGAATTCATCATTTTTTAGTACTGTATGCATCAGCCATGCTTTTACCTACAATCAAGAATATTTATTATTCTCTGTCATTTCCCCCTCCTGGGGAGGTGGGCTGGGTAAACTTAGCACTGTGTAAAGTAGTATGATATGTATATCCCAATTTTATTCACCTTGAAAGTACTGCTTTTGGATGTCTGGCTGAGGTGGGAGAGTTGGGGGCCCAGGCTCGGGGTCCTCAGTTCCTTCAATGTCAGGGTCAGGGGAGAGGTCTGGGAGGCTTACCTCCCAGCTCCTGAAACTGGACAGTAAAGTCAACATCTGAGAGCTTCAGAGCACTTTCGCTGCTGGTTGCCCTCCTCTTTCTCTAAATCTTTCTCTGGTGCTTTCTGGTCTTGCCCTGGATTTGTGATGGAGTCCTTAGAGCGTGGCTCAGCCATGAGGAACTGGGAACAACCTGCTCGGAAGGTTCCAGGTGTGAATGGGGGCAGGGCTTGAGGAGGACTGGAATGGAGTGTGTGGGGGGCCATTGATCAGCTCTGGATTGCTGTCCACTGACTGTAGAGATTGGAGCCCCAGGTTGGTGAGACAGTGCAGCCAATCCGTGGGTCCCATCGGGCACAAAGTTGTTTAATGGTGTCTCCAGTATGGAGCTGTGAGTTATGCTACTGTTAAGGCCATGCTTCTCCTCAAGTTGTGAATATTAATTTTATTCCCCTTTTCCAGGGTGCCCCATGTCTCCACTTGAGGGAGTGGATACAGACCTACTGTAAGGGCTTAGATGCCCTCACGAAACACTGGAAGGAAACTTGGAAAAAAAATCCAAGGACTAGGTTGCTGGAAGAAAAATCCAGCTAGCTTGTAGGCCCCCAAAGCCTCAGATTCATCCAGAAAACTGGGGAGAGTTTTTCATTAGCTAGCTCTTTCTCTGGTGCAACCACGTTTAAAAAGTCAAGTGTGGGGAGAAGGGATCGGGGACACCGAGCTTGTTGAGTCCTGGTGGGCAGAATCCCTCCCCTGGACAGGACAGAGGGTGACAAGCCCCAGAGCCATCCAGGAGGCTCAGCCCTCGCTCTCCCTCCTGTTGCCAAATATTTATTTACTGAGAACTGAATTCTCCAAAGCTGGAGCTTAAGAGCTACAGCAGCTCCAGGACGGGCCGACTCATTTCTCCCTGATCAGCCACAGCTTGGGTTGCCGTTCACTCATTCTGTGGAAGTGGGGTGTCTGGGCCTTGCCCAGTGGCTACCCTCTGCACATCAGGGTCCCAGGAACGATAGAGCTGTACGTTGAGATGGGCCTTCAAGACCCCTTTTGTCATTCCACCCCTGACTTTGTAGAGGGGTGGCTGAGACACAGAGAGGGGAAGCTGCTGCCACAAGGCCCCACAGGTCCACGCAGAGAACCAGGTCCCAGAAACTGTCTTTTCGAAGGGGTCCTCCGAGGCACAGCCCCAGACTCCCCCAGGATGCTGGCCCTACGTGCCCTGCCCCGCTTTCCTTGGAACAAGGGCTGGTGTTTCAGATGAGGACTTTTTATGACTTCATTTCAGATAACGCAGTTGGGTACAGTTTGCCTGGTGGTTGCCTAAATTTAAACGAAGTGGGCTGGGGTGGGTGGTAGTGAAGAAGATTGGCTTGGTGCTTTCATTAAAGCACAATGTGTTGGGGGAAGGTTCGATTTTTATTTTTACTTCACTGAATGAGGGATGAGCACAGAGCTGTGGGTCTTTTTTCCCCTTTCCTTTTCTTTCTTTCTTTTTTAAATTATTAAATCTTTATATTCTCGAATCGGGACTGGTGGTGCATTTCGCTTTCAGACTGAGTATAAATTAAAGTAGGTTGAACTGGAATATTATTATTTTGCATTTCGTGATGATCAGGGACAGTGGTTGGGCCTCTTAAACATCTATAGATGAACTCTGGTTAGACTTGGGTTTCATTCCCAATTCTGGGCACTATGCTGGCTGCGTGACCCTGGTTATAATTTTCTAAACTTGACTTTCCTCTTGGTAAATTGTTGGTATCGATACCTATGTTTTAGAATTGCCGTGTATCTGAGTTCACATGTTGGAAACTGTGCCACAACATAGCTGCGTGCCACATGGAGGATACTCGTGAATTATTACTGGTTGTCCGTCCTCTGCTGTGCTTTCCATGCTTTGCCCCCAGCAAGGTGGGACTGGATCAGGGGGTGAGGTTGAGAGGATGGCCTCCTGAAGGAGGGGCGAGGGGGTGGTGTGGATGCATGTGCTGGAGTGTGTGTGTGTGTGTGTCTGAAGAGGACTTGGCGTTTGGAGGGAACCTGGCTTGTCTCCTCGGGGGGATATTAGAGATCTGAACATCTGGACCTTTGCCCCAGAGGACTGCCTTCCTGGGGTTCACCTCACTGATTTTTGTAATGAGTTTTCTCAACCTTTGAAAATCCAGATGTATAAATATGGTCTATTTATTGTGTCTCTGGTTAGAAAAGCAACATGTTATAGAAAAGTGGGAGCAGACAGAAAATCATAGAGAAGAAAATAAAAATCGTCCATAATCCCACCCTTCTGGGAGAAACCAGCATGAGGATTCTGAGGTCTGTGCGTCCAGTTTATTTTTCTGTGCCTGTATACATAGGGTGTGCTTCCTGCTGGTTCATTTTTACAAAACTGGAATCATATTGCACATATTGTTATGTAACATGCATTTCAAACAATTTTCTGTGAGCGTTTCCTAGTTGTAAACTGTTCTTTTAAAACACGGCTTTGGGTGGAGGCACAGCATTCCGCTATGCGGATATTCCATAACTTATTCAACCAGCCTCCCTATTGTTCGTCATTTAAATTGCTTTCCGTTCCTTTTGCTCCTTCGCCTCATGGTGCAGTGAATTGGGGAATGCAGATTTTAATAACTGCATCACTGTTTTAGGAAAGCAGTTTTCTGGCGAAGCACACTGAACAAAACGGTTTCATTAGTTTCAAGTTTGTTTTCACGCCTTCCACGCTCCCCTAGATCTTTGGGCTTTGTAGTGAATTCACCATCTGGGTAAGCCCTGTACCTCTTCTGCATTTCCACCCCGTCCTCCACATACTGCTCACCCTTCAACTATTTCTCCTCTGGTTATTAGGGGAGCGTGAACAACGAGAGATCACGACTGCCCCAGAAGATCCTAGTTCAAGCTCTGACCACGTCATTCTCTAGCAGGGTGCCCCTGAAAAATGTGGGAGCTTTTTAACCCTCTGTTTCTTTATCTGCAAAATGAAGGTGATAAGACCTTTCTGACCAGAGGTTGAAGGTGAAATATAGTTATGGCCTCACATCCGCTTTGTAACCTGAAGTTCCATAAAGATGTTGGTTGTTAGTGAAGATCACTTGGCGCTTGACCTTGAAGAATAATCACAGGGCCTGGTCCGGCGGTGCCGCAGCTGGCTTGCACCAGCTCTTGAGAGTTGATTCTGCCCATCTCTTCCCGACTCTATGACCGCTGGCCCTCATGTTGGTAGCTTGAGATGGCCCTACTGAGAGTATTTACGCCATGGAAATTGACAAATACTACAATGTCAGCTGTCCCCAAAGGTTCTGAAGAAAATCAGTCAGGGGAAGGAGATAGAGGCTGATGGGGCAGGGCTGGGGGATGTCTGACTCTCTGCCCTTGAAGCACAGCCTACCCTGTAGCCAGCCGAGCACCCTGTGTGCTGTAGCCCCTCGTCACCTTGTTGTTGGTTGGGTGTTTCGGAGCAAAGCCTTCCTCCATGGGGATGATACAGGAAGGCACATGGAGAGCACACGGTCAGCTCAAATCAGGCACACATACGCATTGCACCCTTCAGTGTACTGATCTCCGTTCTGAGGGCTCCCAGGATGTGCTGGGCTGGTGGAGTCAGCAGGAGGGCAGAGCAGTGAATGCAGGAGGGGGAGGAGGAGCTCTGTGGGGCTCAGGGGGTGGGAGAGGATACAGGGTTTAGAATCAGAGACCCACAGGATTAGCGGCTTCTTGGAGGCCAATGTTCTCATGGCACACACAGACCCAGGAAGGCATGGAGGGCAGGATGGCTCCCCTGAGGCCACCCTTGTGTTCACCAAGGGATGAAGCCCAGTGTTCCATTCCCGGTCCTGTGCCTTGTGCAACACCACCATCTCCCAGATTTTGTTTTTTTTTTTTTTATTCCTCGTTGGGGAATAATGGCAAATGGGTGCAGTAAGCTAGTTTAGGGACCTGCTGAAGGGCAACCCCTAATCCCAGGCATTCAGGAGCCAGAGTGGGTTACGAGGATGGGCTGCAGTACCTCCCAAAACATGCTGCTAGAAGATGGGCCCTCCTGGTATGTAAGAGACAAAAAGTATTTTAGGCTGCCCTCCCGTCCCCACCCCCATGCGTTACGGACAAGCCAGTGTCCACTGTGGCTGAGCCAACACTTATTCAGCATCTGCCCCACGTTCATTTGATAAGGTATTGAAAATCCCTGCCCTGGGAGATAGAGAACTGGGATCTAGGGTCCGCTCTGCTGTTATTAAGTCAGCTGGGGGAGACAGGTCTTGGTCTGGTTTCTTCCTCTGTAACAGGGGGTGCCTGGCCAAATGGTTTAATGTCTCTTTTTGCTCTGACCCTTTTTTTTTTTTTTTGCGGTACGCAGGCCTCTCACTGTTGTGGCCTCTCGCGTTGCGGAGCACAGGCTCCGGACGCGCAGGCTCAGCGGCCATGGCTCACGGGCCCAGCAGCTCCGCGGCATGTGGGATCTTCCCGGACCGGGGCACGAACCCTTGTCCCCTGCATCGGCAGGCGGACTCTCAACCACTGCGCCACCAGGGAAGCCCTCTGACCCTTTTTCTAAGCCGGAGATTCGACAGCGTCCCACTTCCAAAGCGTTTCAGTCTTTCAGTTCCTTTCCCAGGTGGCGACCACCCCTTGGAGCACAGGGTTTGGGGAGGGATTTCAGGGTTGGCTTGTGCTCCTCCAGGGCATTTCTTGGTCTGTGGGTGCCCAGTATTTTCCCGCATGGTTCCCAGTTCTAAGCCACCTGGTATTGGCTAGTGGTTAGGTGGCCATTGCCCACATAGAACGTTCCCCACAAAGTAAAACTCGCCCACAAGTGCTTTCCTAGCAGTGGGTGCACTGCTGGTGGGCAGGGGTGAGAAGTTGGGTGTACTTTCCTCACCGTTGGTCGGTTGGGATTTCGTGTCTCAGAACCGTAGTGTCCTCATCCTGGTACCGCCGGTGGCCTCCCACCGAAACTTTACAGTGATAGCAGAGCAAACACATACGCTTCAAAACTAAAATGTGACAGGGTGAGGTAGCAACAGGAAGTGGGGAAGTGAGCAGAGCAGAGCTTGTGATGTGTGCTCAGAATGCTGTTGACCTTTCCCCCCCGCCCTTTTAAAAATCGTATAGTTCACTTCAATGGTTGAGGTAGAAGCTCTTGTTTGTTTTAAACGGTTCAGCCTCTCGAGAGGCCTAAGGAGAGAGCGCATGGCGGGGGTAAAACAAGTTTAGGGAAGATGCAAACCACCCTTTCCCCGCCGTGCTTGGCAAAAGGTAGGCAAGTTCATGTCAGGTTGGTGTTCTCGAGGCTGTTTGATCCTTTCACTCCACTTTTCTTTACTAAGGGCTGGGGCAAGTTATTTAAATTGCTCTTCTTTTAGACCTCCCTCTGTAGGACTCTTCTTGACCTTGATTGAAGATGCGGTGGGGAAAGTGGAATTCTGCCCCCATGGTTTTTCTTTTTCTGCCTCCCCCTCAGTTTCTTACTTTCTACCGATGATTGAAGAAGGAGAGAAAGCAAATTCAGTAGTTTGTTTCTGGTATCGGGAGGGCCCCGTCTGTTGACTTTAACGAGACCGTGTCAAGCTGTCACTGCCTAGGGTGCCTCCCGCTGGAGAGGGCACACTTCACACAGGCGGGGACAGAACAGGGGCAAATCGCTGGCTGGCCAGATGGAGAGAGCGATTGTTAGTTTAGACAAATAGCTTTTCATCTGAAGAGCAAAAAGAGTCCTGAGGATGGAAGCTACGGGTAGGCATTCCCTGTTTGGATATTAGAGCCCAGTTAGCTCAGGTTGAATTAGCTACGTCGGGGCTTTGAGTGGGGTGCAGCCAGCAATAACGGTGCTGTGTGATAAGAGCTGTGTGTTTGTAGACGCTTCACCTGCCTTTCCACAAATTAGCCTCCTCCTAAGCTTATAAGTTTGGGAGGGAAGATACTATAGGCTCTCAGTGATGGCTGGGTAATCTTAACAATGAAATAGCGAAACAGGAATGGTAAGCCCCTACTCTCTTGGCACAGTTTGGATACCAGGTCATAGGTATCATCTTATTTAATGCTGAGGGAACTCTACTCTACAGATGGGCAGTGGAGGCCTGGGAACAGTAAGCTCAGTGACCCGAAATGATGAAACAGGTGTCCTGTCCCAAAGTTCACTTGGGTCAGAGCTTGTGTCTCCTGTATTGCCCTCTGTGTTCACTGCAATTGGTTTCTGAAATGGCTGGGTTTTGGGTGTGATCTGTGGCCTGGCCATAGAGTGTCTCTTTGGGGGAATTTTGCTGATCCAGGTGACGTCCTGACCCTGACTCCACTAGCTTTGTTGATGGATAGGCTGCATTGCCATGGATACAGGTACAGCTTGCTACCCTCCGCGGCTTTGTAGATTCATGTGTCAACTGTATTTCGTTGGAAATGTGCCAGGGTGAAGGTTATTCCAAAGAAAAACTGAAGTTTTTTTTTCTTTTTAAGGTACCCTTATCCCCAATTCTATTCAGTGTCTATGGCATTTTGGCTTTGCCGTGATCAAATTGTAGTAAGGCCTGCTCTGAGTGTCTGAGCTCAAGTCTTGCCGGAAGGGCTGTGTGGTACAGGCTCTTTTCACATGATTTTGGGCACCTTCTTACTTTCTTGTGGCTTCATTTCTGCTTTGTTGCTCTGTTGTTCAGTCTTGTTGGAGTAGAGGTATGGAAGGCATAGTGAGCTGGACGGTCTGCTAATTCAGAGAACTTGTACACAGTGAGTGGAACGAATAGGACATGGGGCTGAAACAGTTTTTTAAAACCCCGAGCAGGATCGCCTCCAGTGGAAACTTGGCATTCATGGGCTTGTATGGGGAGTCCCAAGCAAATTGCTAGCGGAGTCGCCACCTTCTGAAGAGCCCAAGCCTATGGTGTCTCTGACTCTGGTGATGCCACCGAGCTGTGTAGAGGCGTGCTAGGAGGAGTGGTAATAGCTGGTATTTTTGAAGTTGGTGAGACTTGAGGAAGGAAGGTAGGGCTCTCGTGGCAGTCTGGTTTTTATTTTATTTATTTATTTATTTTTAAAAATAAATTTACTTATTTATTTTTGGTCGCATTGGGTCTTCACTGCTGCGTGCGGGCTTTCTCTAGTTGCGGCGAGCAGGGGCTACTCTTCGTTGCTGTGCGTGGGCTTCTCATTGCGGTGCCTTCTCTTGTTGCAGAGCACGGGCTCTAGGCGCGCAGGCTTCAGTAGTTGTGGCGCACGGGCTCAGTAGTTGTGGCTCGCAGGCTCTAGAGCGCAGACTCAGTAGCTGTGGCGCACGGGCTTAGTCGCTCTGCGGCATGTGGGATCTTCCCGGACCGGGGCTCAAACCCGAGTGCCCTGCATTGGCAGGCGGATTCTTAACCACTGCGCCACCAGGGAAGTCGCGGCAGTCTGGTTTTTCGTGTTTTATGAATCAAACAGGCAGAGAGGTTGGTTTGTGTGATTGGGAGCTGTACCACTTGGCTGTGGTCAGTGGAGGGTCGTGTAGGTGGACCCTGCTCAAGTCTTTCTCATTCTTCTGCCGCTGGGGGTTGGGCACCATCCAACTGAAAGAAGAGTATAAACAGATGAAAAGTCATTCTCAACTTCCGGTCCAGCTTCATTTTAATGTTTCCCATCCTGTTCCTTAATAAAGTTAACCTTAATAAAGTTAACTTTTTAAAAGAAAATCCATGATGAAATCAAAGCGGAATCTTTCAACATTTATTGGAGTTCAGCCCATGTTCTGTTATCTCCCAGTTGGTTTTAATACCCTACGAGCCAGACAGCTCCCCGGTGGAATCTTGCAAATTAAATGTAGTATCTTGGTCTGTTGATTGTAAAATTCTTGCGGGAAGTGTGGCCCGGAATGTGAACATGGGAACGAGTTTTTTTTTTTTTTTTTTTTTTTTTTTAATTAAAAAGTAGTTCTCTATCTTTGATTATTTGTTTAAGCTCTGTAAGGAGTTCAGTGTTCAGCACTGGGGAGGGGTTGCCTCCCCAGCTCGCCCATGAACAGGGAGAATATATTTGAACAGTTTAGAATTAAGAGTGCTTGTGGTTTAGAAACCCACCTTTTCTGCCATTAACCACCAGTGAATGCCAGCCTGAAATGTGTTCTTGTGCCAGAGTAAACCGCAAGGTTGTGGAAAAACGTAAAGGAAATGGGGGGTAAGTTAGTAGTAAAAGGTGAAGGCTGGTTGTGGGCTGGGGGAGGGAGAGGCTGCAGAACAGATGGAGGAGAAAGGAACGCAGTCTGTGGGGTCCTTGGCCTTAGGCAGGCTTGGACTTTGCTAGAGAGAGAAGGTTCACAGTATGTGAACTAAACACTGATGTGCTACCTTCTGCATTTCCTTAGATTTGTATTTTCAAACTTCATAGAACAGGCAGCACGAAGGACACGGTTTACTTTTGTTGGAGTGGTTTTAGCTCCACCAGCCCACCTCTGTTAGGTTAGACTTAAGGCATCTAGGAGACTGGTTCTCAGTTAGGGGTGATGTTGCCCCCAGGGGACATTTGAAAATGTCCGGAAGTTCCCTGGTGGTGCCCTGTGGCCTGGGTTCAATCCCTGGTCGGGGGACCTAAGATCTCGCAAGACCCCACAGAGTGGCCAAAAGAAAAAAAAAGAAAGAAAGAAAAGAAAATGTCTGGAGACGTTTTTGGTTGTCACAACTGTTTGGGGGGCAGGGGGGAGTCTTACTGGCGGCTAAAGGGTAGAGGCCTGCACAGGACAGCCCGCAGGACAGAGTCATCAGCCCAAAGTGTCAGTAGTGCCGAGGCTGAGAAACCTCGATCTCGGGGCTTGGTTGCTGTCCATTCATCCTTCAACACAGCAGTGTCTTGGCCCTGGGCTGTGCGAAGTGCACACTTCTACTGGAGTGGAATCGCCAGGTCTGGAAGGCTTACTGCTCCCAAGATCTGAGAGTGTCCCGAGGAATTGGCATCTTGACCCAGCTGTAATAATTTTGCAGCTTAGAGTCATTTTTTCCCCACACTTTTCTTCTGACAATTCTCCATCTTATCTTGCTGCTCCGTGAACCTGTCCCCCAACATTAATTCTCTAACTTAGTGCGTTTTGCCCCTGCCCCATACAAAATGCTGTAATTGGAATTTTTCTTTCTTTTCTATCTCTACCACCCATCTTAAAGCTGTATTGGATGAGTCCTTGGTCCTCTTTGGGGAATCTGTTTTTCTCTACCCTAAAACAGGTTAATGAGTCTCCAAATTGCTTTTCTGCATAAGGTGTGTCCCATGTGCCATTTTCTCCCTCCCCCATAGAGAATTTAAAATATGAACTATTTAATAAACTATAGACTTACCAGCAGTCAACTGTAAAACACATGCCTCTTTCAGGCCACTTTTTGACAAGTTTCAGGTAAGAATGATAGCATATTAAATTATTAGGCAGTTTTATGACTGTGCAGGGAAGATTTATCCTTCGATGAATAAATATTGCTGTAACCCGATTTAGAACTTGACGAATACCGATTTATGGCTTAAAATATATAAGGGTTGTTTTATGATGAAGTGGCAGTGGTGGGGGGCAGGGTTAAAGTGATGGCTGTGGCACCTTTGAGTAATATGCCATTAAAATGTTGCTGCAGGCAGAGCTGCTGGGAGGATTCTCGGTGGCTTCTGCGGGTACCTGCCACTGCTGGTGGGAATCGGGGTCCAAGTCACTTTGTGATGCCCAGTCCCAGCTGATAGCGCTTGGAAGCACTATTTAAAATGTGGGTGCCCCTGGGTCCCTAGCGGTTGATGCTGCAGTGCACCTTCTGAAGGATTCCACTTGCCTACGTATGGAATTTCAGGGTAGCAGTGGTCAATGACAGTACATTTTTCAGGTAAGGAAGGCAGCTTTGAGGATGAATGCTTTCAAAACCTAATTGAGGAGGGAAGCCAGTTTCGTGTTTTGGATGTGGTGGTTGTCCTACTTTTTTTTTCCCTCAAATCCTTACTTTTTTTTTTTTTTTTAAATTGAAGTATAGTTGATTTACAATGTTGTGTTAATTTCAGGTGTACAGCAAAGTGATTCAGTTATACATATATATGTATATATATATATATTCTTGTTCAGATTCTTTTCCCATATAGGTTATTACAAAATATTGAGTATAGTTCTCTGTGCTATACAGTAGGTCTTTGTTGTTTTTCTATTTTATATATAGTAGTGTGTATATGTTACTCCCAAATTCCTAATTATCCCTCCCCTCCCACCTTTCCCCTTCGGTAACCATAAGTTTGTTTTCTACGTCTGTGAGTCTCTTTCTGATCATCCTACTTTTGAACAAAAAAATCTGGGACATTTGAACTGACAGATATGGATGCTTAGAGGAATAGACGAGAATTTATCACTGAGACTGACCTGTAATATCTGTTGCATGTATAGGTGCCTCATGGTGGTAGAGCTAGATCAGTTACTCCTGATCTCTTCTTATTTGTTTATTGAATAATGTGTGCACAGGGTATAAAAGTTGGAGGTCACAAAGAGTCAAAAGTGGTGTATAGTAATTCTTCCTCTCCTTCTTGCCCCAGTCTCCCAATTCCCCTTTCCAGAGGTAACTCCTGTTATTAGCTTTTGGGTTATCTTTTTCAAAGTTACTCTATGCATCTAAATGCATATATGAACTGATAGTATTTTTGAACAACTGCCGGCGTACTATTCATGTCGTCTGTGCCTTACTTACCTTACCTAACAGTATACATGGAAAATTATCCCGTGTCATGACATACAGAGTGCCCTTACTGCTTTTTACAGCTACATAGCATTCCATTTCATGGATGAACCATAATTTATTAAAGAATCCCCTGACAGTGGATATTGAGGCTCTTTCCAGGCTTTTGTCATTACAAATCACACTGCAGTGAGTATCCTTTTATACACATCATTTTGCACATGTAGGAGTATGTCTGCAGAAGAAATTCTTAGAAGCGGAATTGCTGGTAAAAGCATATATACATCACTGGTATTGGTAGACATTGCAAGTATCCTTTCAAGGAGGTTGTAGCGATTTACACCCTCAATGAATGAGACATCCTCGCCAACACAGTGAGTTATCAAACTTTTTGATCTTTGCCAGTCTGATAGTTGAAAATTGGTAGCGCAGTTTGTTTTAATTTGCATTTCTTTTATGAGTGCGGTTGAGCATTTTTTCACAAGGTTAAGATCCATTTGTATTTCCTTTTCTTGCGATTCATATTCTTTACCCATTTTCCTATCAGGTTGTTGGTCTTTCCCAAGTCTATTAGCTTCGGTATCTCTTTGGCCCATTTCTGTATTTGGCAGAGCTCAGTCCTGCGGGCTGAGGCAGACCCGTGCGTTCAAATGAGGCTTGGAGAGTGAGATGGATGATGAAGTGGGTCCATTTTCTTGGGTGTGGCCATTGCTGCCTCTGAGGCAGCTGGAGTCCCTGAGCCTAGTGGTTTCTGGTCTCACCCCAGCTGTGCTCCTTCAGAGCTGGCAGCAGTCGGACTCAGGCAGACAGTGAGTGCCTGCTGGTGTGTTGAACACGTGAGGATGGATTGGTTTGGGGGGTGGACGTGAACGAGACTGGGGAAGCCGAGGTTGGGAGGAGGAACGGAGCATGGGGATGGGGCACTGAGTATTAGCATTTAGCAGATTCACAGGAAAGAAGGACGGCAGCCACACGGAAAAATTTCAAATACATTGTGTCTGGGAAGTCAGGAAAAATAGGATACACTTATTTTTAAGTAGTATGTCAGTTCCATTTTCAGTACGATGCTCAATATGTTTATTTCAACCTCAGTTGAAGTTTATCTAAATGTAAAGTGTTGGTTCTTAACCTAGAGTGAGCCCTCCCCCTCCCGCCCCCCAGCTCCAGGGCATTTGGCAAAGCCCGGAGACATCTTTGGTTGTCACATTCACAGGGGAGGGGAAGGAGAATGTCACTGGCGTCTGGTGAGTAGAAGCCAGGGATGCTGCTAAACATCCTACAACGCGCAGGACAGCCCCACAATAAAGAATTTTCAGCCCCAAATGCCAAGTGTCAATACATGAAAAACCCTTATATAAAGCAATGGGGTCCAGTTGTTAATCTGGGCGATGGGGTGGGGGGAAGCACAACAGATCCACTATTTCCTTCAGTTTTCAGACAGTTTGGACACTCTGTAATGTCACAGTTTGAACTCACTGATTTATTACAGTTAGATGAACTTCACCTGAAAAGGTATGGAGGTTGAAGAAAAATATACTGAGAATTTTATTTGGAAACGTAACTAGCGTACTGTTTTAAAGGAAGTCCATCCTATGTTTGCTGGGGGTCCCCTGTGGGCTTCCAGTGGGAGCAGGGACCTGTCACTGCCGCCTGCCCCTCCTTACTGCTTTCGCTCTTTGCCCTGTGTACACACTAGATACAGAAAGGGTAGGATTTTCTTAACCTGAGACTCCCGAAAGTAGAGGGCCAACACTGCCCCAGCAGGGTGGCATTTTCAGGGTATCCAGGATCTGAGCACAGTGGGAAGACGGTGCTGGGACCCCGCTGGTCTCTGCTTGAGTCTCCAGCACCCCCGTCTCCCAAGCAGGGTGCCTGCTGTGGGTGGCCTTCAACCCCAGAGGTTCAGAGGAAGCAGCAGAAATACCCTTGGATTTTCCCCTTTTTTTGTTTTCAGAGACGGAGGTGGCTGAGATCGTGGGGTGGGGAGCCAGACTACCCAGCTGAAATCTTTATTCCTCAGCTCTGCATAACTTTGGGCAGGCCTCAGTCGCCACCTCTGTAAAAGGGGAGCAGTATTAGCCTAGTAATGAAGATTAACCGAGTTAGTATATGGAGAGTACTTAGCACAGTGCTGGTAAGTGCTAGCGATCGTTTCAGCCCAAGGAAGTTCCAGCTTTCTTGCCCCTCCTCTGCAGTTCTGTGGAAACCCTTTGCTGAGATGAGCCAGCATTCTAGATTCCAGGGGGAGCCTGGGGGCTTCCCTGAGTCCCCATGTACGGAAGTGCCCCTCCCCGAGTCTGGGTTGGCCTCTGCTTCCCCCAGGAGGCACCAGCCCTGTACTCTCTGTCCCCAGCTCCGCCCACCCACCCTGACCTCCTCCATCTCCCCTGGGCCTGCCTCTCTGAGATGGGTCTCCTCTTCATCCCACTCTCCTGATTCCAGTTTCCCATTTCCCACCACATCATTTGGTGTGACTGCCTTGGAAAAGCCCAAGTTGGAAGGTGAGGGGACGGTCATATCTGGGCCATGGGCCGCCCTCCCACATAGGACTTTGCTTTGGTCAAGCCTGGACTGGTGGGCTCCCTGCCCTCAGTCCCCAAGGGGCATTTCAGCTTGGCCTCCACCACCGTCACCAGAAAGGGTTATTTATAAAATGGGGACAGCCTTTGGCCGGAACCTATAAACAGTCTATCCAAAAGTTGTTTGGGTGAAGCCAACTTTTAATTTTGTTTTCTTTTCATTCAACGTGGAGGTCCATATTCAGATAGTTTTCATGGATCATTTAATGGCCGGGGATCACAAGGGTCTCATCCCTGGGTGGGTGGTTTAACTTGAGGGCTTCAATCAGCACCTTGTTTTAAGACATCACTAAATATACAGAAGCCTCATGGGATGCAGTGAGGGAAAGGAGCAGGTAAACCCTGTCTCCAAGGAGCTTCCATCCAATGGGGGTGGTACAGCCCCTCACATCAGGTGCTCCCAATCTGTTGGGGGAGATAGAGCCTCAGCCCTCATGGAACCCCCAGGCTGATGGAGGAGACATAGGATGAATTCACAGTCCGATTGATGGGCGAAGTTGTTGGTATTCTAGGCGAGCTCTCAGTCTGATGCGGGAGAGACAAAGTCTGCTGATTCAGCCCCATGGAGGAGACCTGAGTCTTGCTTTCAAGACCTTCAGTCTGATGATGTGAGACACAGACAGAACCCTCAAGGAAACGGATAGGATAGAGCCGTTCTTAACTCTATAACTTTCTTTCTTACGCATGATGGAAGTGGGGGAGATAGGAGAGACTTGGGCAGCCTGGGGTAGAAGCAGATTCAGCAGCGGCCTTTGATTTGGCTGCAGAAGCCACTTTCACCGGCCTCTGCTGGCGGAGCACCCCCCTGAAACATTGTGTGGGGCTGTGCTATCTTTAGTGGTCACCCTTCGTAATCTTTAGAGGACGTTGCTGACGTGGCTGCTTCCTGGGCTGGACCTTTCTCCCTAGTGAGCCGTGCCTTTCGCAGGGCGAGAATTTGTTTTGGGGCGGGGGAGGCAGTGGGGAGTGATTGGGGACTTCTAAAACTGGGCTGCTGTTCTATGCCTTCTCCCGAGTCAGAGGGTGAGACTTTTTAGACCCTTTGAGCAATCCATCTTAGGGTCAGAAAATAAGAATATTGTAGAAAGAAATATCATTAGGCATCATGTAGTCTTCTTTTTCTAATTAAAAAAAAAATTTTTTTTTTTAATTTGTATTCACCGCATGGCATGCGAGATCTTAGTTCCCCGACTAGGGATCGAACCCAGGCCCCGGAAGTGAAAGCGCTGAGTCCTAACCACTGGACTGCCAGGGAATTCCCAAGACATCATCTAGTCTTACCTTCACATTTCACAGAGGAGAATGTGGAGGCCAGAAGGGAAGTGTTTTTCTCAGTGCTGCTTAGTAGCTACACTGGGCTTATGGCCTGGTTCCTGAATCTGGTCCCCAACACAGGCCTAGTAACAATAGTTTCAGGCAAGTCCTGCTAAACCTTATGGCAGGCCAGTGATTCCCCTGCTCAGAGCCCTGTATGCTCCCATCCCGCTTGGAGTTAAAAACCAAAGGCCTTATCGTGGCTTCAGGGCCAGCCAGATCAGGCTCCCCACCCCTTGCCTCTGTAACCTGCCACTTTCTTCCTCATTCATGCCACTCTAGACTTCTGGTTGTTCCTTGAATACACTAGGACATTCCTACCTCAGGGCCTTTGCACTTGCTGATCCTTTTGCCTGGAATATCTTCCCTTAGATATCTATGTGGCTCACTCCTTCACCTTTTTCAGAGTCCTTACCTGGCCATCCTAGATAAAATGCTCTCCTTCTCTGCCCTTCTCTATCCCTCTTATCCTGCTTTATCTTTTCTCCAGAGCATTTGTCACCATCTTACATGGTATATATTCATTTACTTATTAACTCTTAGTTTCCTCCCTTTAGAATATAAACACCAAAACATGGTCTGTTTCGTTTGCTGCTGTGTCCCCAGCAACCAGAACGTGCCTGGCACGTAGTAAGTGCTCGGTATCTATTTGTTCAAGGAAAGAAAAGAAGAGTAAAGGTGGGGGTGGGGGGCGGGTGGAGGATGAAACACAAATTGAAATCCAGGCACTTTGTGTTAAGGATGGTTAGATTGGGTTAGTTTTCTTTCTTTCTTTCTTTTTTTTATTTTTTTATTTTTTTATTTTTTTATTTTTTATTTTTTTTGCGGTACTCGGGCCTCTCACCATTGCGGCCTCTCCCGCTGCGGAGCACAGGCTCCGGACGCGCAGGCTCAGCGGCTTTTTTTTTTTTTTTGGCTGCATTGGTTCTTCGTTGCTGCACGTTGGCTTTCTCTAGTTGCGGTGAGCGGGGGTTGCTTTTCGTTGCGGGCCGCGGGCTTCTCATTGTGGTGGCTTCTCTTGTTGCGGAGCACGGGCTCTAGGCGTGCGGGCTTCAGTAGTTGTGGCACACAGGCTCAGTAGTTGTGGCTCGCGGGCTATAGAGTGCAGGCTCAGTAGTTGTGATGCACAGGCTTAGTTGCTCCGTGGCATGTGAGATCTTCCCAGACCAGGGCTCAAACCCATGTCCCCTGCATTGGTAGGCAGATTCTTGACCACTGCACCACCAGGGAAGTCCTTGGATTAGTTTTCGATTTAGAAAAAGGGTAATATGTATCGGGGTGGCAGCGATCCATCACTTTCCAACGGCCATCTGGACCTTTCTGTGTGGTGTGGTAGGCTGGCGGCATTTCCTGTCTGCCCCCAAGCTCTATCTACCCTGCGTGATCCTTGTACCTATAACTGCAAAAAACTAGGTTAAACTTCACTCTTCCCAGAAAAAGAGTGTTTTATGAATGTCCTGAATGTGGAAAGGCTCTGAATGCTGCATCGGAGCTCTCTGGCCCTTCGCCAAGTGATGGGCTAGAGATTGCGCTGGTGGAAAGAAGCTGCATCTTCTTTAGGGTGTATAAATCTTACGTTTATCTGCACGACCAGACTCCCTCTTCTGAGGGACAAAGACAAGCACTGGAAGATTTGAGTTGAGGATCCAGGAGAAAATTGGGTGTAGGGGGCATACACCCCGTATATGAATTTTGGTTGGACTTATGAAATTGGGACATAGGAAGGGGAAGCTGCAAGCTCCCGGGTTCTGGTCCTGCCCCTTTTTGTGGGTGGCCTTGGTGGCTTACTTCCCCTCTCACAGCCTAGCTTCCTCATCTATAAAATGAGACTTGGACCACAACCCTGGGTGGGGGGCGGGAGGGATGTGTTTAAGGCTCCTGGGGATCCATGTGTATGTGGTCCCCGTGGTCCCTTCTAGTTACTGACATCAGCATAGATGGCTGCATTTAAGTTCACTGCTGTCTTTGGATCAAATACCAGATACTTGGTGAAACCATGGCTTCCTTGATATGCTGGAAATGAAGGTGACAGTTTTTTAAGAAAACTAAATGTTTAAAAAATTTTCTCAGTGCTGGTTACTTTAGTAAGTATGGGGTTTTTTTCCTTTTTTCTTCTTGGTCTTAACCTGTAAGCGATTACAAGATCAAACAAGTTTCAGTTTGAGTCTCCCCGGCTTTACAGTCTGAGCCTGCATCACGTTGACTTATCACATTTACTTTCAACTAGTCTGGCTGTTCCAGGGAGGCCTTATCAGCCAACTGTTCAGGCCTCAAGGTAGGAAGACGTGGTTTTGGGCAGTTTGGAAGCTGGCTTTTCAGCATCGCTATAGACCTGGCCCCTCTCCGCACTTATCTGCAGACCCCACCCCCTGCCCCCCAGCCCGACTCAGTGAGCTGTTTGTTACGCAGCGATCTGCTTGGGAAGATTGTCTGAGTTCCAGCCCCGTCCCAAACCCTTGCCCCTTGCCCAGGACCAGCTACATTTGCTGGGCCCAGTGCAAAATGGAAATGGGGGGCCCCTTGTTTAAAAATTACTAAGAATTTCAAGATGGGGACAACAGAGCATTCAACCAAGCTGGGGGGCCCTGTGAGCCTGTGAAGCTGGCTCTGCTCTCCCATCTTCCATTACCAGGGCCATGGAGACTTATAAAACACATTTTAAGAGTCATTATAAATTCCCTCAGAAGGAATTTGAGTTGTTTCTGTCATGGCCTGTCTGATTCAGGGCTGCTGTCCTGAGCCACTGTGTGTTTGGAAAATCATGCCAGCCCAGTGGGGAGGGTTTGGACAGTGTCCATGGGTGCTGATGGGAGGCGCAGAGAAGGCTGGTTTACAAGTGGTTGCATTGCCGAAGCAGCCCCGAGGATATCGGGGGCTCCTTTCTTGTAGGAGCACCATTTGTTTGCCTTTTAAAAAGTCTTTTGATGGATGAACAAGATGTGGTTTATCTCTACATTGGAATATTATTCAGCCATAAAAGGGTATGAAGTACTGACACATGCTACAACGTGGATGAACTCTGAAAACATTGTGTTAAGTGAAAGAAGCCAGACACAAAAGGCCACATACTGTGTGGTTCCGTTTATGTGAATTATCCAGAGTGGGCAAGTCCATAAGATAGCAATTGGTTGCCAAGGGAAGAGGAGAAGGACTGACTGCTAACGGATATGGTTTTCTGGGAGGATGATGAAAATATTCCGAAATGAGGTGGCAGTGATGGGAATACAACTTGGTGGATATGCTAAGAAACACCGAATTGGTCAGCTTAAAGGGTAAATTTTATGGTTTGTGAACTATACCTCAATTTTTTAAAACTAGAAGGAAAAAAAAGGTCTTTCGAGGGCTCAGCATTTAACTCTCTACCCCTCTGCCCTTGGTGGATGTAGCTGATTCAGTGCAGGAGCGGCCGTTCTCTCCTTCCACAAACCCCATCCCTTTTCTTCCTGCCTCACCCTTGGTCACAGGTAATCTTTCCAGCATCCCTCCCGCAAAGCCCATTTTCCAGGAAAGATCTTTTGGAAGTATTCATGCTGAGCAGATATGTGGCTGCTCTCCCGAGGCATTTGCATATTAGCTTCTAAAGGGAGAAAGCTTTTAGGTGAGAAGAACAAACGTTTAATTTTAGAATTCCAAGTAAGAGCAAGTGTGTGTGGAAGGTTATTATTTTTCACTGGGTGGAGTGCTCTTGGTGGTTGTGGAGCTCCGGGGTGGCAGGTGGTTCTGGAGCTCCGGGGTGGCAGGTCCCCTTTCCACCCATGCATCCGGCTGACCCCAAGGCAGGGCCAGGCTGGTGGGGAGTGGCAGGCTTAGAAGCATCCCTTCAGGATGATCATCTTTGCCCAGACCCACCCAGAATTCCTCTAACATTCTTCCAGAGAGGGGGGCATTTTGACTTTGGGGGGCTGCTGGGAGGAAACACCCTTCTGGTCAGGTTTCATTTCTGCTCTGTGGATGTGCTTGGTTCTTGAATCAGGTGGGTCCGATTTGAGACAGACCCTTTGCCTGGCTCTTTTCTGCTCTTGTCCCTGACAATTCAGCACTACTTGTCCTTACCCAGTACCCCTCCACCCCCACTTCCCTCTTTACATCTCCTGCTGCCTTCCCCCACCTTCCCTACGGTCACAGCCCCGTCCTCCAAGACCTAATGTGGTCCAAGTTTAATCTTTCTTAGAATCCCCTTTAGTCAGTGTTAAGCCCTCTTCCTTCGTATTTTCTGCGGCTCTTAGATTCCTGAGACCTTTATCTTAATCATATTGGGATCTTCAGTGTCTGATATGGTACTTGTATACAGTAAGCACTTAATAAATGCTTCTGGATTTCACTAAACCAAGACTGTGTTTGGCCCTGTGGGGAAATGGGGAACAATGAAATCAGAGAGGGAGGTGCTGAGGAAATTATAAGCCTCAGGAATGACTTGATAAGGAGACAAGAAAAGAGCATTTGTGATACGAAGGGCTGGAGATGGGGGCACCTCAGAGCCTCACGTCATGAGCTCAGGGCATCTCAGGAGCCACCGGTGGAGGAGCTGCTTCCGTAGAGTATCCTTTCCTGAAAGATCTCTTGGATTTCAGGCTTCCATCCTTAGCCGGAAGGACCTGCAGAAACAAATATTTATCGTGTCTGCTGTGTGCCAGGCACTCATCTAGATTCTGCCACTTGGTTGGTGGATTTGGAGGAGCACAGGGCTTTTGAATATGCCCTGCCTGGGCTGGGAGAGTTGCTTTTCCCTGAGCCTTTTGGGTTTTCCCCAGATTCCTAGGGATGTTAAAGTCCCAAATGATCGCTCATAGGAAAAACACACTGGTGCTTCTGTCTTAAACACTGCCATTCATATCCTGCCTCTGAGAGGAGGAAGGGAGTGAGAGTAAGACAGGGCTGCCCTTTCCACCCCGTGCATCTGGTGGATGGATGCGGCCTTGGCTCTCTCCGTTAGGGTCCCAGCATGAGATGGCTGGCACACGCAAAGGGTTTACTGGGGACACTTTAGTGAGGGGGAGGTATTTAGAGAAGTGTGGTCAGGGTTAGGGAAACCGAAGGGAGGCACCGCCGGGGTTGGCAACAGTGGGAAGCCGTTCCCTCCCCTTGGTCAGGAAGGCAGAGCTCCAGAGTTGGGGAGATGGGGCCCCTGACGATAGCCATGATGCTGAAGGGACACAACTGCCACCGAATTGGGGTGAAACAGAGGGAAGAGGGGAATAAATGCTTTCCCTTTGCCCACTCCAGCTGGAAGCTTAGGGAGCCCAGTTGCTGCAGTAGGTGGTCCAATAAGGGCAGAGAACTGTGTGTGCCGCTGTGTGTGTGTGTGTGGTTGAGAATACCCTCCACCCCCTGGCCTCCTGGGCATTCCAGTGCCCTGCTGGCTCTTGCATTTCTTAGGTTAAAGAAGAAAGTATGCTGTCTGCATCAGCAGGATGGGCACTGGGTAGTTTTGACTGTAGCAAGAGGAACAGATAACGTTCATTGACGGCAGGCACCCAGATCCTAAGCGTTTCCCGTGCATCCTCTAGTTTAGTCGTCACAGTAGCCCCAGCAGGTAGGAACCGGTGTTATCCTCATCTTCATCCCGGTACCGAGAGAGTTAGTAAGTTGCTCCATCGCAGTCGCACGGCTAACAAGAGGCACAAGTGGGCTCAGAGTGATTCTGTCTGACTCCTGAATGCATACGTGTACCCCCCACTGCCTCTGGTTCTCCTTCCTCCGCAGCGGGGCCCTATCCACCCTGTGGTCAGTGCCACGCATGTGCTGGTCCCGCTGCCTGGGATGGTCTTCCCACTTCCTCTGCACTTGACCCAATTGAATCCATTTTCGAGACCCAACTCAGATCTCACTTCCTCCGTGAGCCCTTCTCCCGCCATGTCAGCCCCCAGGCCTCCCTGTCACAGGCAGTGGCAGGGGACTGCCCACCGTGCCCTCAGGGTGTGTTATCGGCTGTTCTGAGTGTGTATATCTCCTCAGTCTCCACGAAGACTCCAACTTTCTTCCGTACAGATCTTAGGTCCTGAGTTTTCTTGGAACTCTTCCCTCACTCCAAAGTTTTAATTGAAGAGACTTCAGTAGTTATTCCAGGGTTCAGGGAACCAACAGCGATGGTGCCTATGGAGCAACAACATAGGGGAGATGCCATTACCACACCAGAGCCTGAGGGAACTTCTTCAGAGGGAGCTGCCGCGGAGCCCAGGGAGGGCTGTAGCCCTGGGAGAGGAGCCACGTGATAGGAGATGATGGATTGGAGGATTGGTTTTCTACTTGGTTAGTAAATGCCCACTGAGAGCCAATAGGGAGGGCTTTTTAAAAGGAAAGAGAATAAGCTAGAGATGAGGTCACAGGAGCATATGGTCTCCTTGAGTGTCTGCAGGAGAGATGATGGGCACGTAGCCCTGCCTGAAACAGCACGGTGCTTTCACAGAGCTATATATCTCTCCCGGTCAGATGCACGCATCATCAGCCGGGTGGTCGAGCCCAATGGAGGTGGACGTGTGAGGAGCCAGAATTGTCGCAGGCGGGCTTCCCTGGTGGCGCAGTGGTCAAGAATCCGCCTGCCGAAGGGTGGGAGGGAGGGAGATGCAAGAGGCAAGAGATATGGGGATATATGTATATGTATAACTGATTCACTTTGTTATAAAGCAGAAACTAGCACACCATAGTAAAGCAATTATCCTCCAATAAAGATGTTAAAAAAAAAAAAAAAAAGAGAAAATCCGCCTGCCAATGCAGGGGACACGGGTTCGAGCCCAGGTCTGGGAAGATCCCACATGCCGTGGAGCAACTAAGCCCCGCAAGCAACAACTACCGAGCCTGTGCGCCACAACTACTGAAGCCCGCGCGCCTAGAGCCTGTGCTCCACAACAAGAGAAGCCACCACAATGAGAAGCCCACGCACTGCAACGAAGAGTAGCCCCTGCTCGCCTCAGCTAGAGAAAGCCCACACACAGCAACGAAGACCCAACACAGCCAAAAATAAATAAATTTAAAAAAAAAGAATAAAGAATTGTCGCAGGCTACCTTCTTACAGGACAGGAGGTGATGCTAGTCCAATGGCCTCCTGGAGGATTTCCCCAAAGGCCTCACGCAGGCCACAGAGGCATCGGAGTGGAGCACAGCCAGTCTGTGTCTCGGCAGTTTTGAAGTCTCACAATTCTTTTGAAATGTCTCTGGAGGGTCCCGGACATTTGGATAATTGGCAAGCGTCCTTCACCTTTGGGGCTGACATCAAGGACAGGGCTATGCACCGTGTCCCCGCCCCCGTCAAGCATCACCCAAGGCCACGTGGTGTTGCACAGGGAGGACCTCAGCCTCTCTCAGTGTGGTGTCGCTTAATCTCATTTCTTTTTTCTCTATTCCTATTTTTCCACCCACTCCTATTGGCCTCGACCCAACTAGACACTGGAAGGGCTTTCAATTGTGAATTGTGGGGAAGCAGTTGGAAGGATGAGTAGCAGATGAGAGGCTGAGAACCCTCCGCTTTTGGCCTCTCTGTGCTGGCCCTTGTAAATTTTGCTAAGTGTCTCTGGATTTTTCTTTCCGCTGAGCCTTGGATGTGCTAGGAGATGCTCCAGACATGCCTTTTCCTCCCCCAAACCCTACGAGCTCCGGGCCTTTGAGCTTGTGGTTCTTGCTGCCTGGAAGATGCCCTCACCCCTCTGCTTTGCCTTGTTAGGCTTGGGGAGCAGTGGGAACTGTGGAGAATTCCACAGTTTATGCTCCATTGCAAGAGTTTCTGGGCTCCTGATCTTCAAGTTGTGGGTTTGAATGTTGCTTGGAGTAGGCGTGGCTGCTTGCCTTGGCAGAGACTCAGGAAGGAAACAAGTAGGGGTGGGTGACACAGCCTGGGTAGAAACTTACAGGCAGGGGGGACCAGAGGGGACACTCAGGAGAGGACAACTGCTCCATGTGGCTCAGACTCAGGGAGCAGTAGGAGGTGAAGCTGACGAGGCCAGATGGGTCCCATAAGGGACTTGACCGCTGTGCTAGGGCATCTTTTCTACATCTATTCTTGGGAACTGCCAGGGCCTGGGTGTATGGCTAGGGTCAGTTGTAGTGGTAGATTCGACCCTTGGGCAGGCTGCAGAAGCCAGGGCCTGACTGGGGAGAAATCTTGCATTTTACAGAAAAGGAGATGTTTCTGCACACCAGACTGGGTCCTGCTCTGATGCCTTGGCTTCCTGATACTGTGTACGTTTCAGAGAGCAGATAATGCTTTGGTTCAGGTTTTAAAACTTTCATTATTCCTTTATTACATAAATAAAACATAATAAAGATAAGCAAAGAGGAAAGGGAAGTGAAATTAACCTCACCCGTAATCCCACCACCTAGATATCATTTACATTGAAAACTTGGGTATGGAGACTTCCCCACCAATTTTCTGTATTTTACAAAGTGGAAACAAACCGTAGGTGTATTTTGTAACCTGCCTTGTTTTATTATGTGTGTGTATGTATGTGTGATTTTTCTTTTTTTTGATTTATTTATTTTTGGCTGAGCTGGGTTTTTGTCGCTGCGCGCAGGCTTTCTGTCTAGTTCTGGCGAGCGGGGGCTGCTCTTCGTTGCAGTGCGTGGGCTTCTCATTGCGGTGGCTTCTCTTGTTGCGGAGCACGGGCTCTAGGCACAGGGGCTTCAGTAGTTGCGGTGTGTGGGCTCAGTAGTTGTGGCACACGGGCTTAGTTGTTCTGTGGCATGTGGCATCTTCCCGGACCAGGGATCAAACCCGTGTCCCCTGCATTGGCAGGCGGATTCTTAACCACTGTGTCACCAGGGACATCCCTGTATGTGTGATTTTTGTCCCATTTAAAAAATATATGCTTGCCCAAAACTCAAACTGAAGGGTATAAAGAGAACCCCTCCTTCCCACCTCCCCACCCCATCCCCTAATTCTACTCCTCAGAGGTAGCCCTCTTTAAAAGTTTCCAGTAAATCTTGGAAGGCATTATGCTCAGTGAAGTAAGTCAGACAAAGACAAATACTGTATGATATCACTTATATGTAGAATCTAAAAAAATATAACAAGCTAGTGAATATAACAAAAAGGAAGCAGATGTACAGATAACAACAAACTAGTGGTTACCAGTGAGGAGAAAGAAGGTGGGATGGGCAAGATAGGGGTAGGGGAGTAAGGGGTACACTCTACTAGGTATAAAATAAGCTGCAAGGATATATTGTACAACACAGGGGATACAGCCAATATTTTACAATAACTATAAATGGAGCAGAACCTTTAAAGATTGTGAATCACTATGTTGTACACCTGTAACTTATATAATATTGTACAGCAGCTATACTCCAATATAAAAAAAGTTTCCTGTACATCCTTGATTAGGGAGAAATTTGGAAGGGATCGTGTGTGTGGAAGAACAAATTGTAAATATTGGATGCTGTGACTTGTACAAATATTAGGTGTCATGTGTTGGTTAGGAGAAAGGCCAAGGGTGGGTTTGGAGGGACTAGGAAGTAGTTTGTGGTCAGGGAAGGGACTTAAAGAAATCCGTATTGTGGACGTTCAGGAAACGGGGAGATGGAGAATTTTGGAGGCCTTGGTTTAGTTTGGATTTGTCCTGTGGGTGTTGGTGAGGGGCAGGGTGAGTAGGGGTGAGTGAGACTGTGGGCAGGGGCCAGATATGGTCCAATCTTACCTCCTAGGCAGGGTTGGGGTGGAGAGGGTGGCAGGCGTGCATATTAACATGAAACTTGACAGGAAGCAGTGACAGTAATTGATAGATATTTATAAAAATACCCTTGCTCGACACAACAAAAAGTCGGCAACTCTGTGTTGGTCCTCCAAGTTAAAAAAAAAAAAAGGGCTTCCCTGGTGGCGCAGTGGTTGGGAGTCCGCCTGCCGATGCAGGGGACGTGGGTTTGTGCCCCGGTCCGGGAAGATCCCACATGCCGCAGAGCGGCTGGGCCCGTGAGCCATGGCCGCTGAGCCTGCGCGTCCGGAGCCTGTGCGCCGCAACGGGAGAGGCCACAACAGTGAGGCCTGCGTACTGCAAAAAAAAAAAAAAAAAAAAAGGTTTTCGCAATTCAGTGAATATTGAAAATCTGAATGAGACTGTTGATCTGGATGGCGAGTTGTAAATGTCACATTTGGTTCTGGTTTTGTGTCTGGCTGTGTGGTCTTGGGCTGCACCTTAATTTCTTTAGACCGCCCCGTTTTCTTATCTGCAGTAGATCAGTGGTCCTCAACCCTGGATGCACATTAAAATCACCAGGAAACTTATTAAAAAAAAAAAAGAAAGAAACCAATGTCAGAACCCCACTACAGTCCAAATGTATCCAAATCTCTGGGGGTGGAGCCTGGGAATTTTTTAATGCAGCCAACGTTGAGAACCCCTGGATTAGGATCATCCTAATTGCACGTTTGAGCCCTAAAATGTTATGATTCTATGTATCATATCATACAGTTTTGTTCCTTTCAAATACCGTGCACAAAATGTTGTAAACTTCTTACATATGAAGAAATTTTACTTTTTACAAAAAAACAAAGACAAAAAAAACTCCCCGTAATTCTCATTAGGCCAGTGGTATAATGTCAATGTCCTTTGTCCAGTAAGTCAGAATCATAAATGTAGTAAAACATGAAATAATTAATTTGTGACCCAGGACTTGCAAGTGTGGACTACAATTTCTCATTCCCACGTTTTAAAAAAGGTACTGACTGCAGGCCTGAGGCCACCTGCATTCTTAAGGAAGACCCTGAAAAGTTCAGAGAGAAGACGTAACTGGAAGTGTTTTTTGCTAGAAGAATTGGGTATACTGTAAAGTTCCAAATTAGGCGGTCCAGTTTAGGGAGTCTTTATCGGATCTAAATTCTACATGGAGTAGGAGGTGTTTAAAGAGACTCAGTGCTGTTTTATCTTCACCATTGAAGTTTTGGGTTTTGTCTCTTCCTAAATGAGTCATTTTTTTAAAAAGGAACCTAACTTGGGGAGGTGGGGAAACCACTGCCGGAGGTGCCGAGGAGGGGCGGGCGCTGAGGCTGGTAATCAGGGGACTGAGTTCACAGTTGGGTGGTTCACCTGGGAGGGGTGGAACCAGGGACCCGCCTGCGGAGGGTGGTTCAGGACCAGTGGGACACGGTCTGGTGGGGGGTAGGGTAGTAGAAATGGCATTGATATTGTTTATTAATTTACCAAGTATTTTCTGGAGCACACCCACCAAACGTTACAGCCTGGTATCAAGGCTCAGTCCACACGTGCTAGGAGATTAAGAAAAAAGGGGAAGGAACCTTCTGGTTTTCACTCCAGTTGGGGACACAAATCATGGAGGTTAGGCATGTCTGTATTTCCCTGCCATCACAAGTAAGTGAACTGAGGTTATGGTGCCCCATACCAGTGTGAACAGTAGAAATGAAAATGTTAGTCCCAGGCAGGATTTCAGAGGAGAAAACATGGCAGCCTGGAGACCCCATTGTGGAGCACCAGGGGGCCTCGTGAAACATACACTGGGATCAACAAGACATTGGTCGAGAGCCCTGTGGGATCTCCGCACATCACTGCCTCTTTCTGTGCTAAGTTCTCCCAGCTGAAAAATGATCTCACACACCTGAGTCCCCCAGGCCCCTGAGAGCTGTTCAGAATGTCTGCTGCCCTTGATGCCTGGGGAGGGAGGGGAGGGACAGAGAGTGGGGAGGTGTTGACAGGCTCCATGTGGAAACCAGAAAACCAGGGCAGCCACATGGGATTGGCCCACGTGCGTGGGGTGAGGAGAGGAGCGCAGGGCAGGTGCTCCCGACACCGGGAGGAGCTGTATGTGTTTGGAATGTCGGCCAAGCACACACTCCTTTTATTCCACGCTGCCTCGCACCCCCAGGAGTGCTCATTTTCATCTTCTCTGAGTGGTGTCAGCCTCCTGCAGTTGTGCCTGCATGTTTTCTAAGTTTGTCACAAACTTCCTGTTTGGGTCTGGTCTGAGGCTTGAAGCTTTGTGTGTTTTGAAACCCTGGCATTTACAGAGGTCCAATGCTTCTCTCTTTGTGGCCATGGGGTGGCCCTTTTGTCCTCCTCCCTTTAGCTGACTTTGGCCATCCTTCTTTGCAGACCTTCCCCCTGGAAAATGCTCTGTAGCTTCTGCACTTGTTCCTCTTAAGGAGGGTTGAGAGTCGTGAGATCTGAAGGAGGGAGGGGAGCCACACTTACTGGGCCCCTTATATAAGGCCAGACACCGCGCTGGATGTTTTCCTACATTTCTTGTTTTATTTAGGCCTCGCATTAGCTCACGCAGAGCCAGGCTCAGAGAGGGGAAGTGACCGGCCTAAGTTTGGACAGCCACTGGGTGATGAGGTCAAGATATGATCCCAGGCTTGACTCCAGAGGTCTTGGTTTTTCCACTGTGTCACGAGGACCACACTGTGCCTTTGGTTCCACCGGTTTGGGGAGATCTTGATTTCCTATTGGGCATCTGGTGGGCAGCATCACCTTCCCCTCCATAGATTCCTCCCAGACCCTTGTTATTCAGGTGCTGCCCATTCTGTCTGCATGGGGTGTGATTTGATGACCCTTGAGTGCCTTGTTGACTTTCACCATTCTCAACCATCCTCCTTCTGTGACCCCAAGAATCCCAGAATTGTATGGTCCCTGGCTGACAGTCAAAGTTGGTTAGAGCCAACTCCCAGCTTCCCAGAAATGGAGTATCCTTTCTCTTCCTTCTGCCGTTCTGCTAGTCACCATGAGCTCCACTCAGCCAGATTTGGACTGCTCACATTTTAAGCTCTTCCTTTGAAGAGGGAGGAAGATAGGATATCTCTGTGTGTGAAAGCCTGTACCTAAGGAGGGATCCCAAGACCTTGAGTATGTAGGAGCAGGAAGGAAGGGAGAGCTACATCCAGCCACCCTCCCTCTTATTACGGTGGCTGTTATAGGGTGTCAGACTCTGGGTGCTCCTGCAAAGGAAGAATAGTTACACTTCCAAAACTTCAAGAAGGCCCTGTGTCCCTTCCAGTTACCATCCCAGTTCTTTTGTATTTTCTGAAAAACTTCTAGAAGTATATCATCTGTGTTTCATCAGAATTGTTTTGTAGATCAAGTAACATTTACCATTGTAGACTCTGTGTTGAGCAGTGGGCAATTCCAAGCATTCAACGCATATATTAATTACCTTCAAGGGGTGTGCCATCTACACGGAAACTTAGCAAATGGAACACTTGCCAAGAGAAGCTAAGTGCAGTGAACTCAGAAGAGCAGGGATTGCTCAGCAAGCTGGGGCGTCAGCAGGGCGCTCAGAGGGGTGGAGCTATGGGGATGGGGTGGGGAGGAATGTCCTGGCATTGCGCCTTGAGGGGTGCATGGAAAGGGGAGGAGCATTCTGGATGGGGTACAGTGGAGTGTGCGTGTGGGAAGCAAGATTGAAGAAGGAGCCCTTCCAATTGCATGGGACGGGGGTAGGTAAAAACGGTGCTGTGAACTATTACAAATACACTCCACATGTTCAACAAGGAGAGGAGGTCGTAAAAGAGGAGAGAAGTAGAAGATTCCAATGGAACTTTCAGAGCTGAAAGATTCGAAATAAAAAACACACTGCATGAGATTAAAGCAGATTAGACGCCAACTTGAAGACATAGCAACAGAAACTATCCGAAAAGAAGCACAGAGATATTTAAAACAAAAACATAGCATTGACAACTTGTGGGACAACATTAAGTGGTCTAACGTATGTGTGATTGCAATCCCAGTGAGAGAGAAAGGGGAGAGGGAAAAATATTTGAACAAATAATGGACAAAATTTTTCGTAATTCCATGAAGACTATAAATCAGTGGTTGGAAAACTGTGACTTACAGGCCAACTATGGCCTGGTGCCTATTTTTGTAAATAAAGTTTTATTGGAACAGGAAAACAAAACAGTGTTGTAAGAAGCTTCATTCGGATGTGTGCCCTGTAACAGGGGAATGCTGGGAGGTGAGTTAGAAGACATTTATCACATTGAATTTTAGGAATGAAACGTTGAGGCCTTGGACCAGGGTGGTGGCATGAATATGGACAAGAGGAAAGAGAGATGGAAGATTTCAAACCCCAGCTCTGCCACTTGCTACCTGTGTGACCTTGAGCAGGTGACTTCATCAAAACTCAGTTTAATCAACTGTAAATAGACACTCAGAACACCTCACAGGACTGGTGTGTGAGGGTTTTAGCTTGGGTCGTACCCAGTACACAAGTGTAATAGGCAGGATTTGTGACTGACTGGGAGGAATCGGGAGTGGAGAGTGAGGACCCAGAGGGGCTCAAAGGGCTGAATCTGGGGGCCTGGGTGAGTGATGCAGCCCTGACAAAAAGGGATGGAGCTGTTTGGGGTCTTGGAATTCTTCAGTTGGAGGAAGACCCTTCTCCTAAATCCAAGCTGCCAAGGTCCTGTCCCAGAAACGCATAGCCATGTGGATTGTGTGTGTCTGAGCCCACGGCCTCTTGTTTCAGCTGAGCCCTCAGTGATGCTGGCCAGCGGCTGGCTCTCTCTCCCGTCAGGGTTGGCACTTCACAAGGCGAGGAGGTACGTGGGGCACAGGATTCGAGGAGGTACTCGGTTTCAGGGCTGACCCTGCAGGATGTTTCCCACGGTCCCCACTTCATCCAGCCCCCTCCCCCCCCGCCCCGCCGTCTTCCCTTCGTCACTCAGGAGACCTCCTGCCTTCACTGATTACTGACAAGGTCCCCTCGCTCAGCAGTGAGCTCACTCAGGTTCTCGCCTCCCCGCCTCGTGCAGTTATCCCCATCTGGGCTCATCCCAGCATGGTTTCCTTCCACTCAGAGGAGGACACACCCCTCCTCCTCTTCCTGGCCAGATGGAACCTTCCTCCTGCACCCGGGTGCCCGTGCAGCTTCTGGGACGTCACCCGCTCCAGTCATTCTGCTGTAGTCTTTCCTCAAACCTTCACCCCCTCTTTTTCTCATTCCCTCTTCTCCTTCCCTCGCGAGACGCCTGGAAAGAATCTGCCCTCGGGTTTTGCTCCTTCGCTGAGGCAGCCCGCTCAGGTTGGCTTCTGCCCGTGGGAGGTGTGACTGGCACAGGGGAGGGACCTGGTGGGTTTGCTGTGAGGGGCTCCTGCTTCCACGTGAGCTGTCCCCTCTCAGGTCATCTGTGGCCTCCATATTACCACACCCAACGGACACTTTGGTCCTTATCTTTCTGGACCCTTTGCTACTTTTGACACCGTGGACAACTTCCTCCTTCTTGCAACTTTTTCTCTTGGCTTCTTTCAGTCCGCAAATAAATCTCTCAGCCACTATTACGTAAGCACCTACTATGTGCTGGGCTCTGGGGCATACCATAATTCCATGTCCCTGCTTTCAGGGAGTTCCTAGTCTAGTGTGAGGAAAGAGGGATAAAAATATAAACAAATGTCAGGTGGTGATGAGCACTACAAAGAAAAATACAACAGGGAAGGCTGCTGGGGTTGTCAGGAAGGTCTCACTGAGAAGGTGATATTATCACAGAAACCTGAAGGAAGTGAAGGAAGCCTAGTGGAACAGTGTTCCAGGCAGAGGGAAGAGCACGTGCAAAGGCCCTGAGGCAGGAGCCTGCTTGGGATGCTTGAGGAAGCCATTGTGGCTGTAGGAAATTGAAGAAGGGCAGAGTAGGAGAAGAGGTCAGAGAAGAGGCTGGGGCAGGTCATGGAGCCGTGTAGGACATTTCAAGGACTTTGCCTTTTACTCTGAGAGATGTAAGATGCTATAGGAATGTTTTGAGCAGAAGAGTGATTTTTAGGCTGGTGTGGGGAGCATGGTGGCTTAAACAATAAAAATTTACCGTCTCACAGTTCTGGAGGCCAAAAGTCCAAGACCAAGGTGTCTGCAGGGCCATGATCCCTCTGAAGGTGCTAGGGAAGGATCTGTTCCAGAGCTCTCTCTTAGCTCTGGTAGTTTCTTTGCTTGGGGCAGCGTGAGTCCAGTCTTCACGTGGTGCTCTCCCTGTGTAGATGTCTGTGTCCAAATTTCCCCTTTTTATAAGAACACCAGTCATATTGGATTAGGGACCCACCCTACTCAATGTATGATGTGTGAGCTCATCTTAATAGTTAGTTACATCAGCTTCAAACCTATTTCCAAATAAGTTCATATTCTGAGGTCCTGGGGTTAGGACCTCAACATAGGAACTGCGGGGAGACACAGTTTGACCCATAACACAGTTCAACCTGCGTGATACATGGATTATAGACAGGCAAGGATAAAAGTAGGGGGACCAGCTAGGAGGTTATTGCAGTATTCTAATGAGAGAAGCTGCTTGGACCAAAGTGGTAGCAGTGGAGGTGGATACATTTTGCAGGTAAAGCTGGCATCATTCGCTGATGGATTGGACGTGGGGTGTGAAGGAAAGAGGGGAGTCGCAATGACTCCTGGTTTGGGGCCTGAGTGACTAGAAGACTGGAATTGAGTGTCTTTCTCTCCTAAGTCCTCTCCACCCTCAGGGACCTTTCAGGGCCCTCCTCCCAGGCAGGTCCATCCACTGCTGGGTTCTTCAGGGCTCCATCCTTGGCTGCCTGCTTCAGGGCTCCATCCTTGGCTGCCTGTCTAGTCCCTCCCTGATTGATATATGGTCTGTCCCCATGTTGAAGCCAGATATCCTGAATGTGCTTTCTGGGTCACCCCTACAGGCCCCGGCTCTGGAGGATGCTGAAAGAGGAAGACACGGAAGCAGGACGACCCTGAGAGATTAAGCCTCTTAATCGTGAAACAGGTAGCTTCTCCGACATTCTGGGTGTTTGAATGCTTTATGATGAAGGGGTCATAAAATCGTTTCTTTGATCCATGTGGTGTGGAAAATGCCCCACAGAGGGGAGGTTGGCTGCTCTGGGCCTGGACATCCATAGGTGTCTGGGAAACGGTCAGCGCTTGTGGTTTCACGTATCGGAATTCAGCATCACTTGGCATGGGGCTGAGGGCATCCTGTCTCGTCTCTCTTGGCTTTGCAGAGTTGTTGCAGATAGTGAAGGATCCAAAAGATGTTCATGGATGGTAGCTTCTATAAGTGGGAATTAAACATCTCTGGAGAATTGGTGTAGAAGGCCACTCTGAGAAACTTCACAGAGCCTGTCAGAGGCAGATTCCTGGACCAAGGAGCCTTTGAACTGGCCCTGGGGCATTTCTAATGTTTTTGTCAGTTCTGGCCCTGTGTTCTCTTTCCAGGCTCAGTTTGTCCCTCTAGAAAATGGTCACATAGCTATGATTCCTCTGCCAGATCTCACACAGAAGCTGTCTGGAGGGTCAGTACGTTTGTGTATAAAGAGAATTTTTTTTTTTCAGTTTTAAACCCTGTTCTCGCAAAAGATGACTCCCACAAATTCTTAGTGACGGTGGGGAAGGAGGGTGGTGGTGTCTAATTTGGTTCTTTCGGTGTGTGCAGGTTTTTTTCTTGGCAAGTTCCACACTTTTCCTGTTTCTTCTGTGAGACTCACAGTTGATTGCTTCTGTTTCTTTTTTATTGTGCCTGATTTTGATTTAATTTTTAAGCCACTGTGTCTTGGGGTTCCAGTAGGAAACAGATGGTTCACTCAAATGGAGTAGTCCAAGAGTCTCTACTGAAGGAACCGCTTATAGTGGCATCAGCAGGGTTAAGAGAAACCAGCACGGGATGTTGAAGCATCCCAGGGTTAGCAATGTCAGGAAGCTGTTCCCATACCTGGGCCTGAAAAGAAGAGGGAGGGATTGTTTATCAGAAGCTGTACAGAAAGGCAATCTCTGGTAGGAGGCAGTCAACCTACAGCAACATGGCCGGGAAAGAGCCAAGAAAAGGGATATCCTCATTGAACTCCCTGTCGGTTCTCCCGTCTCCTGATGGTGCCTCCCATTAGGCATACTCAGCCAGAAGCCAGGAGGCAGGGAGCATATTGAAGCCGTGCAGAGATCAGAACCTCTAGGGGTGTAAGCTGAGTGGAGACACATCGGGGATGGGTATCAGGGCACAAATGGAAAATATCTGACCGACCAAGAGATGCAGATCGCTTGGAATATATTAAAAGGGTTGTTTCTACTTTAGGACCAAAAGAGGGTTTTTCGTTTGTTTGAGTGTGAAACTTTGCAATATTGGGTCAGCTCCATAGAACCATTGGCTGTGAGGGCTGGAAGGAGCACCAGAAACCCTCTAAACAAATTTCATCCTTCTTACAGTTGAAAAGACCCAAGGAGATCAAGTGACTTGCCCAAGGCCACTCATTAATTCATGCAAGTGTTTATTGAAAGCCCATTATATTTTCTCAAGAAAAACAACACAAAACCACTTGAAACAGGACCAAGCAGAATCTGAGCAAGTGCTAGGAAAAAGCTGTGGATGAGTGCTTATTTCCAATTTATCAGTTTGGATTACTTGGGGGTTGTGCATATCATAAAACTGAACTTAAAGGGGCTCCCACAGCACAGGGAATTAATTAAGTGGCTTGTACTAGCAAAAAGCAGGGATGGGATGGACGACAGGGTGCATGTGAGACAACAGCTCAACTTGTCATCAGGAGTCCAGTTTCTTCCCATCTCTCTGCCACTCTTCCATGGCATCAGTCCATCCTCAGGCTGGCCTCTCTCCTGGAGGCAGAATGGCCACAGAAGTTCCTGGGCTTATTGTTGCACATCCCTCTGGCCAGAAAGAAAGAAACATCCCTTGCCGTAACTCTTGAAAAGACTGAGAAAGTGTCTTTCCCAGAAGCCCCTCCCCAGCAAACCAACCCTGCATTTCATTGGCTTGAACTGAGTCATGTGCTCATTCTTTAGCCAGTCACGTTGGCTAGGTGAACGCCTTCTTGTTGATTGGCAGGGATGGAAGATCTTCCTGATTGGCCTATCCCTACACTGGCAGTGTAGCTTTCCTCAAAGCGCCAGGGTGGGGGAAGCAGAGCTGTGAGTACTGTTGAGGGAGGAGGGAAATGGACATGGGGCGAGTGACAGTGGACATCCACTGTACTGTATCATATATAGAGACCTTACTAATTAGGACTAATTGTTGGGGTAACAGTGAAAGAAAACTCACTCTTAACTAGTGAAAGTCTGAATTTTAAAGTGCTTTAACATAGTATAGTTTCCGACAGAACCTTCCCAAACAGTTCCTGTTGGAAGACTTGCAATTAGCATCTGCTTCTCAGTATGTCTTACGATGTAGGACCTTCTGGGAGGTTAACTATGCCTTCTACAATGCTGTTTTATTTCTAATATGCTTATTCAACCTTTCTATAGCCAGAGTAAACACTGAACTCAAATTCTGGGTTATTGAAGATTAAATTACAGTAATGAAGTTCCTCATTTATAACCTCATCTATAAAACGGGAATAGGAATAATACCTGCTTTATAGGTCTGTTGTAAGGACTAACTGGGGTAATCCAAGTAAAGTGCCCAGTGGCCCAGTGGCTGGCCCAATAAATGTTACCTTTATTAGCTTCATATAACTCAAAATATTGTCACATTTGTATGTTTATGTGCACATAACTCTTCACAACAAATATAGGTCACTGGTTAGCTCAGCTAGAGACAAGGTAAATAAAGATATTAAAATATTTAGTGTTTATGGATTTTTTTTTTTTAACTGGAATGGTTTTTTTAAAAAAATTCATTTTGGGGGCTTCCCTGGTGGTGCAGTGGTTGAGAGTCCGCCTGCCGATGCAGGGGACACGGGTTCGTGCCCCGGTCCGGGAAGATCCCACATGCCGTGGAGCGGCTGGGCCCGTGAGCCATGGCCGCTGAGCCTGCGCGTCCGGAGCCTGTGCTCCGCAACGGGAGAGGCCACAACAGTGAGAGGCCCGCGTACCACAAAAAATAAAATAAAATAAAAAATCATTTTGGGGAAAACGTAAATAAAGAAAAATTTAAGTAGCACACAGTTTTCAATTAAAAGTAGTTATAATCCCTGGAAAATAAGGAATTTTAACTTTACGGTAACATATTAATGTATTCTTGGTTGAAAAAGTCTTTTAAATAGTTGAAAGCCTGTCATGACTTATCCTAGCTGATTTTCTTGCCATTGTTATCCGTTTGGAGGCTCTGGAGGGGCAAGTGACCCTTCTCAGCTTTGGCTTCCCAAGCCAGCCTCAGTGGGGCTTTTCTGGGCGGATGGATTTTAGAATCACCTGGATTGGGTGAGATGCTGCAGTGGTGAGAAGCTAGCCTTGGGCATTTATTTCAGTGGGATTTTAGCTGACAAAACGCTGTGAATCATTCTCAAAAGCCTTGGGTGCTGTAAGGCTGACTTCTCAAAATGCCAGGAGGGTGAAGTGTCTTGATTTGGGCTTCCCAGATTAGTGGTGGGAACAGCAAAGGTGGGCGCAGCACCCTGAAGCTGATTTCAAAACTGGGAGGCGATAACTTTGAGGATAAGGGGTGGATAGGGTGCAGCGAGGGGCCTGTGGATGGAGGATAAAGTTCCAGAGTGACCAGGAACTTACAGACCACAAATTTATAAACCATAAAATTTTTCATTCCCCCCTCCCCTGAATATTGACTAAAATTAGACTTAAATTTTCTGTAGGTTGTTTGTTGCCCCCAAGGCTGTCTGGTCACAATTGTGATAAGTAGATGAGAACTAGTGATAACTGGACAACTGACCCTGAATTCCTTGGTTCAGAGGGTGCTATAGACAAGTGGTTCTCAAATGTAGTTTGTCTGGACCAAGAAACTACCAAAACAAAGTTGGGGGGATTGGCTTAGGGCTACCAAGTTTTTATTTTGCCAAGGAAGGATGTTTTTAAAAACCTAACATCTATCACTACAGTTCTTATAAAAGAAAGGACCAGGGCTTCCCTGGTGGCGCAGTGGTTGAGAGTCCGCCTGCCGATGCAGGGGACACGGGTTCGTGTCCCGGTCCGGGAAGATCCCACATGCCGCGGAGCGGCTGGGCCCGTGAGCCATGGCTGCTGAGCCTGCGCGTCCGGAGCCTGTGCTCCGCAACAGGAGAGGCCACAACAGTGAGAGGCCCGCGTACCGCAAAAAAAAAAAAAAAAAAAAAAAGAAAGAAAGAAAGGACCATCTTGATCCTAAAATAGTAGGAAGGAGACAGACTAAGGAATAAAATCTTCACATTGAAAACATTCAGCTTTAGGAATAATTTATTGCACTCTTCTTATTTTTCTGATATCACCTGTGAAAACAACATTAAGGGTGGATGCTTCCCTGCATCTACGCATAACAGGTGTTGGGGAGATGTGGAGTTAATGTGCAACTGAAGGGCAAAAAATCGTATTTCTTTTTTTTTTTTAATTTATTTATTTATTTTTGGCTGTGTTGGGTCTTTTCTGTGAGAGGGCTTTCTCTAGTTTTTTAGCAAGCGGGGGCCGACCTTCATCGTGGTGAGCAGGCGTCTCACTTTCATGGCCTCTCTTGTTGCGGAGCACAGACTCCAGACGCGCAGGCTCAGGCTCAGGAGTTGTGGCTCACGGGCCCAGTTGCTCCGTGGCATGTGGGATCTTCCCAGACCAGGGCTCGAACCCATGTCCCCTGCATTGGCAGGCAGATTCTCAGCCACTGCACCACCAGGGAAGCCCAATCGTATTTCTTTTGAAGCTTCTCATGAAGCCTAGGAATTCGCTGAAATCATGCCTTTACTTGATTTAAAGGGACAGGAGAAATTCACTTAAACGCAAGTCTTGGTAAACCCAATTCATTTTATAAAAGAAGGAACTGTTTACCCTCAAGTCATTAACTTAGAATTGTTAGTTTAATTTCCCACCAGTTGGAAGAAAATTTTGCAGTACCTAAATAGTTCAAATGAAAAGGCATGTCAATAGTTATTTCTTTTTCCACAATTTAACCCTAACAATGGTAAATCTGTTGAATTTCATTTGGCTTTCAGTTGTGTGCTATGTCTCTGTGTGTGCATGGACACACACACACACACACACTCACACACACTCACACACAAAAAACTTAGTTTGGTCTGAAAAGCCCCAGGAGGGAAAGGGTACTTTTGAGAAAAGCAGTGTGTCCATCAGTCAGTTGCTGGTAAGTGTTAGTACTTGTAGCAGCAGTTGCATCTTGGAACTGCCAAAAGAGTATGACATTTTAAGATGCCTTTTGAAGTCATTAAAAAAAAACCTCCAAACCAGGGGCTTCCCTGGTGGTGCAGTGGTTAAGAATCCGCCTGCCAATGCAGGGGACACAGGTTTGAGCCCTGGTCTGGGAAGATCCCATCTGCCGCAGAGCAGCTAAGCCCGTGCGCCACAACTACTGAACCTGCGCTCTAGAGCCTGCGAGCCACAAATACTGAGCCCGCATGCCACAGCTACTGAAGCCTGTGCACCTAGAGCCCATGCTCCGCAACAAGAGAAGCCACCACGATGAGAAGCCCACGCACCGCAACAAAGAGTAGCCCCTGCTCACCACAACTAGAGAAAGCCCGCACACAGCAACGAAGACCCAAACAGCAATAAAATGTTTCTCGTTCTGCTTCACTTCACATTCCTGCTTGGCTTTGCCACAAAGATGTTTTGCCTTCCAGCCAGGGATTAGGCTTCTGTGTGAGGCCATGACTGGTGTGAAAACAACGTCTCTGCCCTTGTTGAGGGGAGAAAAAGACTGCCTGCATTTGTGAAATCCTGAATGGAATCATGGAATCCTAGTGCCAAAGAGGGTTTTGAGGTCCCTGTCTTCCTGCCAGACTATCCTAACGCTCATCACCTTGACTGACAGTCCTAACCATTTCATCGATCTCTAACGCTTCATGGATCCTCTGTGAATGTGGACATGAACTGAAATGTGTCTTCGTCAAGAAAGAGCAGATTGTTCTGTGCACACTTACCTCTGCAGTTACTGCCCTATTCACAGCCTCATTCCTGGGCATTGTCACTCTTTGAGTGCTATTTATATTGTCACATATGTTCATACGGCCCTGTCCTTGCATGTTCTAGTAGACGCTCAATCGTAATTGGTTCAGACTCTGTGCCACTTGTTTCTCCTAAGGTGTATCTCATTCTACAGCAGGCTACGCAGTCTGTATAGCTACAGCTCAGCGTTCCTTTGGGTAGACATTACCACAACCCTCTTGTCTTAGCTTGGGCTGCCATAACAAAATACCATAGACTGGGTGGCTTAAATAATAGAAATTTATTTCTCACGGTTCTAGAGGCTAGGAAGTCCAACATCAAGGTGCTGGCAAGGTAGGTTTTATACTGAGACCTCTTCTCTTGGCTTGTCGGTGTCCACCGTCTTGTGTGGTCACATGACCTCTTCTTTGTGGAGAGAGGAAGCTCTGGTGTCTCTTCCTCATCTTATAAGGACACTAATCCCATCATGGGGGTTCCACCCTTGTGACTCATTTTAACCTAATTGACTCCCAAAGGCCTCACCTCCTAATACCATCAGATTGGGGGCTAGGGCTTTAACATATGAATTTGGGGGGTGAGGACAAACATTCAGCCCATAGCAATGCTAAATCTTTTATTTATGGTCCCCTGGAAGTGCTTGCAGGGTCTTTGGTCTAGGAGCCTTGCAGTAAGCAGAGAAAGCCTTAGAGTTACCAGCTTTTATTGCTGTGGAAGAGATGCAGTGTTCTATGGCTGGAACAGATGGTCCTGTGGACTAGAAATTTGGAATACCTTTACCACAGAACTAGAGGTGACCTGGGGTAGACTGGTGATCCCTTTGTCTTTTCAGATCTTAGGTTTCTTAGTTCCATATGTCAGTGGTAAAGTTGTGGTTGCCAAATTTGGTCAGCCTCAATGAAATTTGGATGGTTTAACATTCAGTATTCTCTGACCACCTTGTATACCTTCTTTGATGGGCCTCTGAAAAGGAGGCTCTTGGGACCAGAGCCTGGGAAAATGGGTTATTTCCTAGGTCTACGTCATCTTGGACATTTACTCCCTTTTCAGCTGGGGAAGAAAAGGCAGTAAATTACAATAAAACTACTCACCATTCCATTAGAGATCAATATCCTACAGTGTCATGTATACAAACACTGTAATGTCCACATGGACATTAGGTGCCAGGTGGAATATTTTAAAATATAAAAAGGACTCTGAAAAATTTTTTTAACCTTTCAAAGAACCAGTGATTCCTGTGTTATGTAAAGTGTTCCAGGATTTAGAAAAAAGATGGAAAACTTCCAGATCCTACTTTCAAGCAAATATGACCCTGATAACAAATCTGGCAAGTCCCCAAAGGGAGGCTCTATACCAGTCTTGCTTAGGAATGTAAAAATATTAGATAAAATTCTAGTGAGTAGATTTCAACACTAGAGTATGTGAATGTTCCACCATACCCAAGTGGGTTATATTCCTGGAATGTAGGAGTGGCTTCATATACATATATTTTCATTTGATTCACGTAATGAATCAAATGAAATATTTTAAATGGTTTAAGTGAAAATATGTAATAATCTCATTAATTTCAAAAGTGCATTCAGGGCTTCCCTGGTGGCGCAGTGGTTGGGAGTCCGCCTGCCGATGCAGGGGACACGGGTTCGTGCCCCGGTCCGGGAAGATCCCACATGCTGCGGAGCGGCTAGGCCCGTGAGCCATGGCCTCTGAGCCTGCACGTCCCGAGCCTGTGCTCCGCAACGGGAGAGGCCACAACAGTGAGAGGCCCGTGTACTGCAAAAAACAAAACAAAACTAAACTAAACTAAAAAACAAAAAACTGCATTCAATCAGTTCAACTTCTAACTTCTACAAACCACTTAAAAAGGAATATATAAAATGACCATTCCTGAACCTGATAAGGAAGATTGAGTTCATACAGTCCACTGGCATTATACTTTATTGGAGCCTCATAAAGGTATCATTGCATATGACTGAGATCAAAGCAAAAAGCCAATGCAGAAAGTTATAAAAATAGTAACTTTAGAGAATAAATACTGTAAAGAAGAGAATAAATACTGTAAAGGAAAGAATAAAATAATCATTAACTACAGATTGCTCTTAGTTGTAAACCAAGAAGAGTTAAAGAGATTAACTAAGGACCTTATTTCTAAATGGTGAGATTAAAATTCAGGATTTGGATACTTCTGGAATTAGTTCATGAGTCTAATGCCATTCCTCTCAAAGTCCCATCAAGATTTTTAAAAATTTCACCAGATGGTTTTAAGTCTGTTTGGAAAAATAAGTTGATGAGAACCTCAAGGGGAATTATGAAAATGGTTTTGGGGGGAAGGGAATTAGATCTATTGGATATGAAAATACGTAGTCCTACCAGATATTAAAATGCATTATGAAGCCTTTGTAATTAAAACACTGTGGGGCCGGCAGAAGAGGAGGAAGTAGATAAGTGAACTAGGACAGTTCAGAAATAGACCCTTGCAGAAATAATGTAATAAATCATAAAGAAGGCATCGCAAATCAATGGGGAAAGGAACATTATTCAATAAATAATTCTGATGTCTAGCAATTTGGAAAAAAAGCATTTGACTTCATCAAAATGAATTGCAGATGAATTGAACAATTAAGTGCAAAATGTAGACGCATAGGAAATCAGTAGAATTGAATATTGCTTGGAAACAAAAGAAAAACACTCAAAGAGGGAAAGAATAGTCCATCAAGTTACAGGATAATCAAAGATTTCTTTACGTAAAAAAACCAGTGGGGAAACAATAGCCTGGGAAAAAATTGGCGGTAACATGACGGAATTAATCTTTGTTATGTGAAATGCTCAACGAATTAAAAAGAAAGGTACTAAAACCTTGGTAGAGCACTTGAATAACTAAATATAACACTAAACAAGTATATGGAAAATGTTCAATTTTGTAATAAGAGATATGTCGATTAAAACAGCAGTAAAACACTATTTTAACATATTAGCAAAATAACCCTTTTTTTTTTTTTTTTTTGCGGTACACGGGCCTCTCACTGTTGTGGCCTCTCCCGTTGCGGAGCACAGGCTCCGGACGCGCAGGCCCAGCTGCCATGGCTCATGGGCCCAGCCACTCCGCGGCATGTGGGATCTTCCCGGACCGGGGCACGAACCCGTGTCCCCTGCATCGGCAGGCGGACTCTGAACCATTGCGCCACCAGGGAAGCCCCAAGAACCCGTTTTTAATCATAATCCCCAATTCTGATGTCATTACAATATTGTGAAACAGTTTTACAGTGTAATAAAGAATCATGTTATTCATTCATCTGTTTGATCCAGTAATACCACTTCTGTGGACCATCTTCCCACATCTCTCCATGAAGGAAATAATACGAAATATTTAATATGCTGTTTAGACAATGATGCTTCCCTGATGCATTATTTACAAAGCAAACTCACACACACGCACACACACACACTCACACCATTAATGTCCAACAGTTGGGTAACTATAAAATTAAATAGTTCTTCTCTCAGCATAATACTCTACTATAATGAATAATTATTTTGAAGATACATAGCATTGTGACAAGATATTTACAGTATAATTTTATGTGCAGAAATTGCAGTACACACTGTGGCATAGTCTTACTGTGGAATGTAGCTATATTAGCTGTGCTGTTAAAATGAATGAACCATAGCAGCTGTGACAACACAGAAGGCTCTCAAGAACATAACGTTAAGTAAAAAAGCAAGATGTAGAATAGCTGCAGTGTGATTCCAATTACATAAGGTTCAGATGCATGCAAAACCAATGATACAGTTTTTAGACATCCACGTGCATGTGGCAATACCTATAAGACTAGGTGAACATAGACAAAGATTCAAGATAGTGACGGGAGGCGAGGCTAGGAAGAGGGAGCAGCCATAGAGGCTGTGTAGGGGATTAGTAAAGTTGTCTTCCTCAAGCTGGGCTATGGACACACTATATTTATTATTGCTATTTTTTATACCCTTAACATAAGCTACAAATATTTTAAATGTATTTAATGTTAATGAAAGGGATATTAAAACCAGTATTCACGGATTACAATTTGGTCCAAAATATTATCCCTAATAAAGACGGTACAGAGTGTATAGGTAACAATGACTCTGTTAGAGGGGTGAAATTAAGAGTGGTTCCTTCTTTCATTTTCTCTCATTTCCAAATTTTCAATTATGTGCTTACATTACATTATTTTTAAAAAGAAAGAAAGGAAAATTGAAGACAATTGCAATTATAGGATGATGTAAGCTTCCAGTGGAGGGTGTGCCATTGCTCAGAGGATGGTGGACTTCAGCACTGAGGCAGAAGGGGAGATGGATTTAAACTGTAAAAGCAGTGTGTTTGGAAAAGAAATCAGACCGTCAATAGTCACTGAGCATCCTTCCTGTGGAAGCATGGAGTCTTAACTGCTGGACCTTCAGGGAAGTCCCTTTTATTTTTTGCGGTACGCGGGCCTCTCACTGTTGTGGCCCCTCCCGTTGTGGAGCACAGGCTCCGGACACACAGGCTCAGCAGCCACGGCTCACGGGCCCAGCCGCTCCACGGCACATGGGATCCTCCCGGACCGGGGCACGAACCCGTGTCCCCTGCGTCGGCAGGCGGACTCTCAACCACTGCGCCACCAGGGAAGCCTCCTATTTTTTAATATCTTTATTGGTTATAAAATAAGGCATGTTTGTGGTGGAAAGAATACACTTTTGAAAATAATTTACCTTATACTTTGTCGTACAGTTCATCAGATTAAATTCGGTAGTTTACCTTTCAGTAATTTTTCTATATGTGTGTATTAGAGTAACACTTGCTGAAAAAACAATTAAAACTCCAAATTATAACTTCACACAGTAGAGGTTTATTTTTTACTCAGTCCAACATAGGTGCTCCTGATTGGTGGTCAGCCCTCCAATGAGTGATTCAGAGGCCCAGGCTCATTCCATCTTACGGCTCTTTCATTCCCTAGGGCTTTGGGGTCCTCTGCATCTAGTTGGCAGATGGAGGAAGAAAGCACGGAGAAGGCACATCACTTTCTAACCACCTTAGCCTGGAGGTGCTGCACATCACTTCTGTCTGTATTCCATTGGTGGGAATAGTAACATGGTGCCATGGGGATACAAGGGATGCTGGGAAATGAAGTCCCTGGCTGGGCAGCCACTTTCCAGTGAAAACTCTACACTCTGAAAAGGAGTGTGAATATTTGTTGGATATTTAGCTGAATCTGCCACCATTTATTGCACTTATAGTGCAATACATTTGCATTTATAATGCATATGTTATACATATAAAAATATATATTGCACTTATAATGCTTATAAAATATGTGATATATATTTTCTTTACAAAATGGAATTATCCTATTAAGGGTGTTGAATTTTAGCATCATTTTGTGAGCATTTCCCTGTGTCTTTAAAGTTTTCAAAAACATGTTTTAATGTCTACATATTATTCCTTGTATTGATAATATCATAATTCATTCTGCCATTTTTCTATATAGTAGTTAGGTTTTTCTAGATTTTTGTTATTATGAATAGTGCTGCTGTAACTGCCCTTGTACATATATCTTTGAATATTCCTCTGATCATTTCCTCAGGGAAGATCCTTGCTTAGTGTTAAGGCTGGTGATACATCTTACCAGATGGGTCTTCAGAAATGTGGACTAATTTACACTCTCGTCAGTGGTGTTTGAGGATTCTTATTTCAGAGCACCCTTGACTGTCCTAGGCATTATACTTGGGTTTTGGTTTTTGCCAATTTGTTGAGAACAGTATTGCATTGTTTGAATTTGAAAGCTTTGCTTAGTAATAGGTTTGAACATTTTTTCATGAGGCCATTGGTAATCTTTGTGTGTGTGTATGTGAATTGCCTCTTTGCATCCTTTTTCATTTTTATTTTGCAGTGTTCCATCTTTTTTCAGTCACTGATGAGAGATTTTTATGCAGTATGTGTTAACTTGTCATACGTTACAAATATTTTTATCTAACTTCTCCTTGCCTCGATTTTGCTTCATAACCTAATTTTTTTAGATTAAACTCTATACTTGGAACCCTGATGTGTGATATCACACCCGCTGAATATGCCCAGTTAGCAGTACTCCTGAGATTAATACCATTTAAAAAAAGCAATGCAGATTCTTTTCTTCTGACCCATCATATGGTTTGAATGTTCTTAATGTGAATTTTAGTTATCTGGGAGTCAGGGGGTTGAAAGTAGTCATCAAGAAAATGGACTTGACAAGAAGGCTTTGGGGTGCTGGTCTAAGTCACTCATGGAGATACTGAGACCTACTTCTGTATCTTCCCAGGATACTTAGGAGAGGCAGGAAGACGTCAGATGGTATCTGACGACTCCGTGGTTTTAGCTAAGTGAGTAGCAGTGGAGTCTCAGAGGCCCTCTGGCTGTTTTTCATGTTAGGTCTTATTAAAAACACATGTAGTAGAGTGGCAGGGACCCAAAAGAGGGGTCAGGGAGCTGAGCTGTAGTCCCAGCTCTGCCACTCACTGACTGCGACCCTGTGCAAGTCTCTTGTCCATCAATGCCTCAGTATACTCCACTGCAAAATGCAAGAGTTTGTTCCAGGACTTTGCAGCGGGGTTCTCCACGAGGCCTCTTTTACATTTACCACCCGCTCTGACCTGTGTCAGGTGGGTGGGCGGGGACCGGGGAGAAGGTTAGTCTCTTTTGGTCTTTCGAGTGATTTATGAAAGAAATCAATTCAGTGTATGTCTGTTCCAGATATAATGTGATCTAAGTGTGATATTCACCTAATAAGATTAGATGAATCTTATACGGTTTTCCTCTAAAACACAAATACTGCGCCACTTTTAATTGTAGTAGCTAAATTAAATTACTCATCCCAAATTAGATTTCCAGCAGACTTAATCTGAACATGAGCCTCAGTACTGCAGGCCCTGTGTAATTTTTTAAGATATAAAATAAATCAGTGGGATACCTGTATTGTTCCTCTGGGCTCTTCAGTGGTTACCATGAAAGAGAATAAGTAAACATCTGGAAGAAACCTGCAAAAGTAGAGCTGAGCTGGAAACTGATTCTTCAGCTTATCATGGAGGGGTTTTTTCCCCCTTCTATCGCTTCCATCACTAGGACCCTCACTGGTCTCAGAGGACAGGAAGCAAACAAAGGCAGGCCCAGTAATCACTGAAGACTCAACTGCTTATGATTGCCTTTCTTCTTTTTGTTCTTGAGTGACCCCCTTAATGTGTTCACCCCCTCAGGAGGACAGAGGACACTAGGTACGAAGCGAATCCCTGGATAGTTTATGGATTTGGTGAGGGACTAGAGAGGTTTATAACATTGATTAGCCATATTTTCTCTCATTTTATGTCAGTTAGGTGACAGATTAACTGAAAGCCAGTCCAAACTGGTTTAAGCAAAAACAGAAAATGCATTGGCTTATGTGATGGAGTACCCATCCTGGCATCAGGTGAGGCTTTATCAAAGGCTCAAATGAGGTGCCTCAGACACAGTTTCTCTCCTTCATTGCTAGTTCCTTTCTCAGGCATGACCTCCCCTTCTGCCCCCAAGATGTCAGCCCAGGCTCCTGTTCTCATCCAGTGGGAGAAAGAGCTTCCTTGATGGGTCAGCCAAAGGCTTGTAGTTGAGTCTAGTTGCCCCTGGTTGGCTCGATTTAGATCCTGTGCTTTCCTGAACCAGTACCGTGTGGAGGGGATGGGATGAATGGCTGCCTGGTGGACTCAGGGGACTGTTGGGAAAGTAGGGTAGGGAAGCTGGGGAGGCACCTCCAAATCCCACGACACTATAGAGGCATAGACTTCTGCTTTTCCCAGCATTCAGGCTTACGTTTTCTCCCTTCAGTAAATGAGAAGTAGGTAGGTAGTACATGTTTGTGGATGAAGAAGTGAAGTCCACCGTGGGATCAACTCACCCAGGGCCTTGTCGGTGGTGGAGCTAGGACCAGGCTCAGTGTCTTACGAGTCTTCCATTTGTTTTCACTGTATCCTGCCTTCGTCCTACTGATCCCGTGCACGGTCTCCTCCTCACCGCCCCCGCCCCCCCATACCAACTCAGGGCTCTTCATTAAATAGACAGTCAGTCAATAGTCGTTAACTTCTTATTGACCAACCAGTGCACCATCAGACCACACGTGGCCTTTCTATTCATACTTTGTGAATACCATCACAGCAAACCAACAGTGTGGTCGAATCCCAGTTATTAATTTGTAGATGGTCCCTAATAATTCAGTTTTCCTTTCCCTGAATTATGGAGTTCTTCTAACAGAAAGATGGAGTTTGGATCACTTGAGGATAGACATACAGAGAGGGGCTGAGGGGGGTGTGTGTGTAGGAGCTTACACATGGATCTGCATTACAAAATTAAGTATGTTTTGATCCCTTGCCTCCTTAGCCCGGACGGCTGAAATTAGATCTGATGCCTGTCTTTCCACTTAAATGTAACTTACATTTGTGGAAGTCACCATTGGCAAGGTCCCCAAGTACTTAAACCAAAGACCTGTGAGCAGGTGTGCCATTCTGAAACATTTTGAGTAACGACCATACACTTGCTTTTTCATTTTTTGGGAAAAATCACAAGTGCCTATTGTCTTCTCCCTGCCTGGCAAACTCTCCCTCATCAGTTTTTCATCTCAGGTTTTACTTGTACTTCCTCTGGGAAGCTGTGGACTTTCTCCAGCTCTGTGTCTCTTTGTGCTGAAAGTCTGTATTCCAGGTTAGCACTTTGCCCTGTATCCTGTGGTACACTAGTTGTGTCTTATGTATGGTTTTATCTCCTGAATCATTTGGTTCGCTCTTTCAGGTCAGTGCTTCGTCTTCCCGCCCTATCTTCCTTCCTTTCTTATTTTTTTCCTTACTTTTCCTTCCTTCTTTTCTCCCCTCCTTCCTTCCTTTCTTTTCTTTCTTTCCTTTCTTCCTCCCCCTTCCCTTCCTCCCTCCCTCCCTTCCTTCCTTCCTTTCTTTGCTTTCTTTCCTTTCTTTTCCTTTTGTTTGGTATTTGGTTCAGTAACTGGGGTAGGTGCCCCCACATCACCATCATTGTACTTAGAATGGTTTTGCAGTTGTCTGGTTACTTGTCTCTATTCCCCCAGTACGGTTCTTGGCATCTGTTAAGGGCAGTGTGACTAAGTGTCGACTATTGAATGATTCTCCCCTTCTCTTACACCAGCCCCACCCTGCCACCCTACCCTGCCCCCCACCACTGAACCGTAACTTCTTTGTGTTCTCCACGGTCCCTAACAGTGTCTGTCACACAGTAAATGCTCAGTAAGTCCTTGTTGAGTGAGTGGATTTTACCCCCTCAGGACCTGCCTTGGGGAGAGGCAGATGGGAAATGAAGCTCTGAGAGGGCAGAGGGAGATGGAGACTGGACAGGGATGCGTTCAGGAGCTGGGTGTGACAGCCCCTCTGCTGCTTCTGATTTCCGTGTATAGATATGGCACTTCCCTGAGGGCGGAGCGCCATATCCTCTCCCAGCTGGGCAGCTGGTGAGCCCAATGCCTGAGAAACAGTTGAGTAAAGGATAGTGGCTGTGATTCTCGGTGTTATTTTAACAACAACAGTAAAGAATTTTCTCTGCTGCCTGAACGCTTTCAGACATTTGCATGGTTGAGATGAGAGGACTCAAGCTAGAAGGAGAGGCACATGGTCACGTCCGTATGTTGACCTCCTTATCCTTCCCATTGCCCTGGGGGTGCCAGTGGGCAGTGACAGGTCCACGAAGGAGGGAGGGAGAGCACCAAGGGGTCAGCAACCCCTTAGCATCCCCGAGTGACATGCTACCACTGGGCTGACCAACTCGTCCCAGTTTGCCTGGGGCTGTGCTGGTGTTCGTCCCGGAAGTCCTGAGTCCTGGGCCACCCCTCCATCCTTGGCAAACCAGGACAGATGGTCTCTTTAGATGCCACTTGCTCCCTTCCCTTCCCTGCCAGCTCTCTTGATTTCTTTTCCCTTTTTGAGGTCCTTGCGTTGGCCTTTTTCCTCCTTTCTTTCTGTCTTTCCACCTCTGCTATTTCTACCCCAGCTCTCTCAAGCTAAGCCATGAGACTTGCCTGCATCTCAGAGGCCTTTCAGACCGTTTTCTGAATCACTGTGGGTTGACCAGAGTCCCTGGCTCAGGACACAGCTGCAAGTGTTGCCTTCTCTTCCTCTCTGGCTCCACTTGCCTCCTGAAATCAACCGAGCTGTGAAAGATTCTGTCACTTCAAGGCAAAACTCATCTAGCTCGGGGAGCGTGTGCCCTCTCTGGGGGCGGCTCTCCGCACACATGCGGCGCTCAGAGCGGCAGGCTCTGCCTGGAAGTCAGGGCAGGGGAGGCGGCAGGGCGTGTGGCGGCCACTGAGGCCCACCTGCCTCGGCCCAGCCTCAGCCCTCAGCCCCTCTCTTGTGGGTGCACCACGGCCCGGCTCTCAGTGAGGCCTGGGTGCAGCCTGCCCTCTTCCCCGAAGCCTCCTTTCCAGCACTTACCGCTTTGTTCTCAGAACTCTTACTACTCGGCTAGTAAGTGCCGCTCCATTAAGGGTGATTGTTTTCTTCCGTGTTTCTCGTGTGTTAGCCCTTCCTTGAAGGCAGACGTCTCATCTTAGGTTGCCTTTCCTTCCACCTCACAGCACCTGGCCTTGCGCCGGGCCCACAGCTGGCCCTCACTTTGCACATGTCGTTGTGGTCAGTGCCTCGGTGATTTGTGTGTGAAGGAGCGTGTGAGTCCGTGGGTGGGTGCCCTGTGAGCCCCTGTATGCAGAACACGTCGGAGGCTGTGCCCGAGCCAGGCCCAGGGTCTTGGGTGGAACTCAGCCCTCCTGACTTCCTCTTTAACACAGGCATGAGAGAATGAGGCTTTTTTTTTTTTTTTAACTGCGAAGTGAATTTTTTTGTTGCAAAATACCTCACTTGATGTCTGAGATTTGCTTTACATGTTCTGGAACCTTCAGGTGTAATTTACAAATAATCACAGGATTAAACAATTCTGAGACTGCTCCAGAGAGGCAGGAAAGTGGGGTTGGATCTGGGAGGAGTTCTGAAGGAGGGGCTGCTGAGTGCCAGACCCTGTAGACCTAATCCTGTGATTTCTTTCGGTGTTGCTGATGGATGAGTGGGGATGCTGTGTGGCCCACCATCTGGGAGGTGGGTGCTCTGTGCTGCCACCAGTCCTGACCTCCTGCTTCAGTCGCTAATAACTAGTTGCATGCTTCTGCTGTGTGTCTGCCCACAAGCGTGCGCAAGTGTGTTCGTTTTCAACTATAAATAGGTTTAGAAACATATAGGAATAATGCATGGTCTTTGTAAAACATTTGGAAGGAAGTTAAAACTGTTTTTACTCCTACTCCTTAGAAACAGTCACAATGAACATTTTCATGTGTATCTTTCTAGATTTTTTTTCTGTGTCTTCACACATGTGCTCAGACACACACATGATATATTTACAGAGGTGGGATCGGGTTTTTTTGTTTTGTTTTGTTTTGTTTTGTTTTTTTTGGCGGTACGCGGGCCTCTCACTGCCCTGGCCTCTCCCGTTGCGGAGCACAGGCTCCGGACGTGCAGGCTTAGCGGCCATGGCTCACGGGCCCAGCCGCTCTGCGGCATGTGGGATCTTCCCGGACCGGGGCACGAACCCATGTCTCCTGCATCGGCAGGCGGACCCTCAACCACTGTGCCACCAGGGAAGCTCCGGTGGGATCGTTTTATAGAAAATTTAGGGGCCTGCTCTCTTTTGCTTAACAAGATGTTATGGACATTTTGGCTATGTCCATAAAGATGAATTTGTCATTCATTTAGTAGATACTCACCGAGTGCCTGCCCATGTGTCTAGCACTGTTCTCAGTGCTGGGGGTAAAGCGTGGAACAAAAGAGATCAAATTCCTTGCCCTCCTGGAACCTATGGTCTCGTTGGGGAGACCAGCAATAAATAAATACGATATGTAGTAGGTTAGTAGGTGATAAGTGCTATGGGAAAAAATGAGATAAGGAAGGTGAGAGGGAGTGAGGGGGGTAAGGTGCATTTCGCGGTTTTAAACAGGGTGGTCAGGTGAGGGGGAGGCCTTTGAACCAGCACGGGGGCTATAATGTTTAGCAAACAGCGTGCACTACTGAGAGGCTGCCAGGGCGAGGTCCTGAGTTGGGGCTGGAGGAGACATCAGCTGAGCCTTGGGAGCTCAGGGCAGGACGCACTCAGGTCCCCTGTGGTGGAAAATCCAGACCTGGGCATTCAGGCAGGGCCCTATGCCGGTCATTAACGATAAGAATGACCACTGTTCAGGTAACATGACAGAGTTTCAAAGCAGCTTTTTATCTATTATCCTGGTCCTGCTGCTTATTAGCTGCCCAACTTGGGGCACATAACCCACCCTCTCTGGGCCTCCGTTTCCTCCTTTGTGAAATAATAGGGTTCTCGTACAGTTTAAATGAGTTCATCCAAGTGCATATAGAGCAGTGCTGGGAAGACCTCTTACCAAATAGTTCAGTTATTATTATTATTGCCTTTCATTTATTAGTCACGACAGTCCTGCGAGGAGGACACTGTGCTCAGTGTAGAGATGAGGAAGCTGAGGCTGGAGGAGGTTGGCCTCCGTAGTTAGCGAGTCCAGGGCACTAGTGGGTGGCGGAGTCTCCAGGTCCAGGCCCAGCTCTGTCCATGCAAACACCTGCCCTCCTCCAGGTGGGTGCAGCTGCTCCTGTTTCAGGCGGATGCCCCAGAGACATGGCCACTACCTTCCTGATTGCTCCATAGTCTCCTCAGAAGAGAAGCGGCTCTCGGGGTCGCCAGGGGCGGGGAGGGAGGGTGGCCTGGTTGGTCAAGGCGGAAAGAAGGAAGGGTGTGGAACTTCCACAAGGAAGAACTGAGACTCAGAAGCTCTGCTCGGCATCCCCACTGCTGTCCATTCGGTGTCAATGCATCTTCTTCTCCCTCCCCTCCAATCGCCGTAAACACCAACGTGTAACTATCCCTCTTAAGGACTTAGAGAGGGACGCAATAATTAGTGACTTTGCTAGTTTTAAATTTCTGATTTTGAGAACCATCCCCGTTCTTGTGTCTGCGGGAGATGGTTGAAAAGCACCAGCACCACAAACACAACCAAACCCCATAACCATGATCACTGGCCTCCTTCCCAGTAGCCTCCGGGCAGCAGCCTCACAGCTCACCTGGTCCTGACAGGCCTTAATGTGTGTAGGCCGTTGGACATTTAGGACCACACACTTTAAAGGACCTGTGGGTCTGAACGGAGCTGGGGTGCCAGTGACTAGGGTCATTTCTCCCCTGAGGTCAGCACCCCCATCCACCCCGCCACCCACAGGGACAACCTAGAGTAAATGCAGCACCAGGTTTACTTTGTGTCGGGTTCTCTGAAATGGAGCGCAGAGTGTGTTACCGTGGAAACCATAATATAAATGGTGGCTGCGTGTAGTTAAAACAGCACTGTTAGTTTTATGCTACAGGTACATTATGAGTTCAGAAGGCCTTTGTGGGCTGGCCTGGGAGTCTAACCATCATTTAAAATATGGTTTCTGTGGCTACATGCTGTCAAGATTCTGAACAATTACTTTTAAGCAAACCTTTAGAGCCACTTGTTTGTAACCGGGAAATTGGCAGTTGGTAATTTATACGATATTTTCGTACCATCTCATGGGGTTTCTCCTGTCGCGGGACTGCTAAGCTCCCGGGAAGTCCTGTGGCAGATGGATGGAGCTGTGGCTCAGCAGTAGCACGTTCAGAAACGGCGTCAGGGTGTTGGTATGAGCCAGTGCCTGGTGGAGCTGCCAGATGCTATAGCAGAGTAGAGAATCTGCCAGGAGCAAGGGAACTGGCATGGGGGGCATCCTTGGGTACCACACCCCAAGAGGGGCTTAGGTGGGTTGTTGTAAGACTGGGACAGCACTCCAACTTTAAACCAAGTCATGTGAGTAACATATAAAGAAATTGGGCCTGGAAAAGGGAAGACTTGGGAGGAATTTAGTAACTGTGTTTCATTATTTGAAGCACCATAATGTGGTCCCCAAAAAGAGACTGACAAGAGAGACACTTTAGTAATTTAAGGAAGGAGTTTGGCAGCCAAAACTATTGAAGATAGGAAGAGTTGCTTTAAGAGGTAGTGAGTTCCCCGTCATTAGAAGTATTTAAGGAGAGGCTGGCTGGTTAACTTGTGGAGGATACTCTAGAGGGGATTTAAGTTCTGGATGAGTGATTACTAGACTTCAAAAGTCTTTGCTAGCCTAGAGCTTCTATGATTCTAGGGCATAGATGGAAACTTAATTTTCTGACCCTCCTATTCAGGGTGATTAATAGTGGCTGCCTGGAGCAAAGGTGAGATGGCTTTGGAGCTGGCTCAGTCTGGAAGCAAGTAGGAGCTCGTTAATCGATTAGCAGTGTCTGCTATGGCAGGGGGCCATGTTGCAGGATGCCCAGTATTAGCCATTGTCTTTCCAGTGGTAAGTGTCCAGTGATGAACTTGGACTCAGGTCAAGTAGAAGCAGGATGACCTGGTTTGTTTGGGATCAGCGGGGTTCTCCCGACCTGAACGTTTGACTCCAAGACAATCCCAGTAAAACCAGGATGAATTGGTCACCCTAAGCAGAATGGATGGTCATCGGCGACTACATATCGGGTTCCATCTCCACTGATGGTGAAGATGCCAGGAGCGTCTTCATCTTCTCAGAGCATGAGTGTGGGGCTCTGCCCTCAGTAGGAGCCCACTAGACACATGCAGAATAAATGAGTTGGATGCAGTTCCTAAGATATGGTTGCACTCTCCTTGCAATTAATTAATTTGTTTAATTAATTAAAATGACTTCACTAATTATATGTACAGGAGATTGCACATTTCATTTGGCTGAGCAGATGGCTCCACTAATAATTACGAAAGCCTGGGGTTGCAGGAAAGAGGGGTGTTGGCATATGAATTGATATTGAACACTTCAATGCCATCCTTCCTACAAATAAAGTTGAAGCTCCTATCCCCATTACATCCAAGATGGATTGAGGAACAGATTTTTAATTTGCTTCTGGTAGTGCCAGTAGGTTGTGGTAACTTGCTTTTTGTGACTGGTGATCATTTTATTCATCAAACAGCTGGCTGTGGAAGGGGTGTGGGCTCCATGGCTTTGGAAGAAGTAGCTGAGTCAGGGTTAGATCTGGGGCCTCTGCATCATTCAGATAGCTGGCTAACCCACTGAATTGTGATAGTAAACCACATCTCCCAGAAGAATAACAGGCACCTCATCTCCAAAGGGAACGTGCCTTCTTCTGCTACGTTATCCAGACCTTGCCCTGCCCTCACTCCGCTCCCATCCCTGGGGCCTTAGAATCTAAGGCAGACCCGCGGACGTGCCAGAGAATGAAAACCCTGACCGGCTACACACACAGACCAGGCAGTACCTGCACTTAAGTGATTCTGCATCACATAGGTGAGTGAGTGTGTTTCTGGAGTATCCTCGCTATGGTGATAAGGAGGAAAATTATTGGTAATCGAGGAGTGTTGAGAATCCCCGCTGGGCCAGAAACTTCCCGCACTCTTTGTGTTTCTTAAAACAGCCCTGCAGGGCAGCTGTTAACTTACAGATGAGAAAATGAGGCTTGGAGAAGTTAAGTAAGATGCCTGGGGTCACACAAAGCTGGGTTCATGCCCAGAGCTTTCTATCTATAAAGCCTCTTGTTCTTTCCACCCCCTGCCCTGCTGGTAAATGATTTGGGGTCATGAAAGTCCTGTAGCCAAATCTGGAAGGATGTGATGGGAAGCCACCGGGCTGGACTCACTCCTGCACGCAAGCGGGGTACTGCTTGGGAGCCAGTCACCGCCCATGGGCCCTCAGCACCTTAGAACCCGCAGGGGCCTTGGGGTGATCGGTTCCGAGCAATTTCCCAGCACCCATAGGCAAGTGCTCAGTGCATAAAGATTCTGCTTTAAACACCAGTCAGCTGGCTATGTTATGACAGAGTGATGTACTCGTCAGAGAAAGTTCCAGAAAGAAATTGATCATTTCAGAAGAATCTGCAGAATGTTAATTTAATGTGATCTGATAAGAGAGTTTTCTTTATTGCTCATATTCATGGCTTGGGGAAAGGTGACCCTTATGAAGATTTTTGTGTGGTATGTGAAGAAGAAACAAAGCTAAGGAAGGGGGAAAATACCCGCCGTAAAAGAACAAATAGATCAGTCTGCGTGCTGATGAATACATCTGAACGTGGCAGCAAGATTCCTGTTTGGGCAGATCAAGCATTGCAGTTGGAGAATACGCTCAACCTTGTGTGATGGTCCTGGTGAACCCCCATCCCTCTCTGGTCTGCCTGCCTGCCCCCCACCCAGGTTACTCTTGGGGTACTTGTCCATCCCTTGAAGCTTTCACTCCACACTCCTGATGAACTAGAGCAGGAATGGGGTGGTGTGTCTGAGTCACAAAAAATTGTGAATCATTCTTGAGATGAGGGAGCCCTGAAAATGTGACTCATTTCTGTAGCAGGTACAGGTAAGAAATGGCTGTCTGGTTGTGACTGGCAACTGCCATAGAATTTCTAATTTTGACTTGGTTGCTGTTGTTTTCGGGGATGGGATCAGACCTGGCCCCGGGTGGGTGCAGCGTGGAAGGACGCAGTGCCATTTGGACCCAGTTCCTGCCTTTCAGCACTTCGCCACCTGAAGGAGGCTGAGGCGTGTCCATAGTTGCAGAAAACATGTCGGTTTGAATGTGTATTAAGTAGTAAACTGAAAGATGGAAATCTTAAGCTTAATCAAAATTAAAATATATTTTTCCTAATCACATATCCAGGTAAGTGCTGGAGGGAGGCTGCAGGGCCCAGCCAAGTAGCGTCCAGATTACATCAGTGTGTGTTAGGAAGAGCACTGGGCTAGTTCATAAATTGTGTTTCTGTTTACACATCTGCTCTCAGATGTTCCTTATTCAAGGCCTTCTGTCTTAGTTGGTGTGTCAGCCTGGATGAGCTGGCTGAGTCTGCATACCTGTTATGAAATTCAAGATTTGTTCAATATAAATGCACTTGAGAAATATCCTTACGAACTTTTATTAGCTCATAACAGTAATCCAAGAAGTAAAGAAACATAATAATGGAATTTGCTCATTCTTCTTTCAGGTTTGGGTAAAATTTGTAGCTAGGCTAAAGTTGCCAGAGGTCAGAAGAGGTTGCTGCATGAGGACCAACGACTGGACATTCAGACTTGACCTTTCAGAAATGGGGGGTTGGGCATCTGAGCCTGTTATATTATGGGCTGGGAGTGGAGGATGTGAATAGGAAAAGAATAAGGGAAAATGGAGCAGTCTGGAGGCTGGTGCAAAAACTAGATGGAAATAGTAAGTGGGCAAAGGGGTGAAGCATATGGGGGGGAGAGGAGTTGGGGATAGGAAAAGACCACAGGCTTTTGGCTATGAGTAACAGAAAAGCAAATGAATCGTGGTCTGAGTAACACATCCTCTCATAAAACAAGAAGTTGGGGTGAACACAGTGGTTGTCTGGTGTTGATCTGGCAGTCCAACAATGACGTCAAGGACAGGAGTGTTTTCAGTTTCTCTGCTTTGCCCTCCTTAGTGTTTTGGCTTCTTGTCTTGTCAGTTCTGGGAGTAAGATGTGGCCCAAAGCTGCAGGGGAGGCTGTGAAGGGGTTAGTAAGCTTCTCCAGCCTTGGTAGTAGAGGTGGGCAAGAGGGGTTAGGAATGGCTGGAGGGTTATCCAGCCAGCCGTTGGGCATAGACCAGCTGTGAACAAATAAAAATAAAAACAAATATATGTTGAATCATCACCACAAAAACAGCAGATGCTCCTAGGAGTTTCCTACATGTGAATGGAAGTACAGTACAAGCGTGTTATGGTGTGGAAGGGCATCTTGTAGGTCCCATTCCAGCAACGTGGCTGATCACCACCAAAGTGTGTGTGCAACACTGCAGGCTGGATTCAGGGAAAGCCGTCTGAAGTCCTGCTAGGCGGGAATGGAGCATAGGGAGGGAGGAGGCAGGGTAGCACCATTGTGGATCTACCTTCGCTCCAGTTTCCAGCCGGTGATTCTCAGAAGCAAGAGAGCTGCCTTTCAAAGGTTAATGGTAGAGCTTGCTAATTTCTTTGTAAATTCCATTTTAATGAATAGATGCATTTAACTTAGGGCGCTGAGCTTCTGTTAGTAGCTCAAAGACTGATACCCCTTCCGCACCACTTTGAATTCCACACCTCTGTGCATGTGCATGTGTGCACACGTGTGTGCAAGGCTGCACCCTCTATTCACATCCCTGTGGCCCAGATCTGTTTTTCTCATTGCCTCACAGAATCCCAGTCTTGTCAGAGGACTGGTTCCCCTGCCCGCACTGCCCAGTTTCTTTCCTGTTTCCTGTATCGGTGCGGTGCCATACGGTGACTCTTCTTTCCCCATGGTGCTCAGTAGAGGCCAGCTCTCTGATCTGTGGCTCTTGCTGCTTTTGGTCATTTGGTTATTGTTGAGGGGCCTGCCACTCACCCATAACAGTGAGTCAGATGCCTTTGATCAAAACAATGGAAGTCGGCTGGTTTAAATGCAACTCCTCGCTCTCCCTCTAGTACTCTAGAGCAGGGCCTCTCAAACTTTCACTTGCACACGAATTACCTGGGGGTCTTGTTAAAGGGCAGATTCTGATCCAGGAGGTCTGGGGTGGGGCCTGAGACTGTGCTTCTTCTTCTTCTTCTTTTTTTTTTTGCGGTACGCGGGCCTCTCCCTGTTGTGGCCTCTCCCGTTTGGGGGCACAGGCTCCGGACGCACAGGCTCAGCGGCCATGGCTCACGGGCCCAGCCACTCCGCAGCACGTGGGATCTTCCCGGACCGGGGCACAAACCCACGTCCCCTGCATCGGCGGGCGGACTCTCAACCACTGCGCCACCAGGGAAGCCCATGTACTTCTTTTTTGGGGGCGGGGTGGGGAGTGGAAAAATTATTTTATTAAGGTTTATTGGAGTATAGTTGCCTTACATTGTTGTGTTAGTTTCTGCTGTGCAGCAACGTGTCTGCACTTCTTAGCTGCCAGGTGATGATGATGATGCTGGTCCAGGAAGCAGGGATCTCAGCCCTCAACCAGATTTCAAATGCTCAACAGCCACACATAGCTATGGCTACCACATTGGACAGCACAAATATTAAATATTTCCACTGTTGCAGAAAGTTCTACTGGACAGCGTTGGCTTAGAGTCTAGCCAGGGAGAGAAGCCTCGGTTAAGTAAACAGACAACCAGATAATGTGGAGCCATGGACAGCGATAAAAGATTTAGTAGAGGGAGTCTTGTCAATGAATAACCTAGTGGAGAGGGAACCAGAGTTTCCCTGAGGAAGTGATGGTTGAGTTGGAGTTGGATCAGGTGGTAACCAGGCTTGTAGGGAAGTTGGGGAGGAGAGTGGAGGAGAGAGAATCCCAGAGTTCAAGCATGTGAAAGTACCTCAAGATTGCACTCACGCTCGCCGGCATTCGATAAATGTCATTCCCCATGCACACTCATGTTGACTGTTTAATCCAGAACTGTGTGGAAGCACAGACCCTGGCTATCCCTGGTGAGCACAGGCTCTGGAGCCACATTTCCTGGGTTCAAATCTGCTTGCTTAAACTCTTAGTGCCTCAGTTTCCTCATCTGTAAAATGGGCAAAATAATATGTACACAGTAGAGCTGTGGTGAGAATTGAGTCAGTACCTGTAAAGCACCTAGGAGTGCCTGGTATACTGTAAATGCTATTGAGTTGTTGGCTGTTATCATTGTTGTTCCCCATGCCTGTGACTTGTGAGCAGGGGGCTGCCCTACCTCGAGCTCCTGGTAGAATCAAGGAGTATCTACTTGGTGCTGGCCCCAGCACTTGGGAGCAGGGCTTCTGGGCTCTGGGCTCCCACTTCCAGGTGAGCCAAGAGTTCTGAATCCTGGTGCCCCCCCTCTCCACGCTGCCCAATCCTGTCCTCTCTGCTTTTAATCCTCCCAACTGATCCCATAAATGCTTGGTTTGGCTCTGCAGAAGGCACAGCAGTTGTAGTCATTTCCATGGCCTGTGAGCCATGTAGCCTAATAACAATCCAGCAAGGACAGTCCCAACACTAACATGTCAGATTCACATCATTATGGATGTTAGGACTCCAGAGGTGGAAGCATCTCGCTGACTTCTATCAGGCTGAAACCCCAGTGCCCATTCCTGTCCCCCACGATGTGTCACTCAGGCACACATGGGGTGTCTTGATGCCGTGCAGCTACCACGGCCGGATCGATCGCTCACAGCTTTGAGATATCAGAGGGAGCGCTCCCGCCCTCCCATTTTACCTTTTTGGTTCCGGTGCCGGTGCCGCTGGGCCTGTGGTATGTGGTGGCCCTTATCTGGGTGGGGTCTCAGGGTTTAATCTCTTTTCCTGTGAGGGAGTTGAGGCCATTATCAGAGCCATGACCTTCTTCACTGGCCTGTCTCAGGTCTGTCCTGCTGCCAGCGCAGAGCCAGCGATTTTTAGCACAGAGAGTGACCAGTCTAAATGCTTGGGCCTAGATAGGGGATTTGCTGCACAGGACTATTCCCAAAGAGACGTTTTTTCTAACCAGGTCAAGACATCACCATGACTTGGCCCATCCAAGCAATTCTTTTTTGAAATGAGATTTGATGCATGAGATGGGCCTGTATAATATCGTTAGATAATACAATTGTTGAGAATATTAGAGTTGGGACTTGAGTTGCTTTAAAAGTTGAAAGGGGGTAGTAATGGTGGAAGTGGCTGAGATCACTGTTCTGAGAGGAATGAGTGTGTTAAGTGATTGCTGCCACCAGGTCTCCTGGGCTCTCTGTCTGAGGCTTGCTGTAACCCCCCATGACTCAACCACTTTCAAATCGTTGGGTTCCACTTGCTTTTCCGAAGTTTTCTTCGTTTTATTTTTAGATTTCCACATTTATGCCTTCGGGGCTTCTTGGCTTGTGTATCACACACACGTTCATATGTATGTGTGTGTATACACCCCTTTGAGTGCACGCACACACACATCTCTTTGAGCTACATGTGTCTGTGTAGTTGTTTTGTTTTGTTTATCTTTTTAGTGGTCCCAGCTGAAAGCCCATCTAGGACTACCAACCCCAAAGAAAAAATATCTTCGCTGTATCCTTGAAATACACCATTTCCTTATGGCCCGGAGGTGGTCGGATGTGGCCGTTGGGATTCGTCACTGCCCTTGGCCTCCGTGTCTCTGCATCCGTTGGTGGGTGTCTGTGGGGCAATTTCCTCCTCACGTTAAGTAAGCACTGGAGGGGCCCATGTGGCCCTTGGAGGCTCCTATATTTTCCTCCCATGGAGGCTAAAGTCAGTAGCAGGTCCCCCTTTGGATCTTGTGATTTCTTTCCATCCCTTGTGCCAGTTGGAATGGGGGTGTACTTTTACTTAACAGTGGTGGGAACCCTGCATCCTTGCCCAGGGACTCAGGTCCGTTCTCGGGCGAGAAGAACCTTTATCTAGCTCCACAGGGTGGAGGGAGGCTGCTGGCTCTGACGTGGCTGCTGCAGGTTTGTGTCAGGCCACGTGAGCAGCATCAGGGAAGGAGCTGGGTGCCTGACAGAACCACGTTACAGGACCTTCGGAAAGCATCCCCTCAGGCGCCCCATTCACTTCTCAGGAGGAGGATGATAACTTACTCATGTAAGTAAGACCTTAAACCTTGACTGCAGTCATGAGCACCCCAAAATATTGCCTGAACCTCGCTCCCCAGTTTATAAGGACCCCAAGGATGATAAAAGCAAGACGTGAAATAAGCTTGTGAAAATTGACACATTTTCCTTTGCTGATGATTTGAGTCAGGACCCATCTGAGTTAACACCAGCCAACGAACGACTGATTACTATTAAGGAACAAGCCCCTAAGCGATGAGTGCGCGCTTCTGTGCTGGGCTGTGAGAGCTCGGTTCATTTTGCCGCTCGCACACCTGACTTTTACGTGAACCTCTAAGCCCATCTCTTACTAGGATCTCCTTGGGGGCAAGGATTGGTTCATTTGCCTTGCAACAGTCCCTGGAACATCAGGGATGCTCTCTTTCAATGTGTATATCTTTGTTGGAAACACGACAGAGGTCCAGATCAATAAAAGCAGACCAGTTTCCTGTCCTTTGCTCTCAGGTTGGCACAAAGATGTGCCAAGTGCTCCGTGGCATCACTGAGCCAGGTGCTCCACGGAGGATCCTCTTCTTACCCAACTGGAAGTATTTTTCCAGTATGACCTGGATCTTAAAGGCCAGAACACAGCCTTCTGGAATTCTTAGAAAGTAGACACTGTGACAGGAAGGTAAATATTGACTGTCTTTAAAAGCCAGTGGAAGGGGCTTCCTCAGGCCCTAAGTAAAGTGAGAGCCCTTTGAGCACATTTACAGAGGTCAAGTTCTCAGTGATGGAGAGGGAGGCCTAGAAAAGGAGCGAGAGCTGTCTCCTTGCCTTCAGACGGGACTGTCCCACCCGGCAGGGAGTTGGCACTGTCACCTGCCTACCAGGCTGAGGAGGGGTGCTCCTGCCCACCCCCCACGTGAGGTCTCGCTCCCTTTTCAGTATCACCTGCAGCCCAAGGAGGTAAGGGGGCTCTGCTGTGAGCCTCACCTTGACCGCCTGAGAGAATCCAGTCACGGATCACCTGTTTTCTGAGCTGTTGTTCTCTCTGTGTAGAAATCCCAGGAAAATTCAGAGTGAGCAAAGCTTCCTTGGGCTCAGCCCCTACACTCCACCTCACCCCGTACCTCACTGGGCCTCTTCTTTCAAAGATGTCACACCTGGTTTAGACCAGGTGTGGCATCTTTGACTTTTGCAGAAAAAGGATGGCTAGTGACGCACATTTGACTTCTTTGGAAACAAATTCTCCATTCCCAACTCTCTGGCAGAGCTCAAGGGAAGCGGGGAGGCTGAGGGCAGAAGGGACTGTCCACGCAGATGTGTGGGTTGGGAGAGCACATGCCTCTGGCAGCGCTGCTAGTCTGGCTTTACCTGGGACTCAGAGTGGCCTGGAGGTCAGACCCTACGCTGGGCTCTGAATCCCTTCCTCTCCTCTGCTCAGGGACCTACAGCACCCAGTGGCCCTTCATTCTGCATCTGTGCCTTTGCCCCTTCTGGCTTAGTGGTTAGCAGCTGGGGAGCTTTTCTGAGTGACCCTTGGGGAACCGGTTACTAGTCAGGGTGGCCCGTTTGTCACTCAGTTAATCTGAGAGGGAGACCTGCAGTCTCCTACCTGCAAGGTGCCTGTGCGTGGGAGAGAGGGAGTGAATGAGAGAGGGTGTATGTAAGTGTCAGTCTTCTGTTTTCTTACTTCCAGTTAGTCCCCATTTTCAGCCTCACTCCCCACCCTTCCCCATGCCTGGCATCCTTGCTTCTCTCACCCTCTGGAGTTTACAGAGCAGATTACACCCTTCTTGTCCACATCTTTCTCTGATCATTTGTCTTGCTATCTCAGTTATGCCTCTTGTCCATTTGCTGTCGTCCTGTAATGGGCTAATTGCCTCTTTTCTGTTCTTTTCAATGTTGTAAGTTTATATAATTAAAAAAAATTCCTTTGCTATCATTTTAGTGGAGCCTTAGAAGGAAAAGGAGATCAACACGTTTTCAATCTACCGTTCTTTTAACCAGAAGACCGTGGCGTAATTTGGAATCACTTCCTAAATTCCACTCTATCTCTATAGCTGCTATTTACCCTGTCTTGGCATTTTACAAATTTATATTTTGCCCACCCCCCTCTACCTGTCCATTAGAAACAGCGTATGAGCATCTTTGTAGCCAAATCTTTAGGCATATTATGATCTCCTAAGGGTGAATTTCTGTAAGTAGAATTTCTGGGTCAAAGGATATGTAAAACTTTAAGGTATTACTGGTGCATATTGCTAAATTTCTCTTCATAAATATGACACTACTTTGCATTCCCACTAGCCATAGATGAATGTGCTTGTTTCTCCACACTCTTGTTGATACTGGGTGTCTCTGAGCGTGTATGTTTGGGTATATAATGTGAACACTCTGTGAGATAGATCCCTGGCTCAAAATGCCTGCACATCAAAGTTTGGATAAACATTAGTCAACTTACCATCAGTGTATGAGCATGCTTGCTTCTTCCACATTTTTACCAACACTGCACTATGATATAAAAATCTTTTCCAGTTTAATAGGTTGATTTTATTGATTTCTCCCGAGGTTGAGGATTTTTCATGTATTTATGCCATTTGTATTTCTTCTTTCATGGACTGCTTGTAACCCATTTTTTTCTTTGTGTGTTTATCATTTTCTTGATTTTAAGCTCTCTTTATATATTAAGGATATGAATATGACAATTTTTTTTATTTTGTTGACATTTCATTTTGTTTGCCTTTTTTGTTTGTTTACACATCCAACTGATAAGTTTTTTCTTTTTTTTATTTCTGAGATATACATTTTAAAGTAATAACTAGAATTATGACTTATAACATTATACCAGAACATATAAGATTTTTAGAAATTTCATGTAATGTCTGAAACATTTATATTAACATATTTCCATACAAATAACCCAAGGAAAGTTTAGTATTAGTTGTTTTTTTGTTTGTTTGTTTGTTTGTACTGCAGGTTCTTATCAGTCTGATAAGTTTTATTATTAAATTAAAAAAATTTTTTTACTTATTTTTGGAGGCACTGGGTCTTCATTGCTGCATGCGGGCTTTTCTCTAGTTGCGGAGAGTGGGAGCTACTCTTCGTTGCGGTGCGCGGTCTTCTCATTGTGGTGGTTTCTCTTGTTGTGGAGCACGGGCTCTAGGTGCACGGACTTCAGTAGTTGCGGGCTTGTTGCTCTGTGGCATGTGGGATCTTCCTGGACCAGGGCTCGAACCGGTGTCCCCTGCATTGGCAGGCAGAGTCTTAACCACTGCGCCACCAGGGAAGTCCCTCTGACTGATAAGTTTTAAACAGTAAAGTTTATCAGCCTTTTGCCTCTGTGGTGTGCTTCCAGAATTACCTGAACCTTGGGCTTCTGGGGTGTCCTTTATTTCTTCATTTGACCACACCTGAGGGATGGGCTGGCTGCACATGTGAATGTGACTGAGTTCCAGCGTGGTCCTCAGGTCCTGCAGAAGGAGGACAAGGTCACCATGGACAGTTCTCCGGGGGCTGCTTAGCCGCAGTGGGCATGGGAGGTTGGTCCTGGGGAAGAGGCAGCCCTGCCTGAGACCCAACATTATTGACCCGGGATGCGGCTGGCAGGAGTGTTCCAGGACCCACCTCACATTGGGGTGATCCAGAGGCAGAGGGTGAATGTCATGAGGGGTATGGACGTGATGTGGACAAGCATGGCTGCTAATCTCAGCAAGCCCCTCCTGCCACTAACAGCTGGCCTCAGGGCAGAGGTGTTGCTCACTGGGAACAGTGATTAAGAGGAGGGGCTCTTCCTGTCCAGATCTGATCTGATCGAGCTTAAGACGAAGTCAGGACAAGACAAGTGGGACCAGGGCTTTAAAGGGCCCACATTAATTTGGTTCAACTCAGGCTTTCTGTGATAAAAGCATAGAACAGCCTCAAATGACACAGGACAATGTTGCTTTGATGGCTTTACTTCCAATTTGTGTTTCTCCCCAGTGCTTACCTTACCAACTTGCCTCCTGCCTCTGCATTTTCCAGATTTACCCCTGGTGAGACGTGCTTGGGGAGGAGGCCGAGGGGGGCGGATGCTGGTAAACTGCATTCAGAGCATAAGCTGGGGACTTCCAGGATTGAGGGGACTTGGAGCCTCATTTTCCCCAGCCATTAGCCCATGGGCTAGAAATAAGATCTGTTTCAGAAATGTGTGAACGGTGCTGAAGGGATTTTCATAAACTTTCAGCAAAGTGAGTTCTTCAGACCTATTTGCGATACTTTGACCAAACCTTCAGAGTGGCCTTTAAGATGCTGTCTACTATGGGGTGGCTATTCAGATGTATAATTCTACATTGACTCCTAAAAATTAGGGATAGGAATTGGGATGTAAAAACCGTAAGAAGCTGGATTGTGATCATTACAAAACTGCTACTTCCTTCTGCTCCTCAGACACACCAAGTTCGCTCCCATCTCCAAGCCTTTGCCCCTGCCACGCCCTCCGTCTGACCTGCCCTCCCCCAGATCTGGTACAGTTGACTCCTTGTCTTCATTTAGGTCTTGCTCCAATGTGGCATTCTCAGAAAGCCCTTCCCCACAACCCTAGTTAAGGTAGCACACCCCCGCCCCCATCGTGCTATCCTCTCTCATATTGCCTTATTCTCTTTTCTTCATAGCAGTTACGATATCAATGATAATAGTAATAGCTAATATTAGGGAGTACCAACCACATGCCAGATAGAGTTATAAGAGCTTTACTTGTATGAATACATTTGATCCTCACATTAAGTGTATGAGAAGAATATTATTATTCCCATTTTACAGATAAAGAAATCAAGTCCAGAGAGAAGTTAATGTCATAGTTTGGCCCTGGGAGTCTTCTAATCAGTAAACATTTATTAAACACATATTATGGACCAGGACCAGGCTCTCTGCTAGGATTAGGGGATCCAAAAATGAGTAAGTCATTGTCCTTGCATTCAAGTCATCAGGAGACCAGTGTTCCAGACCAGGCTGGGCCAGTGGCTCCTCTCTGAGACCCTGGAGCAAGTTGCTTACACAGATATATGTGCTTTAATTTTCCCATCTGTAAAATAGGAATAAAGGAACCTGCCCCAGCTAGTCCTCTGCATTCTTGGAAGATCTGTTGGTGAAATCACTTTGAGATGTGCACAGGGTGGTGCAGATGTGGGGAGCCATTGGGCATCCTCACTCTGGAACTAGGAAGCAGCAAACATATTCTCTCTTCCTACCTGGATGAGGGAAAGGTAGATAATTAGCTACCACTCATCTCTGTCTTGGTGGTACCAAGTCCTTATCAGATTTCACCCCCTTCCCTTACTTGCAGTCATTTTGTGGTATCAAGCAATTCTTAAATGTCTAAAAGAGTCTAGCTAGAATCTCAAAATCAGTTTTTGGTCCATTGATGTAAGAGATGTTGTACTTATATAACTGGTCAATAGGATTATGGTATGTAGGGCAGCTGTCCCATCTGATTGAAAGTGGTGAGTTTTATTTTCCAGGGACCCCAAAATCCCTTGCCTACTGATGGTACTTTTTTTTTTTTTTTTTGTGGTACACCGGCCGCTCACTGTTGTGGCCCCTCCCGCCGCGGAGCACAGGCTCCGGACGCGCAGGCTCAGTGGCCATGGCTCACGGGCCCAGCCGCTCCGCGGCATGTGGTATCCTCCTGGACCGGGGCACGAACCCACGTCCCCTGCATCGGCAGGTGGACTCTCAACCACTGCGCCACCAGAGAAGCCCTGATGGTACTTTTTTGAAGGAAGTTGTTCTTATTCATCATTAGGCTACCAGCCTGGCTGTTTAATTCCAACAGCTGGTGTTATTCTGAAACCAATGCAAGAGCACTGTTTTGGTTTCTGTGGTTTTGCCAAGGCCATTAATTAAAAACAAGCTCGTGATAATGGATGGGATGTTGGTATGTGATGGGGAAACAGCCCTGTGGAAAGGAATTCTTGCTCCTTGTCATCCTCTTGAGATGGACTTTAAAGAATGGGTGACCAGACCTTTCAAGTAAAGCATGCCAACGTGTCTGACCCCATCCTCCTAAATAGTATGTGAGAGGGAGCTTTGGTCGCTGGTTCTTGCCCTGGGCCTCACCCGCCTTTCTATCATCATGGTTTTTTTCCTGTGTCTAATTTGTTGCATGATCTGTTAATAACCAAACATGCCCTCACAAGCTGGGGAATATTTGCGTGATAAAGCAATTATGTGATAATCTCCCACTTTCTAAAAGAGACAGGCATCAGGACTGCACACTCTGGGCAGCATCCAGGTGCCAGAGCCTATTGACTCTGTTCTTTCATTCATTTGTACTGTTGCCATCCAACTGTAGGCCCCTGTCACCCCATCCATCCTCCACCTGTCCGTCCATCCATCCATCCACCCATCCACCCATCCATCATCCATCGATCCATCCATCCAGACATCCATCCATCCAACCACCTGTCCCATCCAGTGGATCTCTTATTTTTGAGCACTTATTATAGATCAGGCCCTGAGCTAGGGCCTGGGGATGTAAAGATGAGTAGGTCACCATCCTTGCATTCAAGTGATTCATACAGTAATAGCAGGACATATGAGAGTTCAGTGAAGTGTTTCACGCTAGCATAGTTGGGGCTTAATATTCCCACTACCAAGAAAAGGCAGGGCTTCCCTGGTGGCACAGTGGTTGAGAGTCCGCCGGCCGATGCAGGGGACACGGGTTCGTGCCCCAGTCCGGGAAGATTCCACATGCCGCGGACCGGCTGGGCCGCTGAGCCATGGCCACTGAGCCTGCGCGTCCAGAGCCTGTGCTCCACAACGGAAAAAAGACAAGCTAGGTGCTTACCTATATACATCCTCCCTCCTTCCGTCCCTACCGGCCTCTCATCCTTCCACAGATATTAACACCTACTAGGAGCGAGTCCCTTCCTTGTGTGTATCTGCACCTTCCCTCGGTTTGACATTGGTTCATTTCCCACCCATGTATTTCCCTTACTGCTTCAGGCATGTCACCTGATCTGAAATTTGGGGCAACATCCTGTTCTAAAGGTAAAGTTCCAGCTCCTGAGCTTGGCGTTTTGGATCCCTCCACTGTGCTGCCCCAGCCTGATGACCAGCCTGTGTCTCACTCGTCCTGTGACCAGCAGACCTACTCACTGCTCCCAAACGTGTCTTGCACGCTGCCATCTCCCGTCTAATTCCACTCACCCTTCAAGGAAAGCCTGGGAAGGTGTGTTGCCTCCTGGTTTCGGCCCTGGAGGCAAGCATGGCTATTTTCATTGGATGCCCGTCCTACCACATTGTATGGTTACCTTTCTGTGTGTGTCTGGCTCACTTTCCTTTTGTCACGTGGATAGGATTCTTGCTTCATATATCTTGGTTCTCCTCAGTGACTAAAGGGCCTACATATGGAAGTCACCATCTCTATTTGCTAATTAAAATTGGGGGAAATTATACATTATTTATCACCTCTTCCTGGCAGTCCCTTAGTTCTGCTGCTGAACTAGACAAGGTTGAAATTACCACTCTGGGTCAAATGTGTGGTTTATCTAATCCATTTTTTAACTCTCAGATAATGGAGAGTGTGAGAATGTGTGCTATTTATTCTCCATCTGCCCCCCCCCCACCCCGATCTATTTCTGCCACGCTGTGTCTGGGGAGGCTGGCCCCTATGGATTACATCAGCTGGGCTCCTTTATTTTACCTTCTGGTTTCACTGGGTTTGGCCAGTAGGAGACACCAGCAGGAGATACAAGAACAGGAGGAGAGAGAGGTTGGAGTATTAATCCCCCTGATTTCTGGCAATGGCTTCTTTTCCATCTGCAGCCCCTCTCCCAGTACTGGAGAATCACTGGGCTCCAGGAACAGTTGTTCCCTCCCCTTTCCCTTCTAACTTAGGGATGATCAAGGCTTCTTGCTGGTTTCAGCCTTGCTGGGTGCCACACCATATCTTGTTGGTTCCCTTAACCCTTCCTACACCTCTGTAACTGGTCCATTCATTAAATTATTTCCATTTAAACCTTTTTGAGTGCCATCTATAGTATTACCGAGAGTCAACCTTGCAGGCTTAGTTATCAGCCCATGAATTGATCTGTTTCATTTTCTTACAAAAGGGTTTTGGGGTTTTGTTTTGTTTTGTTTTTTTCGATGCGGAGCACACATTCAGAAGAATCTATGGTAAAAATAACAGTCTCTTGGCTTCTTCCCTCCCTAACTTGTCACTCTCCCTTGAGGCAACCTCTTGTAACTCTTTCAATTATCTTTCTCTGACATTTACCTCCATATTTAAAAGTAATGTGCTTTTGTTTTACTCCTGTTTTAGAAATTACCTGCTTACTTCCTGTTATGATAGATGACGATTTAGCTCGCTTATACCACCCTCCTACCTCCCCTCCCCACATCCTCACAGTATAGTTGTATCGTTATTTATAGTTCCTCTACTTGGTTAGCTTTATAAGTAATATTTTTACTATCATATTTCTCGCTTGTTAACAACAGTATCTCAACTTCCTTAATCAGTAAGATGAAGGTATCAGTGCCCTTACCCCAACTGCCTTCCAACTTTCCAATTTCTGTCACCTCTATTTTTACTTTTACATTGTTAAGGGTGATAACACTTACATTTTTATTTTGTAACTGCCAGTAAAAACTGTGCTGTGTCTGTAGTTTGACTCTAAAGACTGAAAAATCAGCAGATAGGGCTTATGTGATTGTGAATGTAGAAACAAGTTGTGAATTGACAGTCTAACCCTCCGACATACTTGTTTGGTTTGCCTAGTGATTTTTTAAAAAAGTTTCAGCCAACATTTTAAAATAAGGAGAGTTTTCCTAACAGATTCAGAGTTTGGGATATTGTTTTAAAGGCTGTAAGATCTGGTCTGACGTTCCATATGGCAACACTCTGCTGGAGGCTGCCCGCTTTAGAATGGGCTTTCCTACTCCAGTTTGCTGCAGTCCCTACTACTCATACAGTGTATGCATGTGCTCAGACTCCTAGCCTGCTGTGTTCATTTACTTATTTACCTGACCCTGAAGGCGTTTAAGTGTGTGACCCTGATGCCTGATCTGTTGTCCTCTTTGGAGTCCATAATATGTATTTCCTTTATATATGTGGCTTTATATTTTTCCAAGAGTATGTCATTGCCTTCGTTTTTTCCCCCCACCAATTGCTATTATCATATCCTCATTTTTTTCCTCCCAAACTCTCTAGCCAATTGGGTATTTTATATGTTCTCCCTTCCCCCCAGAGTTCTCTATCCTCCTCAAGTTTGACCTGGTTGCTGTCTAGGCCTGCTACACAATTGACATTTGGGATTTTCCTGTACTGTTATACTAGGTTAGTTCTGCTGCTTCCTGGATCTCATCTTTTCTTTGGGTCCATTCATTTTCCTCAGAGAAGGAAATTCCTTTTTTTTTTCTAATGCTTGGGAGAGTAGATACCTGGCTGCCCCATGAGTACCAATGGCTCAACTGTTCTGACATCAGATTTTATATAATCCCTGCCTCCCCCACCCCGCCACCTTTTCATCCTCACATTTGATTCCTGCCCTCCGCTGCCTTGGCAGCTCTGAGTCATGAGCCTCTTGGCCGTTCTGCCAGGCTGATGGACTCTCATAATATCTGTGCCTACTACAGGGTCAGGCTCCCTGTGGCTGCCTCATCAGTTTCTAATCTTTCATACTCTGTCTCTTTTCCACAAAGTTGTCCCAGCCTCTTTTCCAGTAGCCCTTACTGTTCCCTTTGTTGTTTGAAGTTATATCTTACAAAAACTTATTTCACTCTCATCTTGGTGATGATGTGTCTAGATGGAAAGAGTATAAATGAATGCAGTTAATTTGTTGTCCACCATCTAAAGTAGGTGTTTTTAATCCTAAATTTACCTCTTTTAGGATTTAGAAGTTTCTTGTGTTATCAACATGTTTATCCAATTCATAATTTTCTTTTAACTATCAAATTTAGATCTTGTACTAACATTGTTAAGGCAATGGTAGCTGCCATAATCACCTCCCAGTTCTCAGGGGCTTACCACGATTGAAGTTATTTCTTGCAGCTCTAACAGTCAAATGCAGCTGTCCTGGCATGACTGGCGTTCTTCCACAAAGTAATTCAGGGACGCAGGCACCGTCCGTCTTGTGACTGTGCTCTACCTTAGAGGATACATTCTCAACTGGGGCAGTATCACGCTTAGGGGGGCAAAGTTAGCTCCTGGGGCCAAAAAAATCTCATTTTAATACATAAATCACAGATATACATTTGGTACATAAACAGATAAACAGTGTATTAAAATTTTCCTAGGCGGAAGAAGACACCTAGGGAAAAAGTATCTGAAAACGCTCCTTACAAGGGCAACAGTGATGAAAGAAGGTTGAGAAACACTGCTACCGGGCCTAGGAGTATCCTGTGTTCAGGTGGAAGGGAAAAAACAAGGTGGTGAAGGCTCACCCACTTCTTAACAGTCTTGGCCCCCAAATGACAGAGACCTCTTCGCCCACATTTCATTGGTGAGCTCTAGTCACGGGTCCCACCTTGCCACGGGAGGAGCTGGGAGGTGTAGCTCCGGGCTAGGCAGCTGCCTCTCAGTGACAACTCTCAGCTAAATGAGGGGGAACACAGATTTTGGAGAACGGCTGGCCTCCAAACACAGGGGTCAGCAAACTTTGTCTTACAGAGCCAAGTAGTAAATATTTTAGGCTTGCGGGCCATGTGGTCTCTGTCACAACTGCTCAAGTCTGCTTATTGTGGCCCAAAGCAGCCATAGGCACTATTGACATGAATAGGTGTGGCTGTGTTTCAATAAAGCTTTATTTACATAAACAGGTGGCTGGCTGGCCTGCAGGCTGTGGTTGACCAACCACTACCGATCCCTACACCTGATGACCATTCCAGAGCTTTTCCACTGCCTACTTCTCCTTGCCTCTCAGGACCTAACCCAGGTTCTTCTACATTCCCTGTGCCGAGACGGGACCTACAGCTGCCCCTTAACTGAGTGAGGAGTCCGTAGTTTTTCTGTGAGAAGAGTGGGATGGGGTATGACCCTCAACCAAGTGAAGTGTACAGGTCCCAAGTCTGGAGACAAGGAATGCATATTGCATGTGACAGTATGGTATTAAGCCATCCCTACCTCTAATCTCCACTGCCACCTGACACGGTAGGAGGCCGAGTACCTGGCACATGTAGTAAGTGCTCAGAATATGGGGACAACTCCTGTATTCAATATTCAGGGGTCCCTTAAAATACCTGCATTAGGTGAAATAAGTCCTCAGAGGATCTGCGCTCTGCCTCTCATAACATTAGAAACTATACCATATTTTCAGTGGATTATTTCAATGATTAAAGCTAATAGTTTAATAACACGGCCATATGCTCACATTAGAAATGGAATAGAAAACTACATATACAATATGATCTCAACCATCGTATTTTAAAAGTTTAGCAAAAAAAAAAAAGGAAATATTCTCACAAAACGATGGGATTATGAGTGGCTTTTCTTTTTCTCTTGTGTATGTTTAAAACTTTTACTGTGAGCGTGCTTTCTAGGTGGAGGAGAATAAGTGTTATTTTAAAACTATAGGGGAAGGGAGTCAGCGCTGAGTGCGAGTGGTAATGAGGGTGTCTGCCCGCTTGTGGACATAGACATGGACCCAAGGATTCCACCAGCAATTCTGTCGGAACAAGTCCCTCTGAGGCAGCCTGTCCTGCTCACCCTCCCCCAAATTAGAAAGGCTTCTTTACATAGCGACTGTGGAAGGGTTCCAGCCTGCTTCTCCACTGAGAAATTCTTCTCATTTCTAAGTGATGAGAACCTCATCTAGATTCTGTTTCCGCTGAGGCAGGACCAGCCTCTCCGAATGAATCATCTAGATTATCAATAGAGTGAGGAGGAGAGGCGCCCGGGGTTAACTGCGTGTCACAGGCATTGGTCATCTCGGCCTCTCCCCGGTAGGCTTACTTGACTTTGGGGAGAAATGAAATCACTTGCACCCCAAAGTGCTCTCTGTGTTGGACCACCAGCCCGGCGGCCTGACCTCCAGGTGCCCCTGCCCCCCAACGGAGCAGAGAACAACCCATTCTGTAGTCGTAAGCAAATTCAAGATCATACCCAAATGCCCGTAACTGTCCAGGAACCCTCTGGGTTCCTCATTTGCCTCTTCCAGGTATTGAGTGATTGGGTTTGGGGGCCCTCCACCCATGTCCTGCCCACCTGAGTCCCTTCTCTTCAACCCTTGGCTGTTTCTTCTGGTGATTTTGTTCTTCATTCCTGGGCTGTCTACACACTGCCTCAGCCTGTGCCCTCCACACTCATCAGACCTGTTGCATTCTCCAGCTCTTAGCCCCTTCACTAGGACAGGGTGGCCCCTCTCCCCTCACCCAGGGCCCTGTCTTGACTCTCAAGGGACACCATCTGCTTGAAAACAGCTCCCCGTGGCCTCCGTCTGCTTGCCCATAGCCTCCTTGCCTCCCTGTATTCAACCTCCTCTGTCCTTGTTCCAGGACCTCCCTCTTAGCTCCCAATTAGGTTGGAGGAACCTTATCCCAGCTCTTTGCCTCCGCCCTGGCTCCTGTGTTCTGAGATCTGGTCCTAGCATCCTCTCTTTCATCTCAACACACATACCCTGGACGTGCACGTGATGTACGCGCATGTGTAAGGACCACACTCCGGCAGGCACAGGCACTGGTTAGTCCTGTGTGTGCACGTGGACTCCTTACGGTGACTTGAGAGACCCTATACCAGGGCTTCTTAGCCTCAGCACTATTGATGTTTGAGCCCGATAATTCTCTGTTGAGGGGGGCTGACCTGTGCATTCAAAAATGTTTAGCAGCATCCCTGGCCTCTACCCACTGTATGCCAGTATCATGTCCCCAGCTGTGACAACCAGCTGTATCTCTGGACATTGTCAGATATCCTTTGGAGGACAAAATCTCTGCAGGCTGAGAACCACTACCCTACATGTCGGGGACCCCCTGTCCCCCCCACCACGCCTCTGCTCTGTCCCACCCACTGTGCCTGCCTTGTGCACACTGATCCCTGCCTCGGGGCCATTGCTTCAACTGTCCCTGCTGAGTGTCCAGTGTTCTCCACTCAGATTTTCACTTGGTCTTCTGGGCCTCAGCTCAACTTTCACCTCCCCAAGGCCTTTCCTGAGTGCCCTGTGGGAGCAAACCTAGTTGCTTCATCATGTTTACATGAGAACTATTATCCGAGGCACCCAGCCTCGGATTTGGAGTTGAGAGATGAAGACGGGTGGGTGGCAGAGTCAGAAGGCTGCCAAGAAGCCCCTCTCGCCGGCTTATGTAATTCGCTCCGCGGAGAGAGAGCACAGTGGGGCTCAGCAAGTGAGTCCCTGGCTGCTTGTCATGTGAAGAAAACTGACGGGAACGACACTTTTCCTCCTCTGCTTCCTGCCCTGCTTTTTTGTTCTTTGTATCGTGAATAATGTGAATACAGGAGCCTCATACTTGGAGTTATTTTTACAAGGTCTCATCTCTGCTGCAGATGACTCAGAGCTGGGGCCTTCTCTTGAAGACGTTTCTTGGGAAACGCCAGAGAGATGCTGCGCCCTAGGTGAGCTGGGGGTCAGAGAGGCCCCTGACCCATCTGGAGCCATGTCCACTGGGCAGGAAGTGGGGCTGGAAGGAAGGCCTTGCTGAAGGCCAGCGCTTCTCCCGGCTTCCCTCTGCCTAGCCATCCCTGCCTTTTCCTCACCATCCTTTTCTGCTCCAGCAGAAACGACCAGGACGGCCTGCCAGTCTGGAGAAGAGAGAGGGCACTGCCCCCAAGGTTGGCCCTGCAGGCTGCTGGTAGACAAGGCCCCAGCAGGCTGGTGGCTCTAGTCTAAAGGTATGAAAACTACCTGGACAGTGGTCACCAGGCCCTGAGGGAAAAGGAGAATCAGAGAAACCTCTTCTCATGTCTCCAGCCGCCCCCGCTGCCCATGTTCTTGGGGTGTAAAGGCTGCATCTTACTCTCTATTTCTTCCATGTCTGGTGCTAAGACCCAGTGAATGTGTGTTGAATAAAGGAATTAATGAAAGAGAAGCACCTTTTTTATGTGTAAAGCTGAACTACCTGGGCATGCGTATAGCACAGAACCTCATGCCATGGAGGATGGTGGGTTCTGCACCTGCTCCAGAAGATGGGCGTGCCCAGACCTCAGCACACGTGGACTGGAAGTTGTCATCACTCTCGGCGCGGGCATCATCTGACTTGACCCCTCACTACCACTCTGAGGGGCAGAGGTGTCGCTTCCTTTTACAGAGGGTCACGGAGATCAACAACAGCACGCTCAGTGCTGTGCAGTTAGTAACCGGCACAGCTGAGTTCTTCTGCCCTAAATCTGCCGATTCTGTGACTGTTGCCCTGACCCTGTGATGCCCTAGAACCTCGGAAACCCCAGAAGTAGAGACTCCCTTGCTTTTGGAAAAGACTCCACACCCTCCTTCACTCACAGCTGCAGTGCTGTCCTTCCGGAAGATCTGGTCCTTTCCCTTCTGTTCTGCCTGTAGCGGAATTGCTGGTTCTCACCCATCTGCTCCCCAACAACTCTTGGGAGAATTGGAAGGCCCCTCTCAGACACCTCTGATGGTTCTAGAGAAAGGGGGATTTGGGGGCATACACCCTTTTTCCTCCTGCTAAAATTCTCTAACCCCCCAACTCCCTTTCTTGCTGTCTTCTCCCAGGTCACACGGTCCCCGACTTACAACCCAGGTGGATGGAAAAGGTTTCAAGTTGATCATTTGGAACTCAGAATGCATTTCTCCATAGAAGTAGCTTGAACATGACGCTGAGTCTACCTGTAATATATCTGAGATAGAGTATTAATAACATTGGCCAAGTAGAGAGCTAGTATTAATATTAATGATTTCATTAATTAATTAACTAATAATAAGCCATCACCATCTCTTGCCTGGAAGACTGTAGCAGCCTCGTCACAGGTCTGGCCTTTTCCACTCTTATCGTCCTATAGTTTGTTCTCTATGTGAAAAGCTGATCAAGCCCCATCTCTCCTCTGCTCCGAGCCCTCCAGTGGGTTCCTATCCCCGTGACCTGGCCCGTTCCTGCCTTGCCAACCTCACATGCCGGCCTTTTCCAGCTCCAGAAAGCTTGTTTCGCCAGAGGAATCAGCAGCCGCTGTTCCCTCTGCTTGGAACTCATGTTCCTCCTCGAATTACCTGGTACAATCTCAGTTCATTCAGGTCTCTGCCAGATGACACCTTTTCAGTTGCCCCAGGACACTTCAGAGAGGTGACCTCAGATACCCATCCCCCATCACTCCTCTGCACCCCTCCCCTTCGTAGCACTGATCATACCCATTCCACTGCTGGTGTATTTGTTTACTTGGGTCCTGTTGGTCTCCTCCACTAGGATGCCAGCTCCACAAGGGCAGGGACCTGGTTTGTTTTATTGGCCGTTCTGCTTTCAACGCTGGAAGAGTACCTGACATATGGTAGGTGCTCAATAAATACTTTTAAGTAAATAGATACATGAATGAACGAACGATGTGTCCACACCTGACCTATAGGCAGATTGTGGTTTCTTGTGGAATTTATCACACATTCCAAACATCGAAAATTAACTTCTTCGGGCTTCCCTGGTGGCGCAGTGGTTGAGAGTCCGCCTGCCGATGCAGGGAACACGGGTTCGTGCCCCGGTCCGGGAAGATCCCACATGCTGTGGAGCAGCTGGGCCCGTGAGCCATGGCCGCTGAGCCTGCACGTCTGGAGCCTGTGCTCCACAACGGGAGAGGCCACAACGGTGAGAGGCCCGCGTACCGCAAAAAAAAAAAAAAAAAAAATTAACTTCTTCATTTCCCAGCCCTTGGGATTTGAAGTGTAGGGACCTCATTTTAGTAATGAGTTCGTCGATTATTCTGGAAACCAGGACTTCTTACTCTGCATTCTTGGCGAAAATAGATACTCTTCTCCGGTTCTGAATTTGGCAAAGGAGGGGGGTGGGCACTTTGGTGTCGTGAGTCTCCTGCCTCGAGTTTTACTGAGAATGGCCATGTATTTTTGATTACTCTAGCTGGGTGCTTCTCACCTCGGCACCACTGACACTTTGGACCGGATAATTCTTTGTTGTGCTGTCCTGTGCACTGCAGGATGTAAGATGTTTAGCAGCATCCCTGACCTCTGCCCATATGATGCCAGTAGAACCTCCCAGCTATGACAACCAAAAAATGTCTACAGACATTGCCATTCCCTTGAGGGACGAAATCATCCCAGGTTGCAAACTACTACTCTACCATGTGCTGGAAGTCTCGCCACACCCACCCCCCGCAACAAAGAATTATCTAGCCCCAAATGTCAGTGGTGCCAAGTTCAAGATAGCCTGCTCTAGCACAGCACTGATGGAATGTTCTATTTTCTGCTGCCCAGTGGTAGCCACTTGTCACATGTGGCTGTGGAGCACTTCAGATGTGGCTGGTACAACTGACGAACTGAGTTTTTAAGTTTATTTCATTTTAATTAATTTTATTTTTTTTAAGATTGTTTTTATGTGGACCATTTTTTTAGTCTCTATTGAATTTGTTACAATATTGCCTCTGTTTTTTTTGGCCTCTCCCGTTGCGGAGCACAGGCTCCGGACGCGCAGGCTCAGCGGCCATGGCTCACGGGCCCAGCCGCTCCGCAGCACGTGGGATCTTCCCAGGCCGGGGCACGAACCCATGTCCCCTGCATCAGCAAGCGGACTCCCAACCACTGCGCCACCAGGGAAGCCCTGCCTCTGTTTTATGTTTTGGTTTTTTGGCCCCGAGGCATGTGGGATCTTAGCTCCCCGACCAGGGGTCAAACCCACACCCCCTGCATTGGAAGGCAAAGTCTTAACCCCTGGACTGCCAGGGAAGTCCCCATTAGTTTTAATTTAAATAGCCACTTAAATAGGCTAGTGGCTACCATATTGGATAGCACAGCTCTAGAGAAACCTGTGCGGCTCACACTTTAGTGTCACACAAGTCATCTGGGGAGAGCAGAGTCTGATTCAGCAAACCTGGGGTGAGGACTGAGAGTCTGCATTTCTAGTGAATTCCCAGGAGATACCAAGGACCTTAGTTTTAGTAAGATGACCTAAATCTCTAACCTAAAGATCATATAAACACAAAAATGACATTTCTGCTGCCTGGAAGGGCTTGTTAAAAGACACAGTGGTATAGTATGGGGTGATGGGGAAAATATGGTCTGTGGAGTCAGACAGATACTGGTATGAATCCACTGTTACTCAGCTGTGTGCCCTGGGCAACTTACTTAACCTCTCTGAGCCTCAGTCTCCTCAACTATAAAACAAAACAGTGATCATTCCCAACTTGCAGTGTGATTCTGAGACACTGTATTTGAAAGCACCAAGCCCAGTGCCTGCCTGGCCCATACTGGGCACTCAGGAAATAGCAGCAGGTGTTACTGATTCATCTAAAGTAAAGGCGTCATTTACACACATCAGCCCTTAACGTTTAGGCCATGCCTGAGACCCCCCATGTCAGAATCACTCAGATGTTCTTTGGAAAAGCAGATCCCTGGGCCCAGCCCACACCTACTGAGTCAGAGCCTCTCACGGTGGGGCCCTGGAAGCTTTGTTTATTGTTGTTTTTAATTGAGGTACAATTCGCACAGCATAAAATCAACCACTGACCATTTTAAAGTATAGAGGTCAGCGGCATTTAGTGCGTTCTCAGTGTTGTGCAGCCATCACCTCTGTCTAGTTCCAAGGCATTTTCATCACCCCAAAAGGAAACCCCATACCCATTAAGCAGTCACCCCTCATTCTCCTACCAGCCCCAGCCCCTGGCAACCACTGGTCTGCTTGGTATCTCCATGGACTTACCTACCTTCTGGGTATTTCAGATAAAAGGAATCATTCAGGGCTTCCCTGGTGGCACAGTGGTTGAGAGTCTGCCTGCCTATGTAGGGGACACGGGTTCGTGTCCCGGTCCGGGAAGATCCCGCATGCTGCGGAGCGGCTGGGCCCGTGAGCCATGGCCGCTGAGCCTGCGCGTCTGGAGCCTGTGCTCCGCAACGGGAGAGGCCGCAACAGTAAGAGGCCCACATACCGCAAAAAAAAAAAAAAAAAGGAATCATTCAATATGTGACCTTTTGTGTCTGACTCTTTTCACTTAATGTTTTCAAGGGTCATCCATGTTGTCGCATGTATCAGAACTTCATTCTTTTTCATGGCTGAATAATATTCCATTGTATGTAGATACCAGATTTATCTGTTAGCCAGTTGATGGACGTTTGGGTCGTTTCCACTTTTGTGGCTATTGTTAATAGAGCTTCTTTGAACATGTGTGAACACGTTTTTGTTGGAGTGCCTGTTTTCAGTTCTTCTGGGTTTACACCTAGGAGTAGGGTTACTGGGTCATTGATGACTCTAAGGAACTGCCACACTGTTTTCTAAAGCAGCTGCACCATTTTCCATTCCTGCCAGCAGTGCAGAAGGGTTCCGATTTCTCCACATCCTCACCAACACTTGTTATTATTTTATTATTACCAACGTAGTGGGTGCAAGGTGAAGCTTCATTCTTAACTTCCCCAGGTGGTCCCTATGGGTGCTAGAGCTATATTCAGGAGAGCTTGTCCTGCACTGGGTTAAGTGATGGTCTACTTCTCGCAGAGGCATGGGACTTGGGACTCAGTCAAACAGGGCTTTTGTTGGGCTGGTAAAACCCATCAGAGGATTGGAGTTGTTAATTTGAGTGTGTTTAAGAGGTTGGATTTTTTTTCACACATCTTACTGTCTTAGCCCATAACGAAAAAGGATGGCTTATAAACAACAGAAATTTATTTCACACCGTTCTGGAGGCTGGATGTCCAAGATCAACATGCCAGCATGGTCACATTCTGTGAGGGCCCTTTCTTCCTGGTGCATTGCTAATACTTTCTCACTGTGTCCTCACATGGCAGAAGGGGTGAGGGAGCTATCGGGATCTCTTTGATAAGGGCACTAATCCCATTCATGAGACCTCCACCCTCATGACCTAAGCACCTCCCAGAGCCCCCACCTACTAATAGCATCACATTTGGGGGTTAGGATTTCAACATATGAATTGGTGGGGGAGGGACAGAACATTTAGCACGTAGCACTTACTCCCTCCCCTTTAGTAAGGGGAACTGAGAGGATAGGGACAGCTTGTTCTCAGCTTGCCCTGGAAAGGCCAGATCAGTGCAGATGACCGGTGGGAGCTCCCCCACCCCAGTGCCCCCATGGGCAAGTTACTGCAAAGCACCTCTACCTGCGGCTTGGGGCTGGCCTGGAGGGCCTGTCCCGGCACGAACTGGCTTTGAATTCTTCTGTTTTAATAAAATTTAAGGTGAAGTTTTGCACTCTACCGGATAGTATAGCCGGGCCTGATTTAATTTTTAAAATTAGGGGTTATCCCCCCAAATATTGAAGTGTATTTCAGGAACACACAAGGTTAATCCTGTGGCTGTGAGGATAAAGGTGATAAACCAGGGCTAGCGGGTAGAGGAGTGTCGGGGAGGGGGTTATCGTGGGAGTGCTTCATGAAAGGAATAGTATTCCTGTCTAACAATGAGGATTTTGTTTCCCTCTTCCGGAATTTCCTCGAATATAATCTCTGGGGTGGAAAACAACATTTAAACGATGCATTGTATCCACAAGCAAAGGGAGCAAGGTCCTACTGTAACTCCCTGGGCCACTTCAAGATTGCTCTAGGACAGAAGCCCAGCACCCATGGCCTCCTTAGGTTCTCAGCCTTGGCCACATGTCACAACACCTGACCAGCTTTAAGCACTATTGTCTAATGGGTTCTGGTGAACCCCAAGCATCTGTGTTTTTTAAAGCTCCCCAGGTGATTTTGATGTGCAGACAAACTGCTGTGCTCACCCATGGGACGCGATGGTACAAAAAGCAGACACTTGCTCACGCCCTCAGAGAGCTTACAGTCTGACTGGGGAGGCCCCCTCGTTAATCACATAATTAATCAATTGCAACTTTGATAAGTGCTGTTGCACACTTGCGTTTCTGGAGAGTCAAAGAGTCTCACTGAAGCTGTATTTGAAAGCTAACTAGATGTTAATGAGGGGGGAGCTAGGAGAAGAGCATCCCAGTCAGAGGGACCAGCATGTGCAGAAGTCCTGGGGTAAGAAAGAGCTTGGAGTGTGTGAAGACCTGAAAGACAAGCTGACTGGAGCTGTGAGCAAGGGAATAGGAGGCCTGAGGAGGTTGGAGAGTGGATGGTGGTCCGCCATCCATTGTCAGCCTATGATAAGTCTGTCTGATATGCTCTCAGTGTTTGAGCTGCTGTGATATTGGTCGAATACCCCAGCTTCTGTGTTCTGGAATAACCAGGTGCATGGAGACCTGATGAAGTGGCCACCTATCTCTCATAATGGTCTGAGCAGGAATGCCCTCTTCTAGTGCCTATAAATTATTCTTTTCTCAACCTCCATGGAGGTAAGAGTGGGGCATCTACAGAAGAGGAGAGATGGTTGGAGAGAGAATGGGAGTTTTCACCACGTTGGAAAAGCTTCCAGGCCTCCCCATCTGTTGATAGAATGTCTCCCTTGAAAATTAGATCTTCTTCCGTGTCACCATCATCTCTGTGCAGGAGAACTTGTTTAACAGAGTGAGTGGCCCCCACGTGACTGGAGTCTAAGATTTCTCATTGCGTTGATGACTCTCCACCCTGTTTCTTAGATGTTCTTAGATTAAATCTACAGATTTAATTCCTCTTCCTCCTCAATTTCTTCTCCTCCCCCTCCTGCTTTTCCTTCTTTTAAAAATCTGTGCCAATTTCTAATTTATTGTGGGTGGCATGGAGGGAATTCTTCACACTTCATTGGGTCCTGCTTCCCATTTCAGAAGCTCCACAGTTTGTCTCCTGTGTCCCCTCCCCTCCCCTGGCTGCCACCCTGCTCCTGTCCAGTTTTCGTTTCAACTGCTCTGTGGCCAACAGGAACCCTTCCTCTTGGGTTTGAGCCTCTCAGTACCCATTTAAAGTGTTCATGTCTCTATAGTAGTTTTTCCCTCCCAAGACTCTTAAATCTTCATTCTCCCCTTAACTCTAACAGCAGTGTGGTCTGTAAGGCATCACTGTGTGCAGAAGGGAAACTGAGACCCAGACAGCTGTGTGGGGCATGGGGCAGAGTCTGGCCTTGCCTGGTGGCTTGCTGCCTGTGGGTCCCTGGGAAATCACAGAGCCTTCCAGGGCTGTGTCCTCACTGGTCGTGTGGGAAAGACCTAAGTAAGATTTCCATGCCCGTAAGGCAGTGCCGTGGTAGAGAGGAAGGGCTTTCCGGCTTCCCGTTCTGGTTCCGTCACTTAGTTCTGTGGTCTGGGACAAACCAGCAGGCATCAGTTTCCTCACTTGTAACATGGTGATACCAACAGTGACCCCGCAGGACTACTGTGACTATTCGGGTGCTTCTTGGGAAGGCCCGGCACCAGGCCTGGCCTGTGGTTAGGCCTTCAGGGTGTGGTAGCTGTTCCATCTCCTCTCCCTTCTGGAACTCGGCTGTTAGTCCAAGGAAACCCCAGCCGTTAGTGGTGGAACTAGAACCCAAGTCTGCTGGCTGCCGGCCCGGAGCCCCTGGGTTGAGCTCCCTCTAAGTCCTGGGGTAGCATCCAGAGAGAGTGGGCCTGGGGCCACCGAGGTGAGACTCAGTGCCCGTTAGCCCTGGTGCAGGGGGACTTCCCACTGGGAACTCTCAGCACAGTGGCAGGGGACCCATGAGGTCACACACCAAGAAACTGTGAGTCATCGGGACCCCTGCACCCCTGCAAAGCTGCCCTGCAGCCCCAGTACCAGCTGGGAAATTGTTTCATGGATTCCTGTTGATTTTCATGTTGAGGGAGGAGCATGGCTGTCCCCACACACTGCTGTGTGATAGTAATGCTGACACTTATCCAGGGCCAGTTGGGAGCCAGGAAATGTGCTCAGTGTAGGACCTGTGCCCTTGCTGATCTCGCAGCAAGGAAGGCACTGCTAACTCCATTTTATGAAAGAATCAGGCCAAATGGCCAGTGAGGGGCGGGGCCAGATTTGAACCCAGGTCTGCTTGGCCCCAAAGCTCATATTCTGTGCATGAAATTGTATGACCTTCCGTCGAGTAACATTCACCACGAGGCTTCTCCAGCAGTCATTTAATAATAGAACGCTGGGCTTCCCTGGTGGCGCAGTGGTTGGGAGTCCGTCTGCTGATGCAGGGGACGCGGGTTCGTGCCCCGGTCCGGGAAGATCCCACATGCCGCGGAGCGGCTGGGCCCATGAGCCATGGCCGCTGAGCCTGAGCGTCCAGAGCCTGTGCTCCGCAATGGGAGAGGCCACAATAGTGAGAGGCCCGCGTACCGCAAAAAAAAATAATAGAGCGCTTGTTCACATCCCCAAACCCACATCCACTGTCAGTCTACGTCAGCCCTGACCAACTAATTTTCACCACTGGTCAAATTGGATTTGGCCAAGTTACCTCTGTTGAAGAGAAAAATAGATGAGTCCCAAAACTTGCTATAAAATGGGAGGGAGGATAAGGTGGCCCCTGTGTTGGATGCCTCGTGCCAGCTTAGGAAGAGGGAGAATTAGCTGACATGCACCTTACTTTCCTGGTTCGCCTTAAGTAACTTCTTGGGCACTTTTGGAAAAACCTGCACATCTATAATGCATGGTCTGAATACCATCACAATGGAAGCATGATGTGAGTCAAGAACCGATTCGGTCCTTATTAAGAACCTCCTTTCACAGCTAGAATGTGCCGTGTTCCTTCCGTCACAGGAACTTTGCACAGCCTATTGTGCTGGCAACACCTTTTCTTTCTGTCTTTTCCCTCCTGGCCCCACCCTATTTTGTTTCACTAATTTATTCTTAGGGCTCAGATTAAAGACTAATTCTTTAGGAAAGCACCACTGACCCTTTCCTGTGCTAGATCTACCTCTGACATATGCTGTTATGGCAGTAATCATACTTCTTCAGAGCACCGCTATTATAGTTATTTCTAATTTATTAATGTTGGTTTCCCCACTAGAGGATAAGCTCCATGAAGGCAGGGACCACATTGGTCTCAACTGCTGTATGCCTAGTGCTTTGCACTTGCCTGCTATATACTAGGCACTCAGTCAACAATGGATGGACCAATGGATGGTTGGATAGACGGATTGAGCTAGTTAACTTCATTTCCTTTACCTTAACTCCAGCCAATATACTCTTCTTGCAAGAAAGGGGGATTGTAATTGCCTGTTTATATGTCTCCCTTGGGTCTCTTTGAAGAAGAACCCATATTGAGAACACTAGAATCTAGCCCAGCACCTGATATATGAAAGTTGGCTGTGTGGTCTAAGCTTAATCTTGCCCATGAGTGATTCCAAGGACTGTTGCTCCTGTCGGGGAGCCTGGAGAGTTATTTTCCCATGTTGAGAATAAGGATGAAGCACTCATGGAAACTGAGGGAAGTCCATCCCTGTTTCCCACCTCGTGCCATAGTTTAGCTTCTTGGTAAGATCTGCTATTGAAGTTGCCAGTTACTCTGTTGACTTATTTATACATAAATAGTTATTCCTGTAACCTTCACTTAGCCAACATTCAGAGATAATGATAGACAATCTTGGTAACATTACAGACATCGCTTCCAAAGCATTCCCTTGCTATAGGAATGTTTATGATGTGCTTATCGCTAGAATTTCATGAGCAACAAACTCCCAAACTGCAAATGACTTAGCATTTGAAGTAGGGAGTGAGAGTGTACGTGTGTATGCATTTAAAAAAAAAAAAAAAGACTTTTGAAAAGGGAATTTTTTCTTCTACAGAGATATCTTCTAAAGTTTAAAATAAGAACTACATAAAAGCTGAGAGTTTAGAGGAATGAGCACTTTCTCTTAAGCGTTCAAATGGGGGAAAATGACTTGTAATCTCTCCCTCAAGTATTAAGGCAATAGGCATTTAAAGGCTTTTTTGGGAGCTGGCTGTCACAGACAAAAGATTTCTCAATTTTAAAAACATCATTTTTATAACATTAAATGGTAGGAATGAACGCGAGCAGCCCTCTTGACATTTTGGAAATGCTTTACTTTTTGAAACGTCCCAGTCCATTTTAATAGATGACACTTTTGTTCTTCCCATTCCGGGCAGTAGCTTCGGCTGGGGTTGCCATAGTTACAATTGGAAGTTCAAGGTAGAGCAGGACAGGGCTCCAGGCACAACTTCTGACCAGGTTCCCGTGAACCCAGTGTGTTGGTGCCACCACCTCAGACACCCCCCCACCACACTTTCCCAAACTCCCTGCTGTAACTCTCCTTCTTGGAGACTCTCTGAACAGTCTGAACTGTAGTCCAGAGGGTGAATTTGACATCATTTTTATTTCCAACCACCCTCTCTGAACCAAGAGCTCAGCCAGACATCTCAGGAAGGTTGCACTCTTTACAAACGTTTCCTATAGCATGCTTCTCAGCTGTGGTTTGTGGAATGGTGCTGGTCTGCAAGCTGTTTACCGGTCCACGAGATCAGTACAGAAATTGAGAGGAGGCGCTTAGAAACTCTCATGCCGATTTGACAGAGTAAGCTGTTGAATCATTAAGAAGTAGGCTTGTACTCTATGAATATTTTTGTCATTTCATTTTTCTACCAGTTCCTTTTCTTATATTTTATAAAAGTATTCATCCGTGATGGATCAGAAATTAAAAACAAAGAACTGGTCCTTCATAACAAAGAGCTTGAGAAGCCCTGTGCTGTAGCACTTGTAAGCTGCCTCTGCTCCCTGTGGGACAGGTAGGCTGTTGAATGAACTTGGGGAAATCACAGCACTTACCAAATTATCTTGTAGTGAAACATGTGTACGTCTCTCTCTCTCTTCTCTCTCTCTCCCCTTCTTTCTCTCTCTCTCTCTCTCTCTCTCTCTCTCTCTCTCTCTCTCTCTCTCTCTCTCTCTCTAG
>NW_020175393.1:8922933-8941080 GCF_003031525.2 Neophocaena asiaeorientalis asiaeorientalis | reverse complement strand
CTCTCTCTCTCTCTCTCTCTCTCTCTCTCTCTCTCTCTCTCTCTCTCTCTCTCTCTCTCTCTCGCTAGGCTGTTGCTTGAAAGCAGGGACTGCATCTGATTCATCTTTGTAGCCTCGTTCCTTAGAGCCCTGCCTGGCACATCGGAGGGCGTGGGAAACATTCGTCCTGCGCCTGTCTGCTGCCCAATGACATGAGAGTGGCTGAGGCCAGCCTCGCGAGCTCCCGCGGCTTCTGGATAGTGTCCTTGGCAGGCTGGTGATGGAGAGCTGGGAGCAGACGATGAAGAAGTGACCTTTCTTTCTCTTTTTCCCACAGAACTAGGCCTCCTCTTCCCACCTGCCCAGCAGCATGAGAGCAGCACGACTGGCCGGCCGCAGGAGAAGCCCCCAGAGTCAGGCCCCCAACCCGACCATCTGCTGCGGAGGCCAAGGTGAGCTTGCTTCCCTTTCCTGGAAAGTCTCGGCATTTTCATTTGAACTAATTCTCTATGCTTTTGTAATCCCTTGCCATATGCTGGGAAAATGGGGTTTACTGGGACATGGGTAGACTGAAAAAGTACATGTCAGCCTAATGGGGCAAAACGTGCTCATTTCGGCTAATGGAGAGGCCGATGGTGGAGCAGAAAGGACACTGGATTGAGTTTCTGGGGACTGAAGCTCTCATTATTCCTCCACCACCTCCTGAATCTGGGACCTTGGGCAGATCTTTTGGGGATCGGGTATCCAGGGAATTTTGGATGAAGGAATCTCTGGGATAGGATAGAATTGGAAGGATGGTCCACTCATGGTCTGGGGCTCTCAGGATGCCCTGGATAGTCTCCTGTCCCACACAGGGTCATAAAGGGCCTTAGAGGATAAGCCAGGCCAATTCCCGGCCAATGTTGAGCAACGAATTGTTAGAAAATTCTTCCTAATATTGAGACAAATTCTTCCTCTCTGAAATTTCTAACTTCTCTCCTTTGCTCTGCCACATGGACCCACAAAGACTGGGCTTTCAAAGACTCTTCCACATGACCCTCTCTTTGGAGATGGCTGTCGTGACTTAGATTTGGAGATGGCTGTCGTGACTCTGTTTTTCTGTTTTGTATAAATTCTCCCTGGAGACTGGCACCACTCACCTTGTCCTCTTGTCCCCTCCATGTTAGAAAGGGCTTCATCACCTCCAGTGTTGGTCCTCAGTGCTCACTCAGCCGGTACCATCCTCAACAGAGAATCCTTCGTTCGCCACTCATTCTTCAGGACATATTAAGAGACCCCTTTGTGACAGTCACTGTACTAGACTCTGGAGATACCTCAGTGAACAAGAAAGACAGGGTCTTTTTCTTTTTTAAGATAAAATAGGTATGGATCTTTGGAGAGAGTTTGAAATAAGCATTGAACCATTTCTGTGTGCTCCCTTTAAATATTTTATCTTTTCAACTCTTTTTCTTAAATGTTTTATGAGTGCTTGAAAAAGCGTGTACTCTCTAATTATTAGATATATAGTAGTTTTCTATATATGGTCATTAAAATAAGCTAGTTCATTGTGCTGTTCAAATCATCTGTAATATGTCCTTGTCTGTTTTTGTCTGACTAATCTTCTCAATAACACATTATTGAGAGACATGTTAAAAATGTCCCATTGGATTTGTCCATTTCCCCTTGTAGTGCCAAAAATTTCGCTCATGTATAAAATTTTGTATATTTTAAGGCAATGCTCTTTGGTTAGAACAGGTGTATCTTACTGATGAATTGGGATTCATTTCAACCATGTTTATATTTGTTTTTTTTCTGCTCCTTCTTTTTGGTTGAGATGTTTTTCCCTCCTCATTCCATCTTCTGTCTTCTTATTTGGAAGTTATGTGCTCTGTATCTGTTCTTTCAAATGTTTAGCCCATCTATTTTAACAGGCATACTTAACAAAGTCTAAAATTAATCAGTGTCTTTACCTGCCTCCCCCAAAACACAAGAACCATAAACTGGTTTAATTCTAACCACTACCTCTCCCAATTTATATACCATTGTTATCCTGTGTTTTCATGCTGTCCTGTTTTTTTCCTACAATTTAGACATCATTGTTTTATATGATGTGTTTGTATCCACATTCTTATCCATATCTTTTCTCACCATTCTTTCATGAATTGGAGATCATTATCCTTCTGCCTGAAATAAACCCCTTTTAGCATTATCCTTTAGTGAGAGTCTGTGGTGGTAAACTTTCAAGTTGTTTTTGCTTTGGTTTTTGTTGGCTTGACACTATATTTTGCTCTCAATTTTGAAAGGTAGCTTTACTGGATATTTTCTCTTCGGTCACTGAAACCATTATTCCACTACCTCTGGCTCTGAATGTTGCTGTTGAGAAGTTGGCTGTTGGTCTTCCTTTATAAGTGACCTGGCATTTCCCTCTAGTTACATTAAAGATGTTGCTGCTTTCTTTGGTGTTCTGCCACTTCTCTCTCATGTAGCTAGGTGTCAGTTTCTCTGTCTTTATTCTGTTCAGGTTTCATTGGGATTCCTAGAGCTAAAGATGAGTGTCTTTCAACAGTTCTGGAGGATTCTCACCCTTCATTCTTTGAATATTGACTCTTTCCCATTCTTTCTAATAGCTCCTTTTGGAACTCCAGTTAGACATATGGTGGACCTTCTCATTCTGTTCTCCGTATCTCGTAACCTCTATTCCATATTTCTCACCTCTTTGTCCCTCTGTGCTGAACTCTGAATAATTTCTTCCAACCTGTCTTCCATTTAATTTATTCTGTGTTTCAAATGCTGTTTAATCCATCCATTGAAATTTTTTCCTTTCAACTTCTTCGTTTATCATTTCTAGAAGTTCTGGTCCATTATTTTTTAAATCTGCTTGGTGATTTTCTCTTATTTCTTGCTTATATTCGCAAACTTCTTGATTTCTTTAACATATTGAAATTGCTATGTAGAAATAGTAGAATTTCATGTCTGGTAATTGAGAATCTGAAATCTTTGCGGGTCTGATTCTGCCGTCTGTTGCTTCTGCTGGCTAGTACTCATAATGCCTTGTTGTTGTTTCCTTGTTGTTATTTTCTTTGAGCTGTTCATTTTCCTTAGAACTTTACCTTTGTGAACTATTTGAGGTATGGCTTGATGTTAATTTTTCCAGAGACGTTTTGCATTAACTTCTGCTAGTTGTCTGGGGGCACTCCCAATCAAAAATCACTTTAAATTCATTTTCTACCCAGAGCTTTTCTGGCTACATAAGTAGCATGAATTCAAACTGCAAATCTGTGTGAGATCCAGCTTATGGGTTCAGATTTCTACCCAGCCCAAGGTCAGGTTTCCTCGTGGTCTCCTTTTGTGTTGGGGGTCTATTTCTCATTCATGGAGGGTGGAGCCTTTTGAAGTCCCAATTTTATGAAGGAACTAAGCTTTTTCTCCTGTTTCCTGAACGCTGTGCAGCTCTCATGGGAAACTTAGAATCTGTAGGGTTTGGCAGGAACCCTCAGGGCAAAAGCCAGGTTTGCTGCTAGCTTACATCCCAAAGTTCCTGCTTTTGGTTTTGTTTTTGGTCTTCGAAGAATCCTTCCATTTATACCAGTTCAGCAGTGTGTATACAATCTTTTTATTTTAAATTTTAAACAGCATGTTAAGTTGTTTCAGTTGGGAAGGTCAAGTAGGGTATCTGATCTGCCATATTGCCAGAAGGTCTGTTTTCTTTCTTTTCTACCATAGCCCCCTGGGGCAGGAATTACTATTCCTTGTTCACAGAAGAATGAACCAAGGCTCAGAAAGGACACGTAACTGACTGCAGTCGCGGGGCTAGCAGGTGATGGACCGGCAAGGAGTATGTCCCTCCGCTATCCCCTTTTCCCACCTTTGCTCTCCTCAGAATAACTTAACCAATTTTGGGGGGATTAGCTTTATGCTCACAAAGGATATAAGTTCCTACCAGAATAAATAAATAGTTGGGCAGCTTTGTAAAATTTGTTTATGAATCTATTGTTTATCTTCCTCGAGAGAGGAAATGGCTTCTGCATATTTTGTGGTTTGTTTCTCCGGTGGTCCCCAGCAACCTTCCTGCTTCATTCCCACTTGGCAAAGACCTCCTGGACCTGCAGCCAGATCCCATGTGCACCTCAAGGTTGAGGACAAGACCCCAACTTCCTCTTGTCCTCGTGCACTCTCTCCTTCTCCCTTCCCTTGTGCCTCTTTTCCACACCCCCCAACCCCATCCTTCCTGCTGTTAGTCTTCCTGTCTCCTGTCTGTGTGCCTTTCATCGGAGGGGAGGCCACAGAGCACAGTGGTTAGACGTTTTGGGCTTGGGGGCAGGAGAAAGAGCTGAGTTTGAACCTAGCTCTGCCTCTCACTAGCTTCGTCTCTCTGAGCTTCCATTTCTTCATCTGCAACATGGGGACCACAGGCAAAGCTGTTCAAGGTTGAAATGAGATGATGTATGTATGTAGAGCTTGTAACAGGAGCTTGGAGCATCACAAGCACCCAGTCCGTGGTACTCAACACCATCATGACTAAGAACAGACCCCTTCAAGACTCGCACCCCTGTTCAGTGATGCTCTCATGTTGGCAGAGCTGGTTGATGAAATGTGATGGAGATGGAGGCAGGAGTCTAGGGTCAATGTGCGATTCCCAGCCCCGCTGGGGTGTTTTTAAAAATAATCGGAGGGAAAGCAGAACACACTGGTCTGGCCAGTGTTTGCACAGGCTATAAAACCATGGGTTCTAGAAATGTTCATCCCTAAAGATGGGGCATCTCAGCATCTCAGCCCTCCCTCCAAGCTGTTCCTTCTGTCTTAGAACCATGAGAGCTCTGGGACCTCATGACATCACTCGCTGGGGAGTTGTCCCTGTGGTGCCCACAGCCCAGTCAGTGGATGGCACACCAACTCTGCTGGACACATGTCCAGAAGGGGCAGGATGGGTGGTCTCCACTGTCCATTTGACTTCCATTCTTAAAGCTGACATGACTGCTTATAAACACACACTCCCTGCTCATAAGTAGTGACTTTATATTACACTCAGATTTGTGTCACTTCCTGATTTGATATCTATCAGGCAACAACTTTTTTAGCACCTGCTATTTGTAGTGACTCTGGGCTTTGTACAGTGGGCAAGTGTTATGAAAAAAGCATAGAGTTGCTATGACCCTAAAACTACTCTGAAAAATAGTCTATTCATTTAAAAAGACTTTATGACCAAAGAAATGCATGAAGGATGAAACACCTTCACAAGATTAAGTGCCAGGTATTCAGAATAGGTTTCCAGGGGGGACAGCACTGTGCCTTCGAGTGCTCAGGGAAGACTTCCCGGGGAAGGCTAGGAAGAAGATTGGGGCTGGCCCCGTGGGGCAGGTAGGGTGAGGTGGCTGGAAAAGGAACCTTGTACATTGGGGGTGTCGAAGTGGTGTGAACTGAGGTTTAGAGATGGGCATTCTCTTGAGCTAGTGAGATCCAGTGCAGTGCTTCTAGCCCCACAGATGGCCTCTGTGGCGTCTCTTCGAGAGCCACCGCCACTAGCATATCAAGTGCCCTGACAAGTCCTGCAATCATGTTTGACTGTGCTTCACCAGGTTTCCCAACTGTGTCTGATCATGCATGGCCAATGAACATGGTGGTCTTGAATGGATTTGCATTTGCCTTTTTATCTCCCTGCAGATGCTACCAACTCACTTTTGTAAAACAGGGATTGACAACTTTCTTTAAAAATTCAGTCTGTGGGGATCAAAAAATTATTTCCAAATAATTTTCAAAGACAAGTCAACCACTTGTCTTCCTTTTCCAAGTGTGGCTCTAGTACTTAGAAGGGTGGGGTTTTGCAGGAGCCTGAAGATTGATGCTGCTGCACTAGGGAGGGAGCTGACTCCCAAGACGATGTCCACCGACATTCTCGACCTAGCTGAGGGGCCAGGCCCAACCCCACCCCATCCCCACCCTGCCTGCAAACCTCAAAGTCTATTAACGGCCTCTCTCCAGATAATGATTCATGCTTCCTGTCCCTCCTCCTTTCTAGTTACTCAGAGCTGTGAGCCAAGATTGATTACTTACACCATCCAACTGGCCTCGCCCATGGGGAGCTCAACTGGTAGATTAAATATTCTTCATGGGCGACGCCCCAGGTTGAGTTCTCCTTGTCAGCTGAGTCCTGCGCAGTGAAACTAGGGGTTGTCCCAGATGCAGATGTGGAGATGGTTTGCAGAACTAGGGAGTCGGGACACATCATGTTCGGGAGTATGTGAGGAGTTTGGGGAGCCGGGGTTACTGTGAATAGAGAAACAAGGAGGTGCCCCAGGCACGGGACTCATATACTGCCATGGCCTCATAAAAGCCAACAGAAATAGGTTCTAAGCTGAGTCTTTAGATGCTTCTCTGGAGACTATCTGTTCCTTCTTGCTGTTAGGTGGTCTTGTTTCTAAAAACATTTTCATAATCTTTATTACACTCGTCATATAGATTATTCTATTTTTAAAAAATTAAAACACTCTAACTGAGCTTAAGTCTGCCCTGATAACCTCCCCCACTCACTCAGTTCCTTTTCCAAAATACCGCAGAAGCGAGGTGGACATCCAGGTGTCCTGATTCCCAGTGTTCTTTCCCCCCAGGGGGCCAGGGTCCTTAGGGATCGGCTGTCAGTGGTAGAAAACCGTACTGCCTCAGTATCCTGCCTCAAGGTTGCTGGGTGTCCCAGAGACAGGCAGGGTCTGGGAGGTTCACCCAGCTAAGCCCTCGCTGGTCAGAGCCAGAGGGACCTCCTTGCAGTCCGTCAGGTCCAGCCTCCTCCTTCTGCAGATACTGAGTCTGAGATGCAGGGAGAGGAAGTCATTTGCCCAACAAGGTCGCAGGGCCAGTCTCCTTTTCTGTTTGGCCCGGGTTATCTTTATATTGGGTTTGCATTTCCTGAGTACGCAGCAACTGGGTAGGGGGTGGAGGGCAGGGGAAGTGGGCTTAGAAGAGCCCCGTCTGAGAATGTTTAAATTTCCTGTGAGTGTCCCATGAAGAGGGAGATAATCTATGTGCACATGATCCAGAGGAGAGGGGGAGGCATGGTTTAGGTCCAGAAGATGGAGAGTGGAGGGGAGAAGCGGGAGGGCAAATGGGAGCAATTCAGAGACGTTTTTATAGGTGAGATAGAAATAAATAGAGGCTTGTTTCTTTGCATTTCCTTGTTGCCTTCTTGTTTGCGTTTTTGGAGAACACTCAGGTCACGTGGAGGCTCTCGTTTTAGTGCTGGTCCTTTGTGGTTCTGGCGGGTACCTTTGGCCGAGGACCGGAGACCTCTGCTCTTGTCTCCCTCAGGTTGGCTTCTTCCTGGCACATGTGGTCCTTTGGAAATCTCTTCCCCCCTCAGAGCGTCCATAGCTTAGCTCAAAATGGGAGTACAGCCTCCTGCTGGGCTGCCTCACAGAAAGACAGTGGGTATGAGGGTGCCCCCCAGATGTTAAGGGTTGGCTTCATTTTCTCCCTAACTTCTGGGAGGCTGGCACGGACACTGAGTGATTCGGAGCTTCCACCAGGAAGGGTCTCGTTTGCCCGTCAGATCAGGTGGCAGATGTGGGCACCAAGGCCGCCCCAGGCTTGCTTTGGGACAGCCTTGCCAGACAGTGTGCCCCACGTTCCTTAAAGGGGGCCGTTGTTTAAGCAGGCCAGGAGGCTGTAACTGAAAGTAAGGAAACGGCAGATATAGACAGAGTTACTGCCAATTTCCTGGAGTCTGGGAGCTGGGGGCCCCCTTGCAACAGGAAGGGAAGTAGATTATTTCCTTATCTGGTATCATGGAGGGAATGAAATGTCTCTTTCCGGGTAACTGGGGCAGCACCTTTCAACTTCTCACTTTAATCATAACCACAAATATTCCTAAACTTTAGGTGGCCACTCAAGAATTACATCTCTTTCCCTCTCCTGGGGTCTTGAGTAGCTTGAGAGCCAGACCCCAGAGAGCAGAACACCCCCTTCGTTACCAGTAACCACACTAGAGAGCTTGGCCTGACTCATGGCCACACTGAGTCCCTCTTAGGCACCTCCAAGTCTCACTGACCCATGGAGATCCACAGGCCTCTCTCGCAGGGACCCACCTGCCCCAGAAAGCAAGTCTTCCCCATGAGCATGTCACATGGGCATCTGTATCCTCCTGCTTCTTCCTCTGCCCGGTGAACAGTATGCTAAACGCACATTAGCCTTTCCGCGGTGACGCTGGATCTTTAGGGATAAAGGGGAATGTCCTCTGATGCAGTGGTGCTTTCAGGAGGGTGTCAAGGAGGGCCCACATGACTGTGGGTTTTCTCTCTTCCTTCCTGTGTCCACTTCTAGCCATTTCTGCCTCTGAGCACCGTGCTACTCACTGAAACAAAGGGAGGGCTGAAGGTTGCCCGGGAAACAAATAACCAAATGTATTCAATCATGACTGAGTCATTGAGCCTTGATGTCAACTGTACTCAAGTCAAAACAAACCAACAGAAACCCCACCCAGGCGGTGAGACTTTGTGAGTTCTCCCTGGACACCACGCACGTCCTGAACATTCTCCTGTTTAATCTTCACCAAAAACCTGGAATAATTAGGTGTTGTTATTCCTCTTTGACAGATGTCAATACTGAGGCTCCAAAAAGCCCAAAAAAGACTAGATCAGCCTGCCCGGTTCTCACTTTGCTGGTGGAACATTTATGATTTGAACTCTGGTCTTCTGACTCCAGAGCCCAGTACTTTGGGTGTTTCTGTGAGGAAAACGCCTGCCACATAATCCATGTGTTTCTCTCCAGTGAGAAAAGTTCCTGATGAGTTCAAGAAAAAAAAATCTCCAGAGAGCTGAAGCTATAGCCCTTTAAACCTGGAAAGAGAAAGGGTTTTTGCTGTAAAGTGCATCAGATTCTTTCTCAGACTTCCAAGTTCACGGCTATATGCTAGAGGGTTGGAGGCTGCCTGCGGCTGATGGCCAGGACGTGTCTATACCAGGGTATAAGCCAGCTCTCCTTGACCCTTCAGAACGTGGAGAGCGCTGCAGGGGTCCAGCTAGGGGGAAGTAGCTTCATGCTACTCAGGTCTGCGACGGGTGAATGAAGGACACCGCACGGTATCAGAGAAGCCTTATCCTGGCAGCAGAGGGCTGCAGGTTTAACCCTTCGTCACAGTTGTGTGGCCTTGAGTGCATCGTCCCCTGCATGTGAATTTCCTCATCTTTCAAATGGAGAAAACAATTCTGACCTCACCGGCTTGTTGTGGGGACAGAGTAAGGTAGTGGGTGTCGGTGCTTTGTCCAGTGCTTTCCAGAACGTTACTGTTGGCCATGAGAACAAGCACCCCCTCCCATGAACTCCTCAATGTCCCTACCAGAGACTCCGCGTGGGCCAGAGGATTCGTGGCCGTGGCCCCGGGGGACGGGTCTGCTGTGAGCTCCACTGACATCAGGAAAACACACCCACGGCCGCCAGGGCGGGTCACTCTCCATGTCAGCACTGACCTCCTTGTGCCAGGGCTGTTGGAGAGAAGGAGCCATGAGCTTCTCACTCTTCTGCTCAGGAAAAGGAAAGAGAACAAAAAGGAAGGGGGAAAAAAAGAAAAATTGATTTTCTTTAACCTGTGGCTTTTTTTCCCTTTCTCCCCTCCTTGTTATGAGTGGGATTGCCACTTAACTTTTTTATAATTAAAAAAAAAAAGATGTTCTGGGTGAGGGAATAATATTCAGACATGTTGAGCTGACAGCTGATGGGCGTGTTGTCAATACATCATCACCACAAATCACGTGGCAAGGGTTGGTGGGGAGTAGATTTGTGTGTACGTGTGTGCGTGCACACACACACTTGAATGATTTTAAGTGTTTGGGGAAGGTCCCATGACCCCTGTGGAAAGCAGCTCCTGTGGAAGGTTAGCCAGGGAGATGGTCAGCCCTTAGGGTAGGAATGGGAAGTGGGCTTCCATTGTGAATTGAGGGGGGGGGGGCTTCTCCATGTGAGCCTGTGGAAGCAAAAGGTCTCCCCTTCCTCTCCCTTTCTCTCCCTCTTTTGTGTCCTTAGCACCCAGTGGGTGCCCTGTATTATGCTGACCGCAGTAGACAGAGTTGATGAGGCACTCCTTGGAAGAGGTCTCAGTTTGATGGTGGATGCAGATAAAGCAGCTGGGACCAGTGCTCTAAGGGGTGTAACAAAGACACGCAGCCTGAGTCCTGCCATTCTCACTTGCCCTCCAGGCATTCTTCCTCCCATCCCTGCCTTCACTTACTGCCTGTGTCAGGGGACTCACCAACCTCTCTTGAGCCTTGGAGCCCTCGGTCCAGCTGCCTCTGTGACAGCTCCAGTGAAACAGCTTTCGTGGTGCTCCGTCTTCACAGATGCAAATCTAGGCATCATCTTGACACTCCTCCCTCCCACACCCCCCTGGCCATCTCATCACTAAGTCCTATCAGCTTCACCCCCACATGCCCCTCCATCACCACCCACATCCAAGCTGCCTGGCCTGGACCATCGCTAAGTCGAGTCCCGCTCCCCATGTCCTCACTCACCCTCCTCCAGTCTGTTCTGACCAGGGGTCCACAAACTATGGTCCATGGGCCAAACCCAGCCACTGGCTGATTTTGTAGAGCCCGTGAGCTAAACATGGCTTGTGCATGTAAACATTTGATGATACGCGGCACTGACTTTGAACCCAGTTAAGCAAAATGTTATCCCTCTAAAAAATAAGTCCATTCTTCTCATTAGTAGATCTATTTACATTAAATTGTACTCGATTACTATTATATTTTGAGTTGCCTCAAAAAGTTTGTAGAAATTTGTTTTTTCTCTTACTCTGTAAGCGTCTACATCATAGCCTCGATTTTGCTTCCTGGCTGTGAACCCTGCAATGTATACTTTCTGGCCCTTTACAGAAAACGTTTGCTGACCTCTGGTCTAGCCTGTGGCCTTTTCAAAATGGAAATCTGATCAGTCACACATGCTTGTACATGCACACACACACACATACATACATCATACGTCACATACACACATCCAAACACTTTAATCGTTCCCCATTGCTCTTGGTATAAAGATAAAAAACTCCTTACCTTCAAGAACCTGGGGTGAAAAAAAAAAAAAAAGAACCTGGGGTGGTCTGGCCCCTGCCCCCTCTCCATTTTCATTGCCATGCTCCTATCCTGGCCACTCTGGCCTTCTCTTAGTTCCTATGTCCACCGTGTTCCCACCTGCCACAGGGCCTTTGCCTCTGCTATCCTTGACTTTATCTGGGAGGCAGCTTTCCACACTCTATTTTCCCCATTTAAGTGCTTCTCATCCTGCAGATTGCAGTATCACCGTGACTTCCACAGAGGATCCTTCCCTGACCTTTCTGCTGAGCCCTCTATTATAACCACTCATCGCAGTCATAGATTTGGCATCGTCTGACACTCCCCCCACCCCAGACGGCAAGCCCCTGACACCACGAGAGCTGACACCATGTCATACAACCCCCTCATGGTGTCCCCTGGTACATAGTGGGCACTCAGTAAATACCTCGTTACATTGAATGGCTGAGAATCAAGGAAGCCTTCATAAAAGATAAGTTTGAACAGGAAACTAGTAGGTTGAGAAGATGGAGAATGGGAAAAAGGGGGTTTTAGACAGAGGGACCAGTATTCTGGAGATTCTGTGTGGCTCCATGGGTGGGAGGGGGAGGGCGCTTGGAGTGTATATGGGTGAATGCTTGGGTAAATCATTGGAAAGGGAGGTGAGGCCAAATCATGAGGGGCTCCCTGTGCCAGCCTGAGCTCTTTGGATGCTTCTCCTGTGGGCAGAGGGCACGTGGGTGGTTTGAAGCAGAAGGGTGGCGTGGACAGAGCTGCTGAGTGGACAGTAGACTGGAGGGGGCAGGACTAGCTATAAAGGACTCTTCCATGGATCAGGCAGTGGGGATGAGAGGAGATGGTCAGGGAATGCTATAGAGGAGGGGGCAACAGGAATTGATAGCCTACTGGAAGTGGGGGAGATGAGCTCTTGGGGGTCCCATGTTTCTCCAGTATTTAAGATGAGTGAAGAGAGAGGAGTTAGAGCACAGGTGGAGGGATGGATGTTTGTTTGAGGGTCAGGAAGTGGAGGTGGTAAATACCTGTAGTCCCCCGGTGTTCTCTATGAAGGAGATTAGAGTTATCTGCTGAGACAGACACTTTTTGGGTTCAAATCATAGGCTTTGGCCTCTTCCCCCGTTGGCATGCAGTGGGCTCTACATGCCCCCTAAACTGTTGGGGGGGTTCAGCTCAGCCAGGAGCAGCTGGGGGCTCAGGCTGGTGGTTTCTATCCCAAACAGCTCCTCCGGGGGTTAAACAGGCACTTAAAGGAGATCTTAGAGACCTGCCTTTCCTCATTCTTTTCCTAAAATGTGATGTCTAGATGTCAGCTTTGTCAGAAATCCTACCTCGGAGGCCTTTGGAAAAAAGAGTTCCACTCATGTCCGAAAATGTTCACCGAGGCCCTGCACCACCCAGCTGTGCTCTGAGCACCATGGGGAATCCAGCTCTTGGCCCCCAGAGGGTCTGTGCCTGACCTGAAGACACATAACTAACACATGAAATGCACAGAGACGGAATTCCCTGGCGGTCCAGTGGTTAGGACTCAGTGCTTTCACTTCTTTGGGCCCGGGTTCTATCCCTGTTCGGGGAAGTAAGATCCCGCAAGCGAGGCAACGCAACCAAAAACAAAAAAAAGTAGAAATGCACAGAGAACAGTGCAGGAAGGTGTCATTCAGCGACATCATGACTTTTGTTTGTTAGCACATTTATGAATCCATCAGTTTTCCATTAGGGTTCTGAAAATGCTTATTACTTCAGTTCAGCAGTTTAGTCAGTTACCAGAAACCTGTACTTGTCAGAGTCTTTTCCTTGAATTCCTTGAAGATGAAACCCTTTTATAGGAACATTTTTGCGAAAGCATCAGAGTCCAGAACTGTCTGTAAGTGACAAAAACTTAAAAATGACCACGGTTAAAGATCTGATGAACGTTCATAATAATGCAATTGACAAGGAAATTTAGTTATTTCTGAGATATACATTTTAAAGTAATAACTAGACTTATAACATTATACGAGAACATATAAGATTTTTAGAAATTTCATGTAATGTCTGAAACATTTATATTAACATATTTCCATACAAATAACCCAAAGAAAGTTTACTATGAGTTTTTGTGTTTGTTTGTTTGTTTTATACTGCAGGTTCTTATTAGTCATCAATTTTATACACATCAGTGTATACATGTCAGTCCCAATCGCCCAATTCAGCACACCACCATCCCCGCCTCACCATGGTTTTCCCCCCTTGGTGTCCGTACATTTGTTCTCTACATCTGTGTCTCAACTTCTGCCCTGCAAACCGGTTCATCTGTACCATTATTCTAGGTTCCACATACATGCGTTAATATACGATATTTGTTTTTCTCTTTCTGACTTGCTTCACTCTGTATGACAGTCTCTAGATCCATCCACGTCTCATCAAATGACTCAATTTCGTTCCTTTTTAGGGCTGAGTAATATTCCATTGTATGTATGTACCACATCTTCTTTATCCATTCATCTGTCGAGGGACACTTAGGTTGCTTCCACGTCCTGGCTATTGTAAACAGAGCTGCAATGAACATTGTGGTACATGACTCTTTTTGAATTATGGTTTTCTCTGGGTATATGCCCAGTAGTGGGATTGCTGGATCATATGGTAATTCTATTTTTAGTTTTTTTTTTGTTTTTTTTTTTTAAGATGTGGGTAGGAGTTTTATTAATGAATTAATTTATTTTTGCTGTGGTGTGTCTTCATTTCTGTGCGAGGGCTTTCTCTAGTTGTGGCAAGCGGGGGCCAGTCTTCATCGCGGTGCGCGGGCCTCTCACTATCGCGGCCTCTCTTGTTGTGGAGCACAGGCTCCAGACGCGCAGGCTCAGTAGTTGTGGCTCACGGGCCTAGTTGCTCCGTGGCATGTGGGATCTTCCCAGACCAGGGCTCGAACCCGTGTCCCCTGCATTAGCAGGCGGATTCTCAACCACTGCGCCACCAGGGAAGCCCTATTTTTAGTTTTGTAAGGAACCTCCATACTGTTCTCCATAGTGGCTGTATCAATTTACATTCCCACCAACAGTGCAAGAGGGTTCCCTTTTCTCCACACCCTCTCCAGCATTTATTGTTTTTAGATTTTTTGACATCATGCTTTTTTGTAGTGTATTAAAGCTCCCAAGGCACATTCACATACAGACACAGGCGTCTTTAACCAACTCCTGCCTCACCACCTTCTCCCAGACGCCCACACACATAGCACCCACTGCCCCAAATGAGGTTGGGGGCCGAGTGAGCATCAGCTACGTTCCCAAACCTGCTTGTGCCCGTTGTCCTTGTTACTGTAGATACATCAGTTAATTAGATGTGACCTGTGAATGCAAAAGAGAAAGAGAAGTTTGACAAACTTGTTGGCTGCATTCCATAAACACTGAGTGGGTCTGCTTTGAGTGACACACTGCTTGTGGCACAGTGGAGAAGGGAGAGAGAGATGTAAAAGCAGAGGTATGAAGACAGTCCTGCTCCTAAAGAACTTAAAATCTAGCATTGGTTGAAAAATAGAACACCCAAGGTTCTGGTCTGGTTCTGGTCTGAGGACTGGCCTGGAGGAGTGACGTTTCACACAAACAGAAGGATGCGTGTCTGGGCCTGCAGATCCTTCATCCAGGGCTTGGTCCTCACTTTCCCCGAGGCCCCCAGGCTCCAGGGGCCCCATGTCTGCCTGCTCACTTCAGCTGCCAGGGCCCCTGGTGGATGCATCACTTCGGCCCTCTGGTCTTATAGCAGCCAAGGGAGGCTTATTTGGCAAGAAATTGAGGCAGTGAGATGATGAGGGCCAATGACCAATGGGATATCTGTCTTGAGCGAGTCCAGACAGGCTTGGGGGCTTCCCAGGAGGGATATAAAGGATCACCAGAGGAGGGAGCAAACCCAGAAAAGGGCAAGACACCCTCTTGATTCCCTGAGGCTTCTCAGTAGCTGTTGGGTAGACGGAAGCCAAGCTCTGTGGCCCTCCCACCATCGCACACAGAACTGCAACAGCGGGAATCTCAGGTGATTGTTCACTTCCAACTTTCTTCTGTAATAATACTTGAATTCCCAGAAGCATCTGTAAATTAAAGCAGGCATTCTTCCTCGATCTTGGCGCTTGTTATCATTTGGAACAAGACCCTCCTGACAAAACTGGTCTCGGCAGCTCCCATCAGCTTGTCTCCTGCAGGATGTCTTCCCAATTCGATCCCTGGGTCTGTTCATCCTTTGCTTCCCCTCCCTCAGTAACTTCCCACGGGCCCTGGGAGCTCGCTCAGGGTGCCCCTCTCATCTGATTGAGAAGGCCGGCCTCCCTCACTTGGCACAAGGACAAAGGAGACATCGCCAGGGACAGCCAAGTCACTGAGTCAGACCTCAGTCCAGGGGCTCCAGGGCGACGGGGGATGTGAGGGGAGCTGTGAGGTCCTCCGTCTGGCTCCCTCAAGCAAACATTTGCTTAGCGTAGTGCCAGATGTGAGGCACGGGCTGGGTCCCAGAGATGAGCAAGAGGCACCTCCAGCTGCCCTTGGAGAGTTCACCCCCGCTGGGAAGGTGGGGGCAGAGTGAGGATGATCCGCCAGAACCTGGTCCACAGGGGCCTGGAGGAGGGCGTGACTCAAGAAGTGCCGGTGGGAAGGCCTCCAGCCCCAGACCTCAGAGGTCCTCCTTTCTGGCTTGTTTCTTGACTCCCAGAATTCCCCCCAAAGTCTTAGAACCCTGGGCCAGAAGGGCCTTGGCATCGCCCCAGAATGGGGCCCTGTGTTGACAGGATGCCCAAGTGTGGCTCTGACGTCATAACCCGGGGTACCTCCCATCTGAACCATAGACAGAAGGGCCGAGAGAGACTGACAGACAGCCGAGCACGAGAACCTTCATGCAGTTATTTCACACACAAGGGAGCATCACAGACTTTGTTACCCAGTGAACTGTGAGCTGCTTTCCAGAAAGAAGGGGCATTTGTTTTTTGTACAGTCTAATGTCTTCAAGGTCACAGACCAAAGCCAAGCCAGCTGCTGCATTTGGGAATTGATCCTCTAACCGCACAGCCTAGCTGGAATCCTGGGCAGCACTGGGGATGCATTCCCAGGGCACAGTGCTGGCCACCCTGCTCCCATCCCCTGCAGAAGAAGCCAGTCTGCTGCTGACCTGCTGGAGGCCCTCCCGGCAGCTCAGCTCGGCCCAGGGCGCTGGGTGTGGGGCTTGAGTGATAGGAGCAGAGCCCTCAGGTGCCTGACTTGTGTTTTCTTAGCTTTATAATTTGCCCTGATGCTGGGGCTGGAGCCTCATGCCAGATCTACCTGCCAACCACCCCCTTCCCCTCCGTCTTCACCCCACACTCCCTGGGGCTGTGTCAGAGGGAAGCCTCCCAACCTCCCAGCCCTGCCCTTCCCTACACTGCCCAGGAGAGCTGTAGGGAGGGTGATCCTTTCCTTGGTTGTAGTTCCAAGTGCTGATTCACATGGCCTGAGCCTCAAGTCCTTGGGGGCAGGAGTGGAGGATCCTCCCTGCAACCCTGGCCCAAACCACTCCAGCTGGCCACCCCGCTGAGACCCTCCCTGAGGCCCCAGCGGCAAGGATTTGCCCACGGTGCCTCCTGAGTCCTGGCTGGTGTGACCTCCCCCCCCTGCCAGGCCTTCTTCCGCCTCCTCCTTGTGAAATGTCATGGATCTTTAGGAAGCCTGGCACCTGCCCCCCAAGACTATAGGCCTCAAGACACAGGTTTGCGGGTCTTCATCTCCCCTAGCAGAGTCCTGGCACAGTAAGTCTTCCTTGTGAGTTTGCAGGAAAGAATATAGAGGATAAGGTCGGGTACAGATGCCAGTCTCTGGGCTTTGAGGCCAGGCGTCATGACCTAGTCAGATCTCCTGGCACAAAGTAGGTCTTCAGAATACGGTCACATTGCTCCTGAAATTCTCCTGGCAGCAACTCCGTAGGAGAAACTTGTGATTATGAAGTAGTCAGCGTTCGGGTCACCCAGGGACTCACGTGTGACTTCTTCAGGTGTCTCCGTTGTCCTCCTCCCTTCTTTCTGCAGACCTCTTGTCAACCTCTGGCTACTCCCATATTCTTAATCTCCCCACCCAGGCCTAGCCATTTGTCAAGGCGGGTGGTTTGAAAAACTGTATCCAGGAATATATCAATAGGGCCCACTCAGACCATTCCTCCAGGAAGCCACCCTAGACTCCTGAGTCCCCTACTTTTCTCCCTGTGTCCTCAGCATCATTCACACTGCTCCATGCCAGCTAGGGCTGGAGGGAAGCGGTGTGTGGCAGTCACGGGGGGAAGACGATGTTAATTAAGTCCCTGGTAGAGAACTACTGCTGGCCCAGAGGAGAGAGCACTGACAGTGAGGGTCTGCACACCAGAAAGTGAAATAGCTCCCATTTCCATGTCCTGGTTCCTGGGGCTCGGAGGAAGCAATTGATGCTACAGGGTGCTACTGAAAGATGGAGAAATAAGTGTCTCTTGGTGTCCAAAGGAAACCTTGGGAATCCGCCCGGGGCTGAGAGTCAGCGTGAGACCCGGGGCAGGGAGCAGTGGGGCGGGAAGGAACAAGGATGCGCCAGTCACTCTACACGGAGGAAGATTTCGGCACTAATCGCTGGCATTGGCAGAACTGATCCACGGTAATTGGGTTACTGGATTATAAAACACCCACTGGCTTTATTTAGAAGACTAATCAGAAACATTTAGAACAACAACGTTGCTATAAAGGAGACCATGAACCATGAACCCATGTCTTGGAGAACTGCCCTTGGCTTCAGCCTCTTTTGGGGAACAGAATCCCAGGAGAATCCAAGTTAAGCTCCTTTGACAGACCTGAGAGGAAGTCTTGACGAAAACCGAAGCCAAGTCACTTGGGGAATTGTGTATATAGTCTCTGAAGGACGGCCCAGTGTCAGAAAAAGGAAAATCTTTTTGGTTTTTTTTTCCTCAAACAAGCAGCGGTGGTCTGGCGGGAGCAGGGTGTTAACCCTTCTGAATTATAAGCAAACAAGTCTTGCTGAGCCGTTAGCCAAAGTCAACTTCCTCTCTTGCCCCCACCCGTCTCTCTCGCTCTCTCTCTCTGGTTCAAAGGATGGTCCTTTTGGACAGATATCTTCCTTGCAGACTGTGCCCTGTGTCCTGGTGCCCCTGGGGGTGCGGGGGGGTGTGGGGGGAG
>NW_020175393.1:8826018-8922896 GCF_003031525.2 Neophocaena asiaeorientalis asiaeorientalis | reverse complement strand
AGGGCTGGGACCAAATCCAGCCCCCGACTGTCCTTATACAGCCTGTGAGCCCAGAAGGGTTTTTTACATCTTTAAATGGTTAAAGAAAAATCAGACAAAGAACACTATTTCTTGACATGTGAAAATTATATAAAATTCAAATGTCAGTGTCCATAAGTAAAGTTGTATTAGGACACGACCACACCCATTCATTAATATATTGTTTATGGCTGCTTTCACGCTGCAACTGCAGAGTTATGACAGACATCGTATGGCCTGCAAAGCTGAAAATATTTACTAGCTGGCCCTGTACAGAAAAGGCCCTTGCTAAAACATCTTTGTAGAGCCTTATTATTATGTACAGCGTTCCATGAACCTGGCACTGTAGGGCCCTGTGAAAATAGTAAATTCTGGCCCTTGGTCCATGTCAGAAGCTTGGAAATCTAGGGGTGAAGTGCTTTGGGTCTCATTTGTCTGGCTTGGCATTTCAGCTCAATGAGTGTTTATTGAGCAGCTACTGTGTCTCAATCACTGGGGACCCAAGATGTGTAGGATGCTGTCCCTGCCTTGGAATGACTGGACAGACAGTGGGGAGATGGGCTCCGAAGCAGGTCGTTTGACTATAATGCTTCAGGGGGATCAGAGAGAGCATCTCAGATTCTGAGCAGACAATTTTTTTGTCAAACTGAATCCAGAATCCTGGAGCCTTGCTCTAATAAGGGAGGACTTGACCAAAGAAATGTGAAAGCAGTAGTTCTGTTAATTTGTTCATGAATGAAAAAGCTCCTGGTGCCAATTACCCAATGGGAAGTGTTGTACATAATGAGCAAAGCAGTTACCTTATTAGAAAAATAACAAAGACTTGAATCTTGAGTTGGTATTATAACAGTCCTGTGGGATTGACTAATCCACCAAGAACAGTTTCCAGGTTTAAAACGATATGTTTAAAACAGCCTTTTGACAAGATGCTGAACTGTTTGCTACTGCCTGTGTAAAGGGGGTAGGGGTGGGGGTGTGTACAAGCATTCTTGTATGAGCATAAAATATCTTTAGAATATACAGGAACCTGAGTGACTGTCCCAGGAGGGGGGCTGGGTATCTGGGGACAAGGCTGAGAGGAAGACTTTGGGCAGATACCTGTTTTAAAATTTTTGCTCTAACTTTTCACTTTATTTTCAAGTATTTATTTAGGATGATTTCCAGTCTTTTGTATGCTCTCTTATACCTTTTGAATTTTTTTTTCTTTTTTTTTCCTTTTGAATTTTGAACCATGTGAATATAGTACCTATTCAAAAAATACATAAATTTAATGTAAAATAAGTAGCACATGGTCTTGCTGTTACCTTCGTACATCTTCCTAGGGAGGTCGTTTTTCCTCTCATTCAGTATATGATTCTTTTTTTCTTTTTAATAGATCTTTATTGGAGTATAACTGCTTCACAATACTGTGTTAGTTTCTGTTGTACAACAAAGTGAATCAGCCATATGCAGACATATATCCCCATATCTCCTCCCTCTTGAGCCCCCCTTCCACCCTCCCTATCCCACCCCTCTAGGTGGTCACAAAGCACCGAGCTGATCTCCCTGTGCTGTGCTGCTGCTTCCCACTAGCTGTTTTACATTCGGTAGTGGATATATATCGATGCCACTCTCACTTTGTCCCGGCGTCCCACTCCCCCGCCGTGTCCTCAAGTCCGTTCTCTGTGGCAGGGCAGGAGTATATGACTCTTGATTGCCTACTACTGTGAGTCAGGTACTGTTCTAGGTCCAGCAGTTACAGCTCTGGGCCTCAACTTGTTCCTCTGAATGTGGGGAGTTGACCTCTAAGGCAGCCTTCAACTTGAGAGGGCATCAAACTCAACAGGAAGGCTCATTAAAACACAGACTGCTGGTCCCCACCCCCAAGATTCAGTGGGTTTAGGTGAGCCTCAAGAATCAGCATTTACAACAAGTTCCCAGGTGATGTTATATGCTGCTGGCCTGGGAACCACACTTTGGGAGCTCCCCTCTGACTTCCTAGGGTTCCCTACTTTCTAGGGTTCTTTATAAATAAACTACGTTCCCAGTTCAGAAAATATGAACAAATAAAGAATAGATTCCTGTAACTCAGAACACAAAGTAATCCCTCTTACACTGCAGTTTGGGAACACAACAAAGCAGACAGGTCAACAGAAGTAAAGTTATCTAGCTTCCATGCCCCCTACAGGGGCATGATGGAGGAACACAGAATCAGATCATGGTCAGAGTTTGATGAGTTTCAACAAGTAATTCTTCCTGGGGGAAGTGACTTGGTGCAAAGCTTTCGAGGAAGGTTAAGTGGCGAGGTTTAAGCCGGGCAGCCTGGCCTAATACCCACAGGATAACACTGCTGGACATCATTTTAAGGCCTCACAATTATCCCTGACCATACAAATTCAGCCTGATCATCAGTGAGTTCCTGACAAGGACATGGTCCCCAGCATGGACCCCTGCACCTGACTCCATGCCTTAGTGCATGCTGTTCCCTCAGCCGAAATACCCTTCCTGGTCCCCTCACCTCTGTAAACCCTATTTGTCCATCAGGATCCAGGTAAAATCAAACTATTCTTCATGAGAATTTAATATCTGCTCAGCCTACACTTAATATCTTTTTCTGTATATCAATTCATTGGGACGCTTGATCATTATTCTTTTTTTCATTTATTGATTCATTCATTCAACAATATTACCATTCCACCAACAAATTCTTATCAAAGGGCCTACCATATACTGGGAATTACGGTAGATTTGGAGAATAGAATCATAGGTCAAAACAGACTTGGTCCCTGCCCTAATGAGAGAAAGATCATTAATCAAATAATTGCACTGGTGGAAGTACAATTACAGGCTGAGAAGAGTGGTCTGAAGAAAAGAAATATGGTTTTATGAGAACATAAAAGAAATGACCCTGATGTAGCCTTGGGGGTGGGTGTCAGGATAGACTTTCCAAGAAAGTATAGTTTGGGCCGAGAGCTGAAGGTTGCCCAAGACTTGGCTGGATGAGGAATTGGAGTGGGGAAGGGGAATGCTCTCCAAATTGGGGGACCAGCATGTGCAAAGGTCCTGTTGTAGGAGGCAGCTTGGCAGGTTCAAGGAACTGAGAGACCACAGTGGCTGGGTGGTGGGGATGGGGAGGTGTTGGAGAACAAGGAGAAGAGGGGTACATCGTGAGGCTGGGAACAAACCCTGCGGAGCCCTGTCGGCCTTGTTAATGATTTTGGTCTTTAACCTAAGGTTGCTAAGATGCCATGACAGGGTTTTAAACAGTGGGTTGATGGAGGCAGAGTTATGTTTGGAGAAGTTTATTCTGCTGCTGCTGTCTCAAGAATGAACACGACTGAAATCAGGGAGACCAATCAGAAGGCTGTTGGAAGAGTGCAGAAGGTAGATATGGTGTCTTGGACTAGGGTTATAGTAGTGGAACCAGAGAAAAATGGGTGCAGTTAAGAAAACATTAGGAAGTAAATTGCTAGGTTGTGGTGGTTGGTTAAGAGAGAAGGAAGAGTCAAGGGCGAGACTTTGGAGGAGCATCCATTTGGGGGGATGTGATAATGAGTTTGCTTTGAACCTGAAAGTGGAACTGTGGAGTAGGCAGCTGATCAGGAGCTCAGACCCTCTGAGCTGGGAGTGGTCACTGGGAGTCCTCAAGGCTCACCGCATCACTTCACCTTCAGGATCTGCTCCAGCCATCTTTGGCCAACCTTTGTCCCATACCACTGCTTCCCTTGTTCCAGCATTCATTCCACCAAACCAAACCCCCCATCTTGAATGTCCATCTCCTTCTCTTGTCATTCCGAAAGGGACAGAGACCAACTCAGGCTTGCTCCCAGTTGGAGGAGGCCTACAGCAGTGGTCTTCAAACTTTCTGCTTAAATTCCCCCATAAAAGGATTTTGTAAAACCATTTACCCTCTCACACATTTTTAAGTTTACATCTACATTTTTTATTAGACGTCTGCCAAAGATGCAATTTCCAGTATATTGTAAACACTGAGATTTTTAAGTAAAACGATTGCATCACTGTTTTAAATGTATCCAGTGGAATCTAAACACCATAGGAATTTGACACCCACCATCATCCATTTTAAAAATGCATGAACACACTCTTCGTTAATAGTCAGTGTTCCTTTTTCTCCTTGAAATTTTACTTCTGTTTCACTTCCCCTGTGGAATTTTACCCTAATGTAATATATGTAATATGTTTTTGTGCTTAAAACTCTGTCGTTTGTTTCCCGGTCACATTTCATTGTAACGATTTCATATGAAGTTAAAACTTTTTAAATTTCCTGAAATCAGAAAGTTCTAAGTACTAAAATTTTCTTCGTGTTTGAGGTATAGTTATGATTATTAATAATATGCAGGCAATCAAAACAACATAAAATATATTCTAATTTGGATAAATAATTAATAAACATAAAAACTAAAATTACATTGAAAATGTACATTAGGTGGTGATGCTGGAGACTTTTCAAAGTAATTTTTTTTCATGTAAATACATTGTTCTTTTTTTTGCTTTTGGGAGTTTTTTGGGTTGTTTGTTTGTTTGTTTGAAGTATAGTTGATTTACAGTGTTTTGCCAATCTCTGCTGTACAGCAGTGACTGTTTTAAACACATATACATTCTTTTAAAAATATTCTTTTCCATTATGGTTTATCCCGGGAGATTGGATATAGTTCCCTGGGCTGTACAGTAGGACCTTGCTGTTTATCCACTCTCAATATAATAGTTTGCATCTACCAACCCCAAATTCCCAGTCCATCCCTCTCTCTCCCCGCCTCCCGCCTTGGCAACCACAAGTCTGATCTCTATGTCTGTGAGTCTGTTTCTGTTTTGTAGATAGGTTCATTTGTGCCATATTTTAGATTCCACATATAAGGGATATCATATGGTGTTTGTCTTTCTCTTTCTGACTTCCTTCACTAAGTATGATAATCTCTAGTTGTATCCATGTTGCTGCAAATGGCATTATGGTGTGCTTTTTTATGGCTGAGTAGTATTTCACTTGTATATATGTACCACATCTTCTTTATCCATTCATCTGTTGATGGGCATTTAGGCTGTTTCCATGTTTTGGCTAAGTAATTTTTTTATTGACGTATAACATACATGCATGTATGTGACGAGGTCTGAGTGTACAGCTCAGGTTATTACAGAGTGAGCACACCCGTGCAGTTAGCACCCAGGTCCAGAGATAAAATCTTGCTCGTGCCAGGTTCTCTCTTCTGTTTTTTTATTTATCCATGGAAGAATACTATTTGTTGCATGAGATATGAGACAAGGATCAGCGTCAATTGTATTTCCATTTTTCATTTATATAGATGTAAACACTGAAAAACCCTCATTCACATAAACTAATAGATAAAAATACAAGTTTTATTAAAGCAGGGTCAACTCAGTTCTTGATCTGCTTCTGAGTTATGTACCAAAAATCACATAGTGATCTATCACTAACAATTATATTTTAATTCTATTAGGCCTTCCTAATGAAAGAAAGAATTGGAAACCACCCAGCTTGCAAAGAAGATTTACTACTTATTTATTAGTGTTGCTCACTTTCAATGTTCTGTGCCCTCTCGTGTGGCGGCTGGGGGAGTTATCCCTGGGGCATAAGCCCAGTTAAGATTTGGGATGGAATGAGTAAGAAGTTTGTCTTTCTTTTGTAAAGGAGGAGGGCTGTTGTGAAAGAGCAGGTGTAAAAGGACAACTTGAACCTCTGTCACTGGTTAGCAGACATCTGGTCCTGTCCAAAACCATTTGGCATGGACCAAATATGCTTTATGGACATTTTGGATAAGACCAAATTTCAGGGACCTTTTGACGTGGACCAGATATCTTACAGACCCAGTGTCTTATGGATGTTTTGGACAGGACCAGATGTCCTGCAATTCTGTCCACCCATCAGTTCTAGAAAAGGGTTTTTATGGAAGTTGAGGATCTGGAAACTGATTCTCTTAAAGCTTTGAATGTGTGTGTATAGTGCTTGGAAAGTCTTCGTGTACTCCCAGGGGTTGACATACCCCAGTTTGAAGTTCACAGAGGAACCTGTATGGCTTCAAATCAGACTAGACCCGTCACTCAAAATTTCCTAGTTCATGTTTCTAAGAGAGGGAATCTGATTGGCCCAGCCTATTTTTTTGAGTCAGGCCACATCATAGGCTTCCGACCAGGTGGTCAGCACTGTGCACAGATGTTTCCCTGAGCAGGGACCCCAAGGAGGCAGGTAGCTGTGTACTGACACATGTACTGCTTTTCCTTGAAACTGTCTCCGGTTCTGTTCTTCTGCTAGAAATACGCTCTCCAGACTATGCGTTCCTTATCTGTTATTTTTTACCTTTTTATTACATGCATCTCTTTCCTCCTTGTACTGTGGTTATTCATGTGGCCAATTGCCTTTTCTAGCTGTAAGCTCCTTGAGAGATGGCCCCTGTCTTAATGACTTCCTAGCATTGTGTCTTACACTTAGTAGATGTCTATGTCTAGTAAGTATTTTTTGACCAGATGAATTGATTAATGGATGTCTTAAGCTTCTTTATATCCCCTACAGGACCTAGAATAGTGCTGGTCTTTCAATAGCAGGGTTCCAGAAGAATGGATGAATTAATCAGTGAGCAAAACAATGAATTAACGAATCAATGAACTAATGAGCCGTGGAGCAATGGCTTGAAAGTAAGAGAGTTCATATCTCACATGGGGGGTCAGGATCTGCAGAATCAGTGTAAAGGAGTGACATGTATGAAACTGGCTATTTCTAATCCAGGCTCCTGTTTTGTGTTTATTTCCATAATGGGTTGTGGTAGATACAGTAGCCCATCGCAAAACATCCAGGTAAATCCTTTCCTGCCCTTTGCATCTTGTCTTGCAGTTGTGAGCAGCATCTCTTCACCACCGTGGTGTTTGGTCCGTACCTCAGCCCGGGTGAGGATGTAAAACCCCCGGCCCTGCACATGCGTGGTAGAGGCCAACAGGAACACCTGGCTCCAGCCACAGTCATGGACATGTCAACCGTGGAGTAGTGTGGACGCTTTCTCTCTGCTTCTCAGGGTTTCAGTCCTTTCGGGTTTGTGTCATTGATCATTTTTTATGGTTTTGCGGCTGGACGTTCACGATCAAGGCAGGCACCATGGGGGATCAGCAACTGTACAAGACCAATCACGTGGCCCACGGTGGTGAGAACCTTTTCTACCAACAGCCACCACTTGGCATCCACGGTGGGCTGAACCACAACTATGGGAATACAGTCCCCGGGGCTGGAATGGATGCCCCTCAGGCATCACCCATCTCCCCCCACTTCCCTCAAGACACTCGGGATGGTCTGGGCTTGCCTGTTGGCTCCAAAACGCTTGGCCAAGTGGACACCTCAAGGCAGGGAGGGTGGGCAGGCCATGCAGGGCCTGGAAACCACGTCCAGCTACGTGGCAACCTGACCAACTCGAACATGATGTGGGGATCTCCAGCCCAGGCGGAGCCCACCGATGGCTACCAGTACACCTACTCCCAGGCCAGCGAGATCCGGACCCAGAAGCTCACCAGTGGTGTCCTGCACAAGCTAGACTCTTTCACCCAGGTGTTTGCCAACCAAAACCTGCGAATTCAGGTCAACAATATGGCCCAGGTGCTGCACACCCAGTCAGCGGTGATGGACGGAGCCCCTGAAAGCGCCCTCCGCCAGTTGCTGTCCCAGAAGCCCATGGAGCCCCCAGCACCGGCTCTCCCTTCCCGCTACCAGCAGGTGCCCCAGCAGCCTCACCCTGGTTTCACTGGCGGGCTGTCCAAACCAGCCCTTCAGGTTGTGCCGCACCCAAGCCAAGGGCACCCGTATTATGACTACCAGCAGCCACTGGCCCAGATGCCGGTGCAGGGAGGACAGTCACTGCAGGCCCCCCAGATGCTGTCCCAGCACATGCCACAGCACCAGTATTACCCGCAGCAGCAGCAGCAGCAAGCCGGGCAGCCGCGGATGTCAGTGCAAGACATGCAGCCGCCGCCGCAGCAGCAGGTTTGCCCAGCGCAGCCCCAGCAGCTGCAGCAGCGGCAGGGTGCGATGCAGATACCTCAGTATTACCAGTCCTCGCCCATGGCGCAGCATTTGCCAGAGTCGCGGCAGCCGCAGATGCACCTGCAGCCCCCTTCTTATCACAGGGACCCCCACCAGTACACCCCGGAGCAGGCGCACGCTGTCCAGCTGATTCAGCTGGGCTCCGTGCCCCAGTACTACTACCAGGAGCCCCAGCAGCCCTACGGCCACCCCGTGTACCAGCAGAGCCACCTGCCCCAGCCCCAGCAGCCTGAGGACGGTCAGCCCAAGACTTACCCAAGCGACAGGCAGGCCCAGGCCATGCTGAGCTCCCACGGGGACCTGGGGCCTCCAGATACGGGAATGGGTGACCCGGCAAGCTCGGACCTGAACAGGGTCGGCAGTGTGCTGCCCCACCGGCCGCTCCTGTCCCCCAGTGGCATCCACCTCAACAACATGGGGCCTCAGCACCAGCAGCCGTCTCCCAGTGCCGTGTGGCCCCAGGTATTCTCACAGTGGCTGTTTCTCCTGGTGTCTCAGTGTGCCCATGAGCCAGCCAGAGATGCGTCTATGTAGTGCCCAGTCCGCTCTCCAAACCCCTCCGACACTTCTGTTCTTTATTTGTTCCACAAACGTTAGCCAGATGCTGTGGAATGCAAAAGCGATTTTGACTCAGTCCTTTGCCCATAGAGCTTACAGTCTCACTCAGGAGACGGGCAATACACCGTATCGGGTCCTGAATGATGCACATAATGGTCAAGGCCTGATCAGGTGCCCAGGGACCACCACCGTGTCTGGTGCCCCTTAAGTCTGTATCCTTAGGGAATTTCCTATGAAATCGTTCCCCTTTTGGGAGGGAGACCACATTATGATAGCATTTCTCAAAGTCTAAAGCCCAGAATAGGAGTTCCGTAGAATGTTGAACGGATATTGCTGGGAGGAGGGGAATGGGTTCTCTGGATAAACAAATTTGCGGGTTCTTAAAGTGAAACGGGCTGCAGTGCTGCTGGGCTTCTCAGAGCCTTTCATATGCTCATGTGCACTGCAGATCTCCCCAGGGGGTACCTTGTGTAGTTGCAGAGGTGAAAACCTTAGCTGCCCACAGGATCCAGGCAGGTAAAGTCAGTAAGCAAAACGGCCTGGTATGAGATGATAAGGACTGTGTGGACTAGAGAGCAGACGTCCCATCTAATGACATTCTTGGGATTTTTTAAAACAGTCCAGCCAAGCAAACCATGTCTGCAGGCCAGATTCAGCCTGAGGGTGACGGTTATTAACCCTTGATTATTTCCAAAATGTATTTGATCACAAAACTGCCTACTGTGTCCTGGGCACCGTACAGGCCTTCGCGGTGTCCCAGGTGCTCCACTCAAGTGACAACAAGGTCGGGGGAGGAGGGCACCTTGAATAGGACTGGGGTAGATGGAGAGAGGGCTCCGATGAAGGTTGAAGACCAGGCATAAAGTCCCCTTGACCCGGTTTTGTTTAAGACTCAGGCCTGTAGTAACTGAGAGACTTTGTGAATATAAGAATAAGATGACATGGCCAAAGCTGAGGTCTCCCAGCGTGAGGCTGTGTCGTCCAGCCCTCCATTCGGGAATGGAGCCTGTCTGTGTACAGAGTAGGTGGACAGGGAGAACAGGAAGGAAGGAGGTGGGGGATTGAGTCCCAGTGGGCTTGTGGCTGGTGGGGCTCCGTGAGGGGGCATGGCCCCAAACCAGGGAACATCAGGGGAAAGAAATCTGGAAGCCTCAGGTGTGGAAGGGCAAGGGCGTGCGTATCTGTGAGCCCGGTCTGCGTGAGGCAGAGAGCGGAAAGAATCCTAGAAGTGTGCAGGCCCTGGGGTTCCCGCCGCTCAAGGACTCCTCCCATCAGAAACACATTTGTTTTTTTTCTTCTTTCTTCTGGTGTCCTGCATGGCTCAAAATAGATGCACCTACCTGATGGCAGAGCCCAGCCAGGGTCCCCTGACTCAAGGTAGGATGGATGCATGGAGGCTTGTTGGCATTTTGGGAGACGGGAAGGTTTCCCTGAACTGTCTCATGATTCATTTCTAAATTCAAAGTCAATTCCTCAAAGAAATTTGTAAGAATAATAATAGCAGCTATTGTTTTTGAGTGCTTATTATTACTTTATATCATACGTAATAAAAGTAGTAGCTCCGTGAGGGTTGGTGTGATTACCATGTGCCTAGCACATAGTAAGCACTCAACCACTGTTAACTATTATTATCATTATTATTTTACAAATGAGAAAACTGAGGCTCAGAGAGCTTAAGGTTGCACATCAAGAAAGTAGGGATGCTGGGATAGACTCCAAAGCCCCTGTTCTGCCCTCTGTCCATTCAGTGAGTATTTATTTAGTACCTACTGTGTGCTAGGCATGGAACTAAGCTATGAGGATGCCTCAGTGAATAGTACAGTCTTGTTTCCTCCCCTCATGGGTTTGGTAAATAAAGACTTAGCCAGAACCTTACAAACTAAGACATGCAACCTGGAGGCTGAACCAGAAGACTGAGACCCATGTGTCTAAGGGAAGACTTCTGGAAGAGGAGAGCCGAAGCTGATTCTAGAAGGGTCATAAGCCAGAGGTGGGAAAAAACCCAGCACCTGAAGGCCTGGAATGAAGAAAGACGTTTGGTTCAACTCTTGCATGATCTTGAGCACGCCCTTTCCTACTCTTGAGCCTCAGTTTTCCATCTGCAAATTGGGCTTAGTTCTCTGAAGGGAATTGGGGTAATACAAGTAGGGCCATGGCCGTGGGAGCTCTGGATGAATGAAATGGGTTCATTGTAGGGTGTGAGGTCTTGTGATGAGTCACTGTTTCCCGTCATCAATGTGTGTGTCCTCTCCACTTGGTCCTACCCTTGAGCAGTGGCCAACCAAAAGGAGTGTTTGGGGAGCAGTTTGATGCCAAGAACAAGCTGACATGCTCCATCTGCCTGAAGGAGTTCAAGAGTCTGCCTGCCCTGAATGGCCACATGCGGTCCCACGGGGGGATGAGGGCCTCCCCCAGCCTCAAACAGGTGAGGAGGAGTCAGTCCCCGGTCCTTCCCAGGCCATGTGCTGCTTGCTTTGCTTTGCTGCCATCAGAGAGTGATGTGAGCCCCACTCGGGGAACCTGAGGAGGCATAGCCCTTCCCTAACGAAAGTACTCAAGCTTTGACGCTGGGAGCCAGCCAGGTCACACAGTCTCCGCTTCCACTGGCTTCATGAACAAGAGTCCAGAACTGAGGTGGTAGAAATCCTTTTAGGGGATCCCAGCCTCTCCAGCTCCTGGAGAAGACAGCAAAGAAAACATGTTGATGCACTATTGTTTTCAACTTCTGCTCCTTGAAGTACTCAAGACCAGGGTCCCTTGGGCCTTCCAGATCCGTAGTCAATGGCCAGGGAAAGCTAATGTGACCATCGGGCTCCCAGCCAGCATTCTCTGTTCACCAGGGCACTAGTGGTAGACTCTAACATCCGAAGACCTTTGAATGCCCTTAGGATTATCCAGGCAGGATGCCCTTGTGGTGAACTACCCATGCAGTTTTAGAGTTAGATTAAAATTCAAAGAACTTTCTCAATTCTTTGAATGCTGTTAATCTTAATTTAAGTCTATGGGATTAACTCTGTTCACCAAAAACTTTGATGTGACCCAGGTCACTCCGTCTCCCGACCATGCCAGTTAAAAGAGCTTTTCCTCCATTTGACAGATGAGTAAACTGAGGCCCATAGAATTAAAAGGTCCTGCACAAGAGCTTGTGTTTTTTTTGTTTTTTTTTGTTTTTTTTTGGTCTGATTCTAAGTCCATGTCCTTTTCTTTAAAAGCAATGACAGCCACACAAAAATTTTTCTTCACTATTTGTTTTAATATACAAGTGATACACGGTCAAGATTTTTTAATGTAGAAAATCAAGTGCCTTGTCCATTGCCGACGGGCATCACTGGAGCCGAGGGACTCAGGCTGGCAGGAAGGAAACCACCCTGCAGCGGTTCTCTGTCACCCACGTGTGATGTCCAGGAACGTTTCAGGAAGAGCAAAGTGCATCCCCCCCATGAGAGCTGCTCTCAGCCCAGGATCAAAGCCTTTATTGTCTGTGTAGGAGGAAGGAGAGAAGGCCCCGGCGCCTCCGCCTCAGCCGCCACTGCCGCCTCCGCCTCCGCCTCCGCCGCCACCGCAGCTCCCACCCGAGGTGGAAAGCCTCACGCCTATGGTCATGCCCGTGTCTGTCCCTGTCAAGCTTCTCCCGCCCAAGCCCAGCTCTCAGGGCTTCGCCAACAGCGTCGCTGCCGCCCCCTCAGCCAGAGACAAGCCAGCCAGCTCGATGTCGGACGACGAGATGCCCGTGCTCGTGAGGATGACCCTCTCTCCCCCACACTCACCCCAAGGGGCTGCCCCCCACCCGCCTGCTGTGAGTTGCTGCTCTGCCCTGCCTGCCTGGGGTGGGGACATCCCTTTGCTTTCTTGGAGATGGGGACAGCTCTGCCAGGGCCCCTGGCCTGAGCTCAGACGTGACTTGGCCTCTCTGGGCTGAGCCCCCCGCAGCCACCTTGGGAATCCCATCCGTGTCTGCACTGCCTGCCACCCAGTAAACACCTGGCACTCTACCAGGCTAATGGTCTGGGTTAGATTCTGAGAGACCCGAAGATGTTCCTAGATTAAACAGAGGTGATAACTCAGCTGGTGATCGCAGTTATTAAAATATGGAAGTACTGTCCCAGATAATAAATAGCTACTGCCCAGGGTCCTGGCCCCTCCCCCAGGACCTCCAGACCTCCCCAGATCCAGCAACCAAAGAGGCAACCCCTGGCACAGCAGGTCCTCCAGGCAGTAGCGCTGGCATCCATTCTGATGGTGAGTCAGCCTTACCACATGCTTAATATCTTCAGTATCACCCCTGTGTAAATAAATACCCTCAGAGGACCGGATTCATTAAGATTCCCAAAGTAATTCCCCTGAGACGCCCACTCCCCAATCTCAAGAAAGCAAAGAGATTTGTGTTTCTTATTCACTGTTCTTCTCTTTCTCAAGTTCCGAGCGCATCACCCAAGCAGCTTAGCTTGGCTCTGGGACAGAGATCTCTCTCACTCTCCTTCCCTCTCTCTCTCTCTCTCTCTGTCCCCCTGCCCCTCTCTCCCTCCCTCCACCCCTCCCCGGGGGAGTCTGTAACCCATGTGATTCACTACCTCAGATCTGTCCCCTCCCCACAGAGTAGCACACTGAGTCACATTTGTCCTCACAGAATAGGCAGCTGCTGGGATTCCAGGAGACACGAGTGCGGTTGGGCCAGAATAGGGATCAGGAGGATAATTACGAGAACTAGAAAAATCCAGAAAGAGCCTTTTTGGTTTTCTATGTAATATCAGGGCTCAAAAGAGGAAAGACAGATGGACAACCTCTAGAGGCGAGGATTCTCATCAGCTGGCAGGTCTTGGGGGCCAGCAACAGGCAGAGAGATGAAACGACACAGCCAAGCCCCCTCTTTGCCCAGGGAAGTTCCTCATTTGGTGGGAGGGATGCTGTTTCTACCCTTTGGAAACTCTCAGCCTGAAGCTGGAGAGTAAGGATCGTAGTCACACAGGGGTCAGAGCCCCAGGCAGCAGCCCCGCCCCAGTTCAAGACAGAGCAAGGCAGCAATGCCCTGCGTGTGGCTGGTGGGGGACATACCTGGGGAGCTAAGGTCATTAGGGACTGGGATGAGGCAAGGGAAGTTTGATGCGAGTTTGCTTAGAAGATCGTCAAGAGGGGAGTTCCAAGGCAGAGGTGAACTTGGTTTTGTGGGAAGGGTGAGAGACATACTGTGAGGAGATAAGCCGAAATGGAAGCGTGTAGGTAGGGCTTGAGTAAGTGTGAGCAAGGTCCTGACACTTAATATAAAGAAATCAAAATGTCCAAGTAGGAGCCCTGTGTTTTAATCCCCACTCTGCTCCTAGCCATCTGGGATGCAGCCAGCCGAGACCCTTCCCCTCTCAGAACTTCAGTTTCTCCCTGATCTGGGTTTGGGGGGCAGGGGTGGTGTTGGCCTCCTCAGTGACTGTCATCTCTCTGGGGAGCTTTTAAAACCTCTCGGCGCTTGGCCCTGTCTCCAGCTTGGCTGGAACTCTGTAAATGCTTCCTCCCACCTGACATCCAGGTCTGATATTCCGGGGGCCTTCCCTGGCCCAGGGTCTCAGAGCCTTGCCTGGAGGATGGGAAAGTCCCAGAATAGAGCTGTTGTAACAGAACCCAGAGGCTCGTAGAGAGAGCCCGAAAGGGACCTTTGGCCCTGTGGTCAGAGGTCTGGATCCCAGTGCAGGGTTGAAGTCACTCGGGGTCCTCAGGTGACCACATCCGTTACCCAGGAACCAGGTGTGAAGTGTCAAGATGGCTCCCCAAGTTGGGGGCACGTGCACCTTCTTCCCATTGCTCAGCCCCCTCTCTCCACCTTAGCCTCAGGTGGTGAGGAGCCCCCTGGTGGGGAAAGGAAGCAGGTTGGGGCTCTCTGACCTAAGGAGAGCCCCCCGGGGGCCTGGGGGGTCCCCGCTGCCCCTTCCCCTTTCCTCACCTTTCTGCTTCCCTAGACTCCCCTCCTAGGGGCTGGGACGGCACCCCAGAAGATGATGAAGCTGAGGGAGAGGCACGAGGGGCAGCCTGAAGTGCTGAAGGCAGCAGAAGGGGCCCTGAGGGGGAGGAGCCCAGAGCTGAGAGGTGACTGGGGCAGGTCACATGGCCTGGAGGAGGCTGGTCACGTGACCATGGCCGACCCTTCCCATCACCCCCTGCTGCCTCCTACTCAGGCGTCACCCTGAGCACAGGGATTGCCAGGGACCACAGCTGTGACGAGCACTGGCCTGCAGGGCCTGGGAGGGGACCACAGAACTGCCCAGAACTTTTCTGCAGGTATCCTCACAGCCCCTCCCAACCGCACGACTGCCTCTCCAGCCACACCCAGCTCTCCGTTTTTCTGGGCTGATGCTGGCATACAACCAAGACTGTTTGTGTTTGGCTTGGGCATGCCCTGCTTATCTCTTTCCGTGCGTGTGTTTACTTATTAGTATATCTGTACCCATGTGGCAGATCTTCCTTCCAGAAGATGCTTGGTTCTGCTGGAATAAAATAAACTAACCCTGCTGACAGGAAACCAACCTACAAGAAGGGTTTGCCACAGATAAGCCACCAGTGCTGGGAGCAGTAATGAGGGGTGGTGAGGCGGGGAGGCTCACCAGATCCACTTCTAGGAGAGCACATGAGACGGGCCTCAAAGATCCGCGATGGCTCTCCTCAACCCTAAGGTTACCTTGAAGAAGAGCCCAGTGTGGGTCACTGGCCCTGGGAGCCTTGGCCAAGGCCTGACCCCCTCTTCCTGCCCCACAGCCTCTGCCCAGCTTCCCTGAATAGATTCTTCTGTCGCCGCCTCAGAACATGTGTTATCTGTCCCCGATGTCAGTCCCCGGGGAGCAGTGGGGAATTAAAGGGCCCACTCAGCTGGATTCCACTCACCAGATGGGAATGCAGTGATAAGCAATAAAGAATGTGAATATATTCTTTCTTGCCCACCCACTATTCCTACCACCCCCATCCCTCTCCAGACATGAGGGATTTCCTCCAAAACCAAAGTTTTCTGCCTAATCAAGCCACCAGATCTCGCCTTGTCTGAAGTGGATGTGGCCGTTTCTGAAGGCGGAGGATGCTGGGGTCAGACGAGTGGAAGGGGGGAGGGGTCCCCGTTAGGACAGCAGTCCCCCTTCCCTCAGCCTGTGGAAAGGGCCTGTGGGAAAAGCCCAAGTATTTGAATCGGATCATTCTTCCCATTGTAGGAAATTCCCAAGAAGCATCAGCCAGGCTTGGCCAAAGCTGAGGAAGCCCTCAAGACCGCGCCGGAGAAGAAAAAGTTCCGGCACCGGCCGGAGCCGCTCTTCATCCCGCCTCCGCCCTCCTACACCCCCAACCTCGCCGCCTCGCACTCTGGCGCCACCCTGTACCAGAGCCAGCTGCGCTCCCCGCGCGTCCTGGGCGACCACTTGCTCCTCGACCCCGCCCACGAGCTGCCCCCCTACACGCCCCCGCCCATGCTCAGCCCGGTGCGCCAGGGTTCGGGGCTCTTCAGCAACGTGCTCATCTCCGGCCACGGCGCCGGCGCGCATCCGCAGCTGCCCCTCACGCCCCTCACGCCCACGCCTCGCGTGCTGCTCTGCCGCCCCAGTGAGTCGCCCCTGTCCCCGCCTCCGCTACCTTAGGGGCGGTGCCCCGACTGTGCTGGGTGCTGCCCCAGGAGGCCTCGCGTTCTGTCGTCTCGTTTTCCACAGACCTTGGCGGTGGCTCGATTCTGTGTACCAGGCAATGTGCTGGGGGCTAGAAAGAATACTTCTCAGGGCAAACACAGTCTAGCCGCGGAGACTAACACGTAGAGCGATAATCAGAGTTTCTTTGGGATAGGGAAAAACGAAGGGTGCTGTGGATAACCGTGTAAGACATCCAAAATAAATGTACTAAGTAGGGGCTTCCCTGGTGGCGCAGTGGTTGAGAGCCCACCTGCCGATGCAGGGGACGCGGGTTCGTGCCCCGGACTGGGAGGATGCCACATGCCTCGGAGCGGCTGGGCCTGTGAGCCATGGCCGCTGAGCCTGTGCATCCGGAGCCTGGGCTCCGCGACGGGAGAGGCCACAACAGTGAGAGGCCCCCGTACCACAAAAAAAATAAAAATAAAATAAAAAAATAAATGTATTAAGTAGATGTACAAATGGGGTTATATGTAAGACCACACCTTCACATTTTAGCATGCTGTGTAAAGATCAAGCAGGAGAGCTTCCCTGGTGGGGCAGGGCTAAAGAATCCGCCTGCCAATGCAGGGGACATGGGTTCGAGCCGAGGTCCGGGAAGATCCCACATGCCGCGGAGCGCCTAAGCCCATGCACTACAACTACTGAGCCTGCGAACCACAGTTGCTGAGCCCGTGTGCCACAACTACTGAAGCCCACGGGCCTAGAGCCCGTGCTCCGCAACAAGAGAAGCCACCGCCTGCGCACTTCATCAAAGAATGGCCCCCGCTCACCACAACTAGAGAAAGCCCATGCACCACAGGGAAGATCCAATGCAGCTAAAAATAAAAATAAATAAAAAATTTATTAAAAAAAAAGATCAAGCAGGAGAGCCCTGTAGCCAGGATCTCTTTCTGGAGCAAGAATAGTTTCATAGAAATAAGACAAATTAACAGGGGAATTCCCTAGCGGCCCAGCGCTTAGGACTCCACACTTTCACTGCGGAGGGCCTGGGGTCAATCCCCGGTCGAGGAACTAGGTTCCCACAGGCCCCGCACACACAGCCAAAAATTATTTTTAAATAATTTTTAAAATAAATAAAAAGCTTAAGCAGACCAGAGTGGGGCAGCTGGCCACTCCTTACCCTGTGTGAGAAGTGGGGAAACGCTAAGCCACGTTGCTCCACATTCCATCCAACTCCTCGGAGACTGCTGGGGTAACTCTGGCATGGGTTGGGTAGGAGAGGGGCCTTGTCATGACTGTTTAGGTAACTGCTCATTTAGTTTCTTCAGTACCCTTCCCTGTTGACCAGTGACCCCTGGTTTTTGTGCTTCAGACAGCATCGACGGCAGCAACGTGACAGTCACCCCAGGACCTGGAGAGCAGACTGTTGATGTCGAACCGTAAGGAAAAGCCAATTATTCTTTAGAACAGAAGCCTCAGCCTAGAAAAGGGATGGGGAGCTTTGAGAAGTGTAGCTAGTGCTTCTGGGATCAGAGTGGCCACTGGGCAAGAAGTTGTAGAAAATGTAGGATCGTGGAATTTCTCAAGTACTGTTGTTTCCCTGTAATTGCCAGTATTTCAAGGCCTTTTCTAAAGATTAAACACATTAAAAGCAAGGAGCCTTGTGTTTGGAGAACCAGGCGTCCCCATCTGTGGCTCTGTGAGCCAGTTTGGTTGGGGCCACATGCCTTCACATCCCCAGTGACATTGAGACATCTGTCTCAGGGTGCCTAGCTCTCCACGAGGCTCCATCCAAAATGCCCTTGATCCCCCAGCCCCTCCCTAAGATTCTTAGCTGATCCTCCAAGTGGCCTTGTTGAGTAATTGAGTTGGGGGGTATAATGGAAGAGAAAGCTGGCTATTTTCATGGATAAGCACAGAAGAGGCCAGATGGTAGAGTGGTGAGTAGACTGAGTCAGGAATCAGGAAACCTGGTTCCAGCACCGTTTTGTTATTTGATCTTGATCAAGTTAACCTTTCTAAGCTTTAGTTAATTAATCTGTTGAGTAGGAATAATTATCACTGCCTTGCTTACATCACAGGTCTTGGTGAGGTTCAGATGGGATCATTTGTGTGAAAGTGGTCTGAAAGGACTAAAAAATGGAATAAGCACTTTGTATTTGTCCCATTGGGTTAAGTGGTACCCTCGGCCGTGCTCTGGGCAGCTGTTCCCTTGGAATTAGGACCCTCCCTCTCCCAGTTATAGGGAGCTTTGAAGCCCCAGGCAGGCTTCTCCCTTGCTCCCCACAGCATCTCTCCCCAATCGTAAAGCTGTTCCTTATCCCAGTGGAAAGGCCATGCCTGGAATCTTCAGATCACACTGTGAGGAAATGCCCCTGCATTCTTCTTGCAGAAGGAACTGGTTTCCTTCTTTTTCAAGTCGCTGACAGTTGCCCTTGGTCTCAAATTGAAGACCACACTGTTGTTTTTCTTCTTGTGATTAAAGACGCATCAACATTGGCTTGAGATTCCAAGCGGAGATCCCAGAACTCCAGGATGTCTCTGCCCTGGCCCAGGACACACACAAGGCCACACTGGTATGGAAGCCCTGGCCAGAGCTGGAAAACCACGACTTCCAGCAAAGAGGTATTGGCAGCATGGGAAGAACTGGGCAGGAAGGGCTGGATCCTCTCCCGGGGGCCTCTGGCTCCAGGATCGGTTTGTCTTTCCGGTGACCCTGAGCTCTTTCTGATGCAGTGGCCTCTCTTTGTTCCCAACAGTGGAGAATCTCCTGAATTTGTGCTGTTCAAGTGCGTTGCCAGGTGGAGGGACCAATTCTGAATTTGCTTTGCACTCTCTCTTCGAGGCCAAAGGTGATGTGATGGTAAGGAACTGTGAAAAGGAGGCTTCCCGGTTCATATGCTTCATGTCAGAATTCTGAAAAGTATTTTACGAAGTTTTTGTGTTGTTTCATGCCCCTCACAACCAACTCTTAAGATGATGACCAGTTGGTGTGCCTCCCATGTTCCTTATCTCAATGAGTAGGCCAGGATTTGAAAGCCTGCAGAAAACCTCCAGTTGGATTTCTGTTTACACATCTGTTCCTAAGTAATAATGATGGCAACATCTGTTTTGGGAAACTAGAATTTCTTTTCAGCAGTCTTGTAATTCACATCGGGGAACAGGTCTGCAGTGATGGAAGTAGAAGGCCTTCCTGAAGCAAGGCTTGGCCTAAAATAACCTGTCTGTCATACTCTGCTGGTCATTCCTCCCTACCTGGAAATCAGCCAGAATTTGACGTTCATAGAACCGTTTGCTCCCCTAACCAAAGTGAAATGTTCGCTGTGCACCATCTGGTGTCATTCTTCCACTTTTGGCACAGTTCTCTGGCATCCCCAAACCAGAACTTTGGTGCCCTTTTCCCAGAATCAGAGCTGACCATTTGCCTGCTCAACCTGGACCCCTGGCTGGAGCACTTCGTCACTAGCCTCAGCTTCCCCTTTAGTAAATACCTGATTCTTATACCAGAGCTAACCTCCTGCTTTTTTGATTTTATGAAAATGTGAAAGTAAACAAATGTCCCAATACTACCTTCTCATGAGATTACTGATACCCTTCAAGGGTTCTCTAGAATGTTGGAGAACTCTCCTTGACCTTTTAAGATCAGTGCCGCAGAGCCGTGCTTCTCAAACTGTTAACATTCACGCACATCACCTAGGGAGTCTTGTTAAAATGCAGGCTCTTATTCAGCAATTCTGGAGGCGGGGCCCAAGGTGCTGCATTTCTAACCTGCTCCCAGGGGATACCCGTGCTGCTGGTCCATGGACGACACTTGGAGTAGCAAGATTTGAGATCCCCAAACCATCCACAGCTCAACTCCACCTGCACCACTTTTTTAACAAACTCAGTGAGGCTGAGGGACGTAGATTTGAAAGGGTTATTTAGCAAGGCTCCCTGGAAGGACAGTATGTGGTACAGTTATTACTAATATAGCTGTTGATGTTCAGTTGTAATGAAACATGTGATTTTTCTGCAAAAACAGTTCCAGATCACCCACTCATTTCCTTAGAGACTCAGCCTCCAAACAGAGGAGGCTCCACCGTATCTCTGAAGCTGGGGCCCTCACCAAGGAAGGAGTGGGTTTTGGCTGCCACCTGGGTTTTTGGGACAAGACCAGCTGGCTGCAGGCATGGGTGGAGGAGGTATTAGGATGATGAGTCCTGTTGGGTGCTGACCAGAAGGAAGACCCCAAATCGGGGCGTCTCCTCTGTTTTTCCTTCCAGCCCCCCACCCCCGGGCCCTGCAATGCTGGCTCGTTTTCCCCGTTAGGCAGATGGTCTTCTGAGGACACAAGCCCCGTGACTGACTCTCGCCTTTTCTCTCCCACGGGTCTGCAGGCTGCTCTGGAAATGCTGCTGCTGCGGAAGCCAGTCAGGTTAAAATGTCACCCTTTAGCAAATTACCACTATGCCGGTAGGTTGCCCGGAGCCCTGTGCCCCCTTGCTTCCCAAGAGCGGGCTGTCTGCGTGTTGGTCGTGTCCCCTTTTAATAACAAATAGCACCCATTCTGTCCTCAGCGCCGCTTGTGCTCTCAAGGCCTCTGGGGCGTAGGTGGTGGGGCAGCTGTGTCGGCTGGCTGGTCGCTGTCGGGCATTTGTCTGTCTGGGCCTGCCCCTCCTGGGTGTGCCAAGAGCTGGACGAGGGGACAAGGCCCGCACGTGCAGCAGTGAGATCGGTGCACCCGGAGGAAGAGCCACAGGGGGTAGACCACAGAGGCAACAGCACGCAGTGGCCCCTGGGCTTTGGGATCAGTAGATGTGGGTTCACATCTTGCCTGCACCCCGTGGCCTTCTGCAGCCTTGGTCTCCTCACCTGTAAAGTGGGGCTCATACTCCATCCCTCGCAGGATTTTGTGACGTTTTGAGAGAGTATATGGAGCCCAACGCCTGGTACAGTCTAGTAGCTTTATTGTGCATTGGTTGAACAGTTAATGAGCACTTCCTATGTACAGGAAACTGCCTAGCACTAAGAGGGGGAAGTGACAGTGACAGATGTAGACAGAGTCCTGTCCTGTGCAGTTTGGAGTCTGAGGGGTAGGCAGTTATTAAATGACGGATCACTAATGGCGGGAGAAAGACGTGTACATGCACGTGTATACGTGTGCATGCCCAGATACATGTACACGTACATATACATACGAGTCTCTCTTAGGAGGGGGTGGATTAACGGTGGCGTCACCAGTACGAGGGAAAGAGGACACACCTTGGAGAGTTGAATGGAGTTAGAGTCGTGCAGAGAGAGTGAAACAGGCTGGGGAACCTGCAGTGACAATGCAGTTGGAGTCAACATTTGTATTTCCGTTAACTAGTAGCCCTGTCCATTCTGGGGGTCTCCACGCACCTGCCCGGGTTCTCTGTTTCAGAGAGGGCTGGGTCCTCCAATGCCCCTTGGTTGTTAATCATTTGAAGGTGTCTCTGGTGCCTGGGGGGACCGTGCGTAGATGGGTGCTAAGTACTTCAGTGGCCTTGGGGACCCAGTAAATACCTTTTCCAGTCCTCAGTCTAGGCGGCCAGATGTGGCCTCAGGTGAGGGCTGTTCTGCAGATTCCGGCGTGTTCTCAGGGGGCTCCCTGTGACCCCACCACCGTCTGCCTTGCAGAACGGGCTCCTCTCCCGAGTTGGCCCTCTTGCCTGTCATCACAGGGTGGAAAGGCCTCAGAAGCCACTCACCTGAACACAGCAAGCCCGGGATGCCTGCCTGTGGATCGCTCCCGGCACACAGGCTGCTGCTGGCACTAGGCAAGCACAGAATGGACACATTGGATAAGAAATCCATCATGTAACCCCATGGCCTCAAGGAGCCAGTTTCTTAATACTGTCTCCATCATTTCCTGCTTGGTGTCTGCCCCAAGTGTGGGTAGAAGATGTGGGAGTTCTCTCTAATCTGCCATGGAAACAATTCAATCCTCTTAATTCCCAGCGTCATCTGCTGCCCATTAAACCCTGACGGGCCGTCCAGCCTCCTGGAGCCTGGGTCAGGCTTCTCTGCTTAGCGAGGAGACTTCCCTAGCATCTGCTGTGGCTGCCCTCGGCCCCTGGGGTGACTGGGGTGGGCGGCGCCTCTGGGCTGCTCATCTCCAGCTGTGAGCAGCCTCGTCTGGGCCCCAAATCTCCCCCAGTTCTTCCCAGCATGCCAAGCAGGTATTGTGATCTTTTTAGTGTGTGTCATGACATAAAAGAGACGGGAAAGCTATGGGCTAGAGACCACCTCCACCCCAAACAACACCGAACAACAATCTTAAAATAGTACTAAAAGCTTTGAAACTAGAAGGCCCTAAACTCTGCTAAAATTCAGTGATCTTCGGGAGTTGGGGGTTCCTGGAAAATCCTTTGCCCGTCCCTTGCGCCCTTTCCCTATAAGCAGACCAGGAGGCACTCTTGTTGCTTCCAGAATCCTTTTGACCCTTGGAGACAAGAGAGGTGGAACTGTCCGGTGTGAAGGGTTGGTGTCCCATTAGCTGTGTGTCCCCAAGAAAAGGGTGCTCGCCTAGGTCTGCCAGTAATCTCTCTTCTCCAGGAAGTGATCACAGACTGGGTCCCAGAGAATCTTCTAGAATTATGAGCACAAAGGACAAAGGTCACAGATCTCTGAAGTCTGGCCTGACTCCATCCCCTTGACGGTTCCCTTCCAGAACACAGAGGAGGCCACAGAGTCTACCCCCGTCACGTGCCCCAGCTAACAGCCGTGACTGCCTTCCGCCCTTTTAACCACCCCACCCTCTGACTGGTTCCGGGTGTCGGTGAATCCCACCCCCGTGGCGCCGTCCTGCCTTGGCCTTCGTGCTAAGCCCTGTTTGGGTTGCTCTCCAGCAGGACTGTCAGCTCAGGTCCAGCCTTGCTGGGACACTGTCTTCTGAAATCTCCTCTGCTTCCAGCTCTGCGGCTGTGGCCAGTGTCACTCCCGCCCGACTCCGGCCCTGGAATTGCACCCCAGGCTTCCAGTTGTCTAGAGAGAGGTCAGACCTCCCCGGCCTGTGCCCTGGAGGGAAGGTGGCAAGACTGGTTTCAGTGGTGCAGACTGTGAACTGGGGGAGACAGTGACAGGAGCCTGTGAAAATCACTTCCCTCCTGACCTGCCCTTCCACCCCATCCCATCCCATCCCAAGCAGTTCAGTGAGAAAAGGAAAGAGCGACCAGTGCTGGGGCCCAGGAAAGACATCAGTGTAGGTGGGCAGCTTGCCCAGATCTGGGGGCAGCTTGGCAAGCCCGGAAGAGCCCTGTTAAGATCCTCAGAGGAAGGGGGCTGTCACAGTGGCCCCCAGGCTTTCTAATTCACACCGGGTCCAGACCTCTCTCCACACCCTCCGCCCATAAGTTGCAGCGGTTGTTTGCAGTGGCTCCCAGTCAGCGGTTGGGTTGGGTGGGGAAGGCTTGAGTGTGGGTCTGTCAGGGTGACAAGGATGCCTGGTTGTGATTAGAGAGCTTCCGGCGTCTTTGGTTTTTCCGTTGAGCCGGTAGTTCCTGCAGATGGGCACGGAGTGGAGGGGTGTCAGACCTGGCCCTGGGAGTCTTGGCAAGGGTTCAGCAGAGGCTACTGTGGGCCCCCACCATAGCCCAAGCACTCACTGGGTCATGAGCCCTGACCTGACTCCGGAGATGGGAGAGACCTGGAGGGAATATACCCGTTCAGTCGGGGGGAGGCATGGTCTCTGTCTTGGAAGCTGCCCCAGTTTGGTGAAGAGACAGAATTACATTCTCCAGAGAATACTTTGTAAGAAGCGCAGCTGTGAAGTCATCTCACAGGCATCCTTAGCCCATGTCGCTAGCTGGAGAGTGATCCCCTGAAGCGCAGGAACGGAGTTAATACTCACTCTGCTGCTTTGCCTGATGTGGCACTTGTGGAGAAGAGGCTAGTGGACAAGCTCAGGTTCTGGATTCAGATCAAGGCCTCCCTGCCTTTGGCCTCCAGAGGGAACTGTGGTATTACCCGGTTCACCTGCACCCCTAAAAATATTACTCAGTCTTCACCCATCATGGAAAACCTTTCACGGAAATGAAGATCTGGTGTAGAAACAGGTCCTCCTTTTTCTACAATGAGCATGTCTTTCTTATGTAACTGCTATAACAACAGCATCGAGAACAGTTTTTAAAAGCTTGAAAGGAAGACGGACAGGCCCCTCTTTAAAACATACTGTGCCCAAACTTTCTCTCACCCCTCCACGTCTCTTTTTAATTGCCTGCATTCGCTATAGATTGTCCCAAATTTCGCCACCATCCAGAGCCTGTTTCCCAGCAACCGAAGCTCAGAACATTTTTCCTCTGGATACTGTTCCAGCACCAGTTTCCTCCAGTTAATTAGGCTCTTTGTAATTAGCCTTAATCGTCTTGTTAGGGACCCCTGCTGATAACCGCCCACTAGCCAGGAATCCCCAGGGAGAATGGATGGGGGTGGGGGGGGTGTGTGTCATCAGCCCATCAACCCCAGGGACATGCTGAGTGGACAGCAGGGATCTCAAAGGGGGAGGGCAGGTGAGGAGTTGGGGCAGCCCCCTGCCTCGCTTTTGCATTTTATCCTGGACTTTGTTCAAGAAATAGAATCCAAGAAGGGCTGGCTTAGAAAACCTTGTTCAAGAAGGAGGAAAATGCTCCTGCCAGACAGACCCCAGGAGGAGAGACGCTGAGCCTTGTCGGGATTACAGGAGGATTTCGGGGCAGGGAGGAGAAGGCTGCAAGTTACAGGTAGCCCAGAGTAAGGCTGTGGGTGGGAACACACACGACAGGGAACGCTGCAGGGACCGGCAGGCTTCATGAGTGCCCACAGATATCAGCAGGGGACAGCGTGTGTCCCACGGCTGCAGGCTGATTTGGGATCTGCCGTCCGAGTGGCCAGATCTGAAGCATTCTCTGTGCACATACTTCGGACTAAACGCTGCCAGTCACAGCATGACCGTCAGGATCCCCAAGTCACAAAAGAGGAAACTGAGACTCAGAGAAGTAAACTTGCAGGGGCCCCAGAAGGAGTGAGTGGCAGAACCAGGTTCGCAGCCTGTGGTCTCCTGCTTAAAGTCACCCCTTTTATCACAGCACAGTGACTTGATTATTTGGGGCAAGCGCATCCAGATATTATGTCTATATACCCGGCTTCAGCCTGGGAATTCAGCCCAAGAGCCCAGGAGTGGATTCTCAGTCCTGTGGGCAATCCCATGATCAGGGTGCAGTGAAGATGGAGCGTGAGAAGCGATGGACTTGTCTGGCCCCGCCTCTGCCTCTCAGTTTGTGGACACCCTTGTTGGACAGACACGCACGCACAGCACAGTCGCGTGTGCTAAAGCGCAGACCCTAGGACTACGTAGAGGAGCCATCTCTCACCGTCTGAGCACCTCAGGTCGGGGGCAGCACAGAGAGGAAATTGCGAGGGTGCAGCCCACTTCCAATCCAGGACTGGTGGTGTCGAGTGGACACTCTGGGATTGGGAAGACTAAAGACCCCATCACAGGGCAGCAGCCCTAAACACCACCAAAGAGTTGATGGGGAGAAGGCCTCCTTCCCCCGTGAGGCTTGAGGATCCCCCATAACAGATGGTCCAGGAAGTCACTTCACCTTCTGTGGGGTTACAGCTGGAAGGCCATCTCGGGATGTGTAGGGACATACCTCTCACAAGTAAACAGACCTGGGGACTTAACACTGCGGTTTGGACAGTAATCAGATGACAGGCTTAGCGTGGGGTGGAAGAAAGTGTGTCCACCATAGAGGCTGGGTGCTGGCCTGAGAAGGCTGCGTGGCCCTGTGAGTGTCTCACGGGGGCTTCGAGCTGCGCTCTGACTTGAGAAACATAGGATCTGGCTGAGGGTGGAAAGGATTCTCATTCATCTAATTGGGGGTTTTCATCAGCAAAATATTCCCTAACTTCCTATGTGAGGTGCAACCCAGAGCTGCACAGACTGGACCTGTATCAGGGCAGCACAGCAACCTCCCTATATGCTTGTCCATGGGCTCAGCTAGTGTGACATGTCCGCATCATGGTCCTCTTACACCATTGCCTCTCTGATCTCTCTTTGCTGTTTTAATGGATACCTAAAAGGAGCCATAACTCTTCTTTGGTCTTTCAGTTGTTGGTTCAGCCTTTCTGTTTTGCTCTTTCTGTCTCTGCCTCTGGGCAATGGGAGCAAACGGGAGCTGGGACCCGAAGCCCTTGAGTGTTAGACAGAAGTTGAGGAATGGTGATGCCGGTGCTCCAGAGCTCCAAACCCCACCGACATGCTCTGCTCACATCCACTCTAGCAAAGCCTCTCCAAACCTCTGGCCCCACTTCTCCCTGTTATGGTGGTTTGCACAACCAGAGATGTCCTGGTCTCCAGAACCCGTGGAAGAGGCTTCCTTCTTCCGAGGGTTAATCAGAAAGCTGCTTTCCTTCTAGAATTAAAGAGAGAAACAAACCAAAGAAATCAGGTGGTGGCCCTACTTTTATAGGGGCCTGAAGCAGCCCAGCTGTGGAGAGCATATCCTGCATCTGGAGCCAGAGCTCTTGGCTTAAGGACCCATCAGGGAGTCACACAAAGAAGGTGTTTATTTCAGAAATCTGAGCTGACATCACTGAGTCACATATTTTCTCAAGGACCCAAGGCTGTCTGCCTCCTGCCTGCCTGCCAGGCGTGGTTTCACTTGTTTGAATGATTTGGGCTCAACCTTTTGAGGGAAGAAGCAATTCAGGTTTTCTTACTTTAGCCCCTCCGTCAAGCATAGCAAAATGGAAATCTTGGGCTTGTTCTGGTTGGAAGGAAAAATACTATAGTTTGGGGGATTACAGCTCTGAAAAGTAGAGGCTTATCAAAAGCCCACCCATGTACCATCCAAAGAATCAGAGATACAGGGAATTCAAAAAATTAGAATGAGGCCGAGTTTCTGCAAACCAGCCACAGTGATTGAGCCCCCAGAAGTAGGACTTGCCTTGGAAATAGGCCAGTACCATTCTCTGTAAACATCTGCATATCCTGCTTTGACAAGAATGTCAAGTTCAGCCAGCAAGGCAAGATGCACCAGCCCGGCACTGCAAGGCCTCTTCTTCATTGGTCTGCAGATTTGTCAGGAACCGGTCCCTCTCACCTCTCAGCCTCATCTGCTTTCCCTCTGCTGGAACCCTGTAGTTGAGTTGTACTGGATTACTGCTTATTTCTTGAACACCTCCATTTCCTCATCTGTAAAATGGGTAGCAGTAATACCAGTCTTACAGATTGTCTGTCGAACCAAATGACTACTATCTGTGAAGTACTTTAGAGCCTGGCACATAGTAAGCGCTTATAAGTATTAGGTTTTTTTCCCCTTGTGTCTTGCATGTAGTAAACTCCTAAGAAGTATCTGCCGAATGGATGAATGGATGAATGACATGTGTCCTCTCACTGCTTGCCTCTGACTTTGCACATGCCACTTTCTCTCCCCAGAATTCCCTTCCATCTCCTTCTTGCCTGACTTGCTTCTGTGTCTTTTTAAACCCCGCTCAGGTGTTCTCTCCACCTGGAAGCCTTCCCAGCTGCCCTAACCTGCGTGTGCTGTCCCTCCTTTGTGCCCTATCGGCACCCGACCCCTCCCTTCATCCTCGCAATCATCACCTTGAATGCAGGGCCTCCTGGTTTTCTCCCCACTAGATTGTGAACATCTTGAGGGTGAAGACTGCTGAATCCAGCACATGTGAGGATCACTTGCTACGTGAATGCTTGCCTTCATCCTAATTACATGAAAAAAAACTGTAGCTAAACTCCATTAAGCATTCATGGTTTTCCAGTTACTAAGCTAGACACTTTTTGGGCATTACCTTCTTTAACCTTCACAGAAATCTTAAGAGGTGGAGACAGTCAGAATTATTCCCATTTGTAGGTAATAAAACTGAGTCTTAGGCTCAATAACTTGCCAAGGTCAAGGCCACGGCTGAGCTCTGAACCCGGGTGTCAGGGTCCCTAACCATTACACTACACTTCCTGTTCAGAAAGGAGTGTGATATGTATTCTATCACATGCTGAACAGTTGTAGTTCGTAACTTAGCTAAGTGAACCAGCAACCACAAGTGAGGAGAACTGAGCTGTTTTTTTATGAAATGTGTGTTTCGTTGTAGGTTCGGACAAGTGGACCTCCCTAGAAAGAAAACTGTTTAATAAAGCACTAGCCACTTACAACAAAGACTTTATTTTTGTACAGAAGATGGTAAGTATTCTTTTTCCCATTGCTCACTTGAAACCAAATTTGGGAAGTTGTACACCCAAAGATATATAGAACTATTTGGTTACTGGCTTAAGACTGTCAACAAAAGACTGTCTTCCATCTCTTGCTGGTAAAGGATGGTATTTGTTATGGATGGCTTGGCCCTGGTGTTAGGGATGTGGGGGCAGGAGAATATAGATTATTTGGATGTGGCAGTCGGGGGGAGGGGTATTCTTATCTTAATTAAAATGTGTAATTCATGCATTCTGTCAGAATAAATAGACCTGAGGCTTCTGGTTCACAATTTATATAAACTATTTCATGTGTATTTGACAGATCTATAGTGTTTCTGACAGAATTGGGGGAGGGGGGATTGGAGAAGGGAGAATATGAGCCGTCCCCCTAGCAGAGTTTCTGGTGTTGGGCCCCTGATCATAAGGACAGTGTTAATAAAAATAATATGTTACAGGGACTTCCCTGGTGGTCCAGTGGTTAAGACTCCAAGCTTCCACTGCAGGGGGCACAGGTTCAATCCCTGGTCAGGGAACTAAGATCCCGAAAGCTGTGTGGTACGGCCACATAATAATAATAGTAACAACTATAACATGTTACATATATAGCATTTCACAGCAAAGTAGAGCTCTTTAACAAAGATGAAATAGTGCTTTATCCAGGACATAATAAACATAATAGGCCTTAATTGGCTGAGAGATGGTTTAGGCCAAAAGTTACAATGATTCAGAGTGTTTCAGCAAAATGATGAATGATGGAGCCATACTGAGTTATTAAGATGCTCAGGTCCACAGAGAACAGGGTCCCAGGTGACAGCTGCCATTGGCTCTGGGCTGGGCCTCAGTGTTGTCCCGGGTTCATGTCTCCTGTCTTTAATCCTGGGCCTTGACTGGATGAGAATCAGAATAGGTGGACTTTTTCTCCAGCTTGCCTCCGTCTTCAGATCTGAATTCGCACCCGACTTACTTACTCTGCCCTGGAGGCCACTGGACTCTTTGCTGCCCTCTATCCCAGCAGCTCCCAGGCTCCCATCTCTCCTGGGTCACCTTCCCCCGGGACTGATCTGTCCTCAGCCTCATTCCTTAAAGGCCCCGCACCTGATGGATTCATGTGTCGTGCTCACCAGGCAATGCAGGACTTAAAACAAGGGTTCTCTGGGACTCTATCCTCCCTCCCTGGGTGATTCTAATGTAGAAATTCATGATATCAGGTGGACGTGAAGGGGCCACCTTTGAGGAGACCAGACTTCTGAAGGTACTCTTTTCATTCTCACTATGCAGGTGGCCATGTTCCTGCCCCCAAGGGGACAGCCAGCCTTTTTATCTACCTCCAGAAAACCCACATTACTGAACCCCACTTTGAGCTTAGAGCACTATGAACTAAACAAAGGAATGTTTTTCTCTTTAAAACACATTTATCTTTGCCCCTTTGGGGGAGAAGAGGGCAAGGCTTGTTTTCTGCAAACACTAAGCTCTTGTCGTCATAACTTTTGTCTTATATTCCTGTTCGATTACTAAGGAACATTTTTCATAAATAGATTTTGAATGTCAACAAGTTGGAGAGCCAAATACATTCAAGCATTTGAAAAAGCATTTGCTGCTTTATGGGTTAAAAAAGGGAACGAGCTCTCTATGGACGAATGTGAAAAAAATCTCCAAGCTATCTTGCGAAAAAAAGTCAAGATGCAAAGCAGTACATAGAGTGTGCTACCTTTTGTGAGGCAGAATGGTGGGGAGGAAAATATTTTCCTGTTTGTTGGTATATATGTAAAGAAATTCTGGAATGACACCCAAGATATGAATAAGAGGGGCCAGCTGTGTTGCAGGGGTATGGGGGGAACAGATGGATGGATGGATGGAGAACGGGTGTGGGGAGGAGACTTTTCACCATGTATATGTTTTTATTCAACTGCATAAACCTAATACCTATTACAAACTTAAACTTGCACAAAAGCTTGCTGCTTTGCACCCTGCCCACTGCTGGAGCTGATCTTGAGGTGCCTTTCCCGGCAGGTGAAGTCCAAGACGGTGGCTCAGTGTGTGGAGTACTACTACACGTGGAAAAAAATCATGAGGCTGGGGAGGAAACACCGGACACGGCTCTCGGAAATCATCGACGATTGTGTGGTGAGTGAAGCTGCCCGGGTGCTGCTGCTTCGGGCCCTGCTCCTGCCCGATGCCCAGGTCCCTAAGTGGCTGGCACTGGTGGGTGACAGGCCAGTTCCCAGGTGAGATTCAGGCCTTGATTTCCTGGGATAATTAGGCGGAGGGAAGGCAGTTTTGGGTTTGACCCGCAGCCCAGTGATCAGTTAAGGAGATGAAGGCTGGCTTGCGTTCCAGGGCAGGTAGGCACCGGGGGAGTTAAACCGTGGTGGTTCCAGCCTTGATGTGGGTGACTTATAAGAGGCACCCCGACATTCTGGGATAGCACTTCCTGATCCTTCCACAGTCACAGATGCTCCTTACCAGAGAACTAACGTGCCTTAGAAAGACCTAAGCGCACTCGGATTTTACACAGCTTCTGTGAAGCATGCCCAAGGAGCAACGTTGACCCCTAGGTGGCGCAAGGAACTCTCAGTTATTGGGGAACTAGTTAGCAGTGTGTAGATTATTCTGATCCTCACATCACCATTTATCCTTGGTACTGATTTCCTTCATTAGCAGACAATCCAAGGTTGTCTGCGTATTAAGATGAAGAACCTACTAAAGACATCACTAGGGACTTCCCTGGTGGCACAGTGGTTAAGAATCCGCCTGCCAGTGCAGGGGACATGGGTTTGAGCCCTGGTCTGGGAAGATCCCATATGCTGCAGAGCAACTACGCCCATGCGCCACAACTACTGAGCCTGCGCTCTAGAGCCCCCGAGCCACAACTGCTGAGCCCACGTGCCACAGCTACTGAAGCCCGCACACTTAGAGCCCATGCTCTGCAACAAGAGAAGCCACTGCAATGAGAAGCCCCCACACTGTAACAAAGAGTAGCCCCTGCTCGCCGCAACTAGAGAAAGCCCGCGCAGCAACAAAGACCCAACGCAGCCAAAAATAAATGTTAATTAATTAAAAAAAAGAAAGAAAGAAGTTTTTAAAAAAGACATCACTAGATTGAAATCTTCTCTGAACACCTTATGTGTGGCTTTGAAAATTACTACCACTTTTGTCCTTGCAGTTAACTCTCTTCTCTGCATCCACAGCCAAAGGGAGATCTTCTCACATGTTGTGGAAAACACGTATGTGTGTGTAAAAATTACGTCTTACAACAGATTACTAAACTCTCGTCTGCAACCATCAGGAAATGTGTTTGGAATTCATAAATATCGTGAATATTTGTAATTATACTTTCATTCCCAATTGTGTCCCCCATGTAAGTGTTACTAGCACATATGTGGGTTAATCTCTTTCACAGACGTTTACATAGTGCTTCATACATTCCAGGCATTGTACTAGGAGGCACTTTACACATATTGACTTATTTACTCCTTATACCAATTCTATGAGGTAGGAAACTGAGGCACAGAGCCTAGGTAACTTAGCCATGGTCAAAAGGCTGGTGAGTGTGTTGTCTGAGCCTGATTCCCTGGTGTAACACTTAAGAGCAAGCAAATGCAAATCCTCTTAGAGAAGTGTAAAAACACTTGGACTCATTAATGCTTCAAAGCCTAAGTTCCTGACTAAGAATTGATCCTAGCTAAGAAATATATACACATATATAAATTTATATTTGGACCCAAATATCAAAAAAAAAAAAACAGGTATCTGTAGAACAGAATGGTATTGCCATTCTTTTGATCAGAGATGGCAGTATTCTATATTCAGTGTTTCCTATGATGAGTTTTGTTTGACTGCCTTAAGTAGTGATGTCTTATATCTGAATAGCCTTTTTCTCACCTGTGGCTAACGTTTAAAAAAGCAACGTGGCCTCTTCTGGTTCAATCAACTAAAAACAATTGAGTTCCCACTATGTCTGCAGTGCTGTGGGTGACCTGGGGCTGTAAACTGGCCTCTGCCCCCTGCCCCAGGAGCATATATTATAGGTGGGAAGATGTGGCATACACAAGGAGAAAGTTTACCGTGAACCCCAAGAGTCTTTAAAAGTAGTATAAGATGAGGTCCAGAAAGTCTTAGATATGGCCTTTGGGGACTCTGTCTCATCCAGCTCCACCAGTCCTCAGGCAGAAGGTTGAGGCCCAGCGAGGGGAAGGGGCTTGCCCAAGGTCACACAGAGCATTGCTTTCTGAATGAGCAGAATAGACAGTAAATGAGGAAGCCCAAAGAATACTGGCTTGGGAGACCTAGGACCTGGCCCCTACGCTTACTGACCAGTAAAAGGGGGCCGATGGTTTAGATGATTTGGAAAGTCCCTTCCGATTCTGGAATGTTCTGGGATCTGTCAGAGTCATGTTTTGGAAGAGAGCAAAATCAGAGGATATGGTTTCCCAAATCAAGTTGATGTCTCTTCAACTTGGGTGTTACCAAGTGCCTAGGACAGTGCCTGACACGATATCAGCACTCAGTAAATGTTTGTTGAATGAATGAGTGAATGTTTTTCCCAGGTAGGAGTCGCTCTGGGTCATGGCAACAATCCCTCTATGAACTCCCTGGGAAGAGAGGGGGTGAACCAGGAGATTCTGAGCAGAGGAGGGCTACTAAGGAAGGTGTGACCACGTTAGGCACAGGCGCCATCTTGGGCCAGCAGTGTCTTGCAGGTGGGTGGAAAGGCCCGAGCCAGCGTGTAGCCTCAGACTGAGGAGGAAAGGTTAAGACGTCACCCCAGGCACCACACCTCCTTGGGCTTATTTGCCAGGAGCCGGTATTAGGCTGGGTCAGGTGCAACCACACCTTGTGACCTGTGAGCTTAATGTGCAGAGATGACTCAGGCCCCCCCCAAAACAAGAAAATCTTGATTCAAGGCCACTGTGGTAGCTCACAACTCCCTTTAGGGCACTGTGAAGACACAGTCAACCTTCTGAGGATAGTTTGCCAAGTGGAGATGAAAAACTGGGACCATGCAAGGACGGGGAAGGTGCAGGAGGCACAGTCCTAGGAGGGGGTCCTGCTCTTGTCCTCTGGGCCTGCCTGGGACACTTGGGTAGCTCTCCTCAATATTTTATTAAAGGGAGTATATTCCCCCCATATGGAGCACCGTCAGGTAGCTCAGGGACTTTTCGAGGGAGACGGCGGGGAAGGAAGGAAGGTGAGGAGTGACTGCTCTTTAGGGGCCAGGAGGTCAGCATAGCACAAGCTCATCCAGCAGGTGACCTGACTTCTGGCCTGTGACCGTCACAGGCCCTTCCACCCTTGCAGGCCGAAGAGGAGGCCAAGGTGGGCTCTGCTGAGGAGGCGAGAGGGAAGTGCTGGCCACAGCTTCCTGTTCCCTGCCCAGGCTCCTGCTTCCACTCAAGGCGAATCTGTGGGTCTGGCTGTGAGCAAAATTCAGCACAGTTCAAGAAACCAGCTGAGGGCTTCCCTGGTGGTGCAGTGGTTGAGAGTCTGCCTGCCGATGCAGGGAACACAGGTCTGTGCCCCGGTCCGGGAAGATGCCACATGCCGCGGAGCGGCTGGGCCCGTGAGCCATGGCCGCTGAGCCTGCGCGTCCGGAGCCTCTGCTCCGCAACAGGAGAGGCCACAACAGTGAGAGGCCCGCGTACCGCAAAAAAAAAAAAAAAAAAAAAGAAAGAAAAAGAAACCAGCTGAGGCAGTTACCTGACTTTGGAAGACAGCGGTCAGGGCTCCGAGGGCACAGCTCCCCCACGGTCCCAGGCCTGAATTGCCTGCAGTGCGATGCACTGACAAGGGGCCTGGGGAACATCCTCCTTCCCACTGACACAGAGAGGCGGCTGGTTCTCAATGGTTTTGAGAGGTTTAGCTCTGTGTTTGAGCTGAAAACCTAAGCCATGTCCAGATGGACAGATGTGCATCTGTGGACATGTGCAGGCAGGCAAGGAGCTAAGGCTGAGGCTTTAGAATCAGATGGTGCAGGGTTTAAATCTCAATTCAATTTCTTTACCAGCTATGTGCTCTGGGGGAAATTAGTTCTCTGGTCAATTTCTCATTTGTTTAAAAAATAAAAATTTGGGGCTTCCCTGGTGGCGCAGTGGTTAAGAGTCCGCCTGCCGATGCAGGGGACACAGGTTCGTGCCCTGGTCTGGGAAGATCCCACATGCTGCGGAGCAGCTGGGCCCGTGAGCCATGGCCGCTGAGCCTGCACGTCCGGAGCCTGTGCTCCGCAACGGGAGAGGCCACAGCGGTGAGAGGCCCACGTACCGCAAAAAAAAAATAAAAAATAAAAATTTGTAGGGAATTCCCTGGTGGTCCAGTGGTTAGGACTCCATGCTTTCACTGCTGAGGTTCTGAGGGCCCAGGTTCAATCCCTGGCTGGGGAACTAAGATCCAGCAAGCTGCATGGTGTGGCCTAAATAAATAAAATTTTTTTTAATGAAAAAAAAATATTGTGCAGGATTTCTGTGAAACCTAGCAGTGTGTGTGTGTGTGTGTGTGTGTGTGTAGTCCCTGATTCACAGCAGGCCTTCAGTATGTTGTCATCACCATCATCATTCATCAGTGACTGTAACACTCAAATTTGTGTCGTTGAAGAAATTTGGGTTGTTGAGCATTTGTGTTTTAACTTATAAACTTCTCGTAATACAAATGCCATTTGCAGGCCTGAGAAATAAAAATCTCCTCAAGAAACTCTTATTTGGACTCAGGGTTTTGAGCACTTTGTGTAATACATAACCATCTCCCTGCTCTGTACTTGCCCACTTTTCTGCCAGTTTTGGAATAATGTCAAATGTTTCCTTTCGTGACGCATCACGAAATGGCCAACTTGTTGATACAGAGTGCTACCTGTTAGGGTTTTGTCCTCTGTCTGTGCTACAGAGTGCTACCTGTTAGGGTTTTGTCCTCTGTCTGTGCTACAGAGTGCTACCTGTTAGGGTTTTGTCCTCTGTCTGTGCTACAGAGTGCTACCTGTTAGGGTTTTGTCCTCTGTCTGTGCTACAGAGTGCTACCTGTTAGGGTTTTGTCCTCTGTGCTACAGAGTGCTACCTGTTAGGGTTTTGTCCTCTGTCTGTGCATCTCTCGTCACATTGGTGAGCACTTTCACTTGATGATAAATCATTTTGTGAACATGCGTAGATTGCCGTTTGAAGTAAACCTGTCTACGTTCATGAGACATATATAATCACAGGACAGTATCATTTGATCTGTAATTTAATGGCTCTATGGAACTTTTAAGAGCTGTCAAACAATAGCATGGTGAGAAAATTGTATAAATTTGTATAACAACTTGAAAATTGTATAACAACTGCTGTGGAATAAGTGCCATTGCCATTGAAAGTTACCATGTAATTTACTGTAAATGGTGAGCTGTAGGCCTCCGTCTGCTTAATATCCTGGTACCTGAGACCACAGAGTTCCAGTTCTGTAAAGGAATGGAGCGAACCCGTGGAGTTAGACGTAACATGATTTTACCTGAAATTCTCTGAGGTTGGAAGGTGGTTGATTCATATGAGAATAAGGCCATTTAAGTGATATCAACCTGTATATTCTATACTAGTAAGAGATCTGTAAGCTTATATCATAAATCACTCTGTAAAATGTATTAAGCCTACATCTGTATTCGTTGAAGTCTTTCAGCAAATGTAATCATTACTGATTAATCCTAATTTACCCACTGGAAACTGGGACCATTTCTTAAGTATACCCTGTTAATACATGGTCTCAAATATGCATATATACCATATTAAATAAGGATAATACTGAAACAGTGAGGAGTGTGCTAAATGCCCGTATTTACTGGGATTATCTTTCTCTCCCATCCCCAGTCCAAACTGGAGAGAGAAAACTGGTGGTTTCTGGATCCTGGGGTACTGCTACTCTCAGAAATCTTTATTCTTCTTGGAAATTCCGGCTTCCAGGTTCTAAGAATTGTAGGCTTACCCAGAGTTACATTACTCTCTGGGGTAAACCAAACTGCAGACCATGTGCATGTTTTTTTTTGTTTTATGTTCTTTTTGGCTGCGTAGGATCTTCGTTGCTGCGCGGGCTTTCTCTAGTTGCGGCGAGCGGGGGCCACCCCTCGCCATGGTGCACGGGCCCCTCATGGCGGTGGCCTCTCTCGTTGCAGACCATGGGCTCTAGGCGCGCGGGCTTCAGTAGTTGTGGCACACAGACTCTAGTTGTGGCTCGTGGGCTCTAGAGCGCAGGCTCAGTAGTTGTGACGCACGGGCTTTGCCACTCCACAGCATGTGGAATCTTCCCAGACCAGGGATCAAACCCGCGCCCGCTGCATTGGCAGGCAGACTCTTAACCACTGTGCCACCAGGGAAGTCCCCCAGCCCACATGCTTTAAGCAGTGGGTGTGCAGAGAGCCCAGCAGAGACAGATGACCCATCAGGGTGGAAGGCAGCCGGACATCCCTTTTGTTTCTTCATTTGTAAACTAGGAGGACTGTTTACAGTCTATTCAGTGACACAGCAAACACACTTTGTACACCGCGAAGTGCTGTAAAATAGACGCTAAAATGAGGTTGACATAACACGGAATTCCCATCCCTGGTCCTCAGTCCTTCTAGGCCCGGAGGAGCAAGCATCCCTTACACACACACCCTCGCCCCACCTCACCCCCGTGAGGACTGAGATTGCAGAGTAAGGTAGGTAGTTCACTAAAAGGGCCTCCTAGATCCCTGGCCCCCATCCCCACCCAGCCCAGGTACCTCCTCCAGGCTATTCCGTTAGCTGTCTTGTTAACCTTGACGAAGGTCAGGACCTTCTGCTTAATTCTGCACCTGGTTGCTGTTCTGAAGCAGAGGGAGGGGACACAGTCACAAAGAGGATAATTATTCTTAGAAATATTTTTCTTATTCTTTTTTATAGAGGGCCCATGATCAGAGACCATGATCAGAGACCAAAATATATATATATATATATATAGCACATGATAAATAAAAGGGAATATCCCCTTCCATTTCTGCTCCTTTTCAGAGTCACTGTGGTTCAGTCTCTGATCCTATTTTCTGACAAGAACAGAGAAGTGCATCAGAATGCCATGGGTCATGTGCCTTCCACAGGTCAAATCAATATCTCGAGCATCTTGCAAGGAAGTGTGTTAGAAGACCTTTAAAAACAAATCCTGATAGGTCTTTAGTCTCTGTCCAGAGGGGCTCCACAGTGTCATTACTGCTTGAAAACCCTCCTCACTGCTCTGGGGAGGCAGAGCTGCTGCAAGTGGGGTATCCTGCCTGTGTTTTAGTCAGTGTCAAGGTCTGCGGGTCTCAAACAAGGGGGAGAAACTCTACATACAGAAATCTGTATATTCTCTGCCTTGGGATATGTTTTTATAAGTGATAAGGGAACCCAAAGTGGGCTGGGGGGACTTCCTTGCCCTCAGAATTCCAAGTGTCCAATGACCAACCTTGTAGAAACCGTATCGCTCCCCAGAGGCCCCTGCCAGCCCTTCGTTATGCACAAAGAAGCCGATGCAGCCCCAGCGACCAGCCCCCTCTCTCTTCTCCTAGCCCCTGGGTTCTGTTCATCACTAAACATGCCATTTGGGGATTTTCCCCCTTTTGCTTTTATTGCCGTAACACCAGACGAGTGAAGAAGATGAAGAGGTACAGGAGGAGGAGGAAGACCCAGAAGAAGACAGGAAATCCACGAGAGAAGAGGAGAGTGAATTGCCCAAGTCTCCAGAGCCACCACCAGGCCCGGTCCTGGCTTCCGCAGAGGGGCCGCCCCTGCAAGCCCTGGGCCAGCCCTCAGGCTCCTTCATCTGTGAAATGCCCAACTGTGGAGCTGTAAGTGTCTCTGCACCCTCCAGGGATCTGGGACTCCTGAGAGCCGTACATACAGCTGTGCCCGGCTTTAAGAGATGATGCACTTTGCAAAAGGTGTACTTTCAGCAGTGAAAGTTTGGCAGAGGGAAGTCCATGTGGCCATGCTTTTCTTTCTTTCATCCATTTACTTATTCATTCAGCCCATAGATATTTCTGGAGTGCGTGTTCTCTGTTAAGCACTGTGCACGTGCTTGGAGGACACAGGTCCGTCCCTGCCCTCAGGGAGCATGTGATTCAGGCTCTGCAATGGACCTTGGTCTCCAGAACTAACACTCCTCGTTACTTGGTGGCCCCCACTCCTCCTGGGCTGTGTCATACAGGTCATGTCCTGGAGACATGCATTTAAATGCAGTGGGAGAGCCCACAGAGAAGGAGTGTCTTTTTATGGCATAATTACAAAGATTTAGCTAAAGTTTATCTTTGTACTTTTGGGGGGAAGCAAACAAGATTTACTAAGCAAATTATTCATGTAAACAGGCTAAAAAGGTGTCTGTGTAATTACCTAACCTAGTACTTTTCAAGTACATTAGAAGGATCATTTAGCTAAAATAAAACCAGTTCACCATTTGATCACTAAAGGATGGCCTTACAGAATCTGTACTGGCCTGATCTAAGGCTCCCTGTGTATTTTAATGGATATGTTTTTTTAATTGTTAACTTTGGACTCTCAGTCCCCCGGGTACCCCACTCATCTGAATTGTTGAGCTTTTCCCAAATCAAGTTTCTAAAAGCTGGGCACACTTGTGCAGGCAAGCTCTAGAGGTATTATGCAAAAACTTAGAATGTTGCTCCTTTCATATGAAGCCCTGTTTTCCCCAAGTTAGTGCTTATCCTTGCTTGTGTGTTACACAGGATAATACTGTTTTCCAGAGTGCATTGAATGCCGCTTATTGAGTCTGTCACTTAGATGAAGAAAGCAACAGTCTTTAAAATAGTTAGATCCTAAAGCAGAAATTCACTTGATTTACATTTAAGAAAAAATGAAAAACTCCTTTTAAATGATACATACATTTTACGTTAGCTCTGAAGAGAACCTAAGAAATTGCTAGCTTGTTTCTATCTTTGATGTTTAATGAGCTGGACGCTTCACTCCATCATTGCCATATTGTATACAGCACTTCCTTTAGGGGATGATTAAGATGTGACTTTTTATTTATGTTTTACACATCTTTATTGGAGTAGAATTGCTTTACAATGATGTGCTAGTTTCTGCTTTATAACGAAGTGAATCAGCTATATGTATACATATATCCCCATATCTCCTCCCTCTTGCGTCTCCCTCCCACCCTCCCTATCCCACCCCTCTAGGTGGTCACAAAGCACCGAGCTGATCTCCCTGTGTTATGTGGCTGCTTCCCACTAGCTATGGGATGTGACTTTACATGACAGTGTCCTTGGTGAATTTGTTTAGAAATTGGATGTTTCCTCAATTCATAGTTTGGGTGTACAGTAAATTCTTTCCTGAGCGGGAAATCATCTTTTACTTTACCCAATCAAAAATGCTCAGCAAGGTGAATATTTTTTCGTGACTTTAAAAAACAACAGGGAAAAACCATGTTAGTTTAATTCGGTGCCTAACCATGGAGGTTTTGGTTGCTAAATCAGCGCAAGATTTCTTTTTTCCCTGCAAGACTATAAACAGAACTCATGAACTTAACACAGAGTGACCATCTGTGTCTGGACAGTTCAGTGGGTACTCCCACTAGCTGATGCATTTAGCAATCTGGAAGTCAGAGCTCTTGGAATTCAGGGGTGTGGATTACATCCCTTTACAGCAGTGGATCTCTGCCGGGAATGATTTTGTTCCCCATGAACATTTGGCAATGTCCGGAGACATTTTTATCACATCTAGGCAGGTGCTCCTGGCATCTGGTGGGTAGAGAGGCCAGGGTTGCTGCTGAAGACCCTGTGATGCCCAGGACAGCCCCACAGCAAGGAATCATCCAGTCCCAAATGTCAGTAATACTGAGGTTGGGAAACGGTGCATTATGGCAGCCTTCAAAAGACCAGGTCGTTCCCCTTTTTTTCATCCTGCAGTACAATGTCGGGGTCGGAAACGTTACTTCAACACTGGGCTACTGATTGGGGCTTAGAAATAACATATAGAATATATCAGAGCAACTTGTCAGTGTCTTCCAAGCTGTGTCTCTTGGGGTTCGAGGGCTTCCTAGGGGGGAGATAGAGCTGAGCAAATAGATTCAATTTTGGGGGGCTGTCTATTTCAGCCAGAGTACCTCTGCTTTGAGCTTTTGAATAAGACCTGATTTTTTTAAGTATAGAAAGGAAAGGAAAGGAAAAAAGAAAGAAAAGAAAAAAGGGATGGAAGGTAGCTTCTGGCTGTTAAAAAGTTTGAAAGCTGGTCCAAACCCTCTCATTTTACAGATGGAAAAAATAAGGTGTTCAGAGGGGAAATGGCCCAATGGCCTCCCTGTGAGATGGAGGCACTGGATTGAGCCCTAGTCTTTGGTTGTAACAGTGATGGGTTTTTTACTGGCACAGCACTTGTGGTTGTCGTATTTGTTCTCTACTTTCTGTGGCATTTGCCCAGAGTTTGCTTCTGTAAAACCCCTATGCCTTGTCATTAGACACTGTTTCGAGTATCACACGTTCTACCAATGAGTAACTAATAACCCTAATTTCCTTTTCAGGACTGTAGATGTCATGTCACTCCCTTTCTTCCCCAGGTGTTCAGCTCCCGACAGGCACTGAACGGCCATGCCCGCATCCACGGTGGCACCAACCAGGTGACCAAAGCTCGGGGTGCTCTTCCCTCTGGAAAGCAGAAGCCTGGCAGTGCCCAGAGCGGGTACTGCTCAGTGAAGAGCTCACCATCTCACAGCACCACCAGCGGCGAGACAGACCCCACCACCATCTTCCCCTGCAAGGAGTGTGGCAAGTAGGTAGAATTGGGCCAGGGACTGAATCTAAGTGTGTGATGAATAATGCCTCTGTAGGGGTTGGGCCAAGGTGGTCTGAGGTGTCTCCAGGTAGAAAAAGAACCCAGACTCTCCAGTTTTTCCTTATTTCATCCTTGGGGTCTACGTGGTGCCTCATGGTGAGTGGACCTTGTCTCTGACTCAGAATACGGTCATTCTGATGTCCTAAAGCCTAATAAGGATGGACATCATCAGAGAGCAAATCTCTAGTGACAAAACTTCACTCTTTTCCAGAAATGATGGATGGAACTCTGATTCCCACCTCTTCCCTTCACACCCAAACCATATTCACTAGTACTGACTGCTCTCTTTGCATCCCTGCCGAGTGATTTGAGAAAGGCTCTAAAACATCTAATCAGGAACTCTCTGTGGCAGAGATGGCTTTCCTACCAATACTGCTCATTCCTGCACCCAGGGCAGACATCACTAATCAATTGCTATTCTTTTTGCTACCACATTAAGATAAGACTCAAATCCTTTCAAATCCTTTAAATCCTAATGCTTCAAGCTGGCACAACCAATTGATCAGAGTTGACTCATGAGGTAAAGTCTGTTTGTCATCTCTGCCGTTTTAAGTGTAATTTAAAACAATGAAAAGGGGAAACTGAGAGTAGGTGGTAATAACAGCATTAAATAACGTTTACTAAGCACTTAATTTTGTTACATACTTCATGTAGATGAGATCATTTAATCCCCACACAGAAACTCCATGTGGCGCAGATACTGTTTTATCGTTGTTTTTACAAATAAGGACTGAACATTAGGTAAATTTACTTGCCCCAGGTCATACCCCCAGTAAAAGCAGAACTGAGATTTGAACCCCTATGTGTTCAAGTACAGAGCCTGGGCTTCTGACCACTGTTCCAGCCTAGTGGTTTGCTTTGTTTGCTTATTTATTTATCACTGATGATGAGATGCACACAGTTCCCTCCCACAGCATCTAGTATAGAATTCCAGTTTACCTCTCGGTGAGTCTGCCTCCAGGAAGGGTTGTCATAAGTGACTTCTTTTAGGAGCCTTGCCGAGTTTCTCTTCCTGTAACCTCCAGTGTCTCAAATGTGCAGTGTTACCTGGAGAGATGCCCACGAGGTAGCTGCTGAAACTCTACCAAGGGAACATCCCTAGTTGTATGAATGAGGCCAACTGGGACCTCTGTTTATAATATTCATCCTCATGGAATATTTCAGGTGTATTTCAGGCATCTTAATAATTCTGTTATTTATCAGTTACTCAGTATTTGCCTGGCACTGTTTTAAAGGATGTTTACGTGTATTGATTAATTTAATCTTAAGCCCGATGAGGTAGGTGCTCTTAGCCGTAGGTCAGTGGCACCTGCCAAAGTGAGTTGGAACTAGCAACTCTCTTCCTGCAGAGATGGGGAGATAGACTTAGGCGTGGGTCCCCTCCTCTGGGCTCCAATGTCCTTCAGAGCCAGGACATGATATCATCTTCATGTCAGCAAGGAATAAATGAGCCCCTGGATTGATCATCGGGCTTACTTACTTGAAATAGGGAAACCTCCTCAGTAGGACTCCCCTCTACTTGCCCTGGGGTGGGAGAGGCAGGGAAGGAGGGTCTCAACCAGTTTCTTCCCAGAGGAACCAGCATCTTTCCTCCACTCACTCCCCTCCAACAGGCGACAACTCCTTATTCCACTAGGTGGCGATAAAGGACATTTTAACAACCAGAAATAAGTATTTCAAGCTCTGGTTGTCTTTCAGTGACGTCCATTAAATATTTTCCTTGTCTTGTTTTTATGTTGCTTGGGACCTTTTTCTACCATAACTCCAGTTAAGATTTTTATGGCAGAAATATTTTGTATGGTTTTCCAGATGAGGAGTAACATCAGGCACGTGTTTGCAGAATCCTTTTTTTAGCTGGTGAAATTATGTTCATTACGTTAGACAGTTTTCAATATGTCCAGTGGTGATTCATCACCTCTGTTCTAAGACAGGGGTCTTAGAAATCAGGGGTTTTTTTTCCCCTTTATGAGCTCAGGAATAAATATTTATGCCACCCTCCCTCTCTAAAAACAGGCCGTCTCACATCTGGACAAACTTGCTCTGAAAAAGGTCCAGATAGAAATATTTTAGGCTGGGTTTCCCTGGCAGCACAGTGGTTAAGAATCTGCCTGCCAATGCAGGGGACACAGATTCGTTCCCTGGTCTGGGAAGATCCCACATGCCGCAGAGCAACTAAGTCCGTGCGCCACAACTACTGAGCCTGCACTCTAGAGCCCGCCAGCCACAACAAGAGAAGCCATTGCAATGAGAAGCCTGCTCACCGCATCGAAGAGTAGAACCCGCTCGCCACAACTAGAGAAAGCCCACGTGCAGCAACGAAGGCCCAACGCAGCCAAAACAACAACAACAACAAAAAAAAAAAACCACATAATTCTCAACTTTAAAAAAAAGAAATATTTTAGGCTTTGCAGGTCATTCTGTCTCTGTCACAACTACTCAGATGTGCCATGTTAGTGCAAAAGCATCCATGGATGATACATAAACAAATAAACGTGGCTGCGTTCTGGTAAAACTTTATTTACAAAAGCAGGCAGTGGGCAGGATTTGGCCCAGTGACCATAGTTGGCAGACCCCTTTTCCCAGGATTTCTCAGCCTTGGCACTGATATTTTGGGTCTGATGATTCCTTATTTGGGGAAGAGGGTCTGCCCTCTGTATTGTAGGGTATTCAGCAACATCCCTGGCATCTACCCACCCGATGCCAGAAGTACCACTACCACCACCCAGCTGCGACCATCAAAAATGTCTCCAGACGTTGCCAGATATTCCCTGTGGAGGCAGAATCCCCCCTAGCTGAGAACCACTATTTCATTCTAAAGCAAGCAGGAGGGAACTATGATATATGATGGCCAAAACGAGACGGGATCTTGGGCGAAGAGGAATGGTCAGTGCAGCTCAGAAGTCCAGTACAATGAAGACAGAAGAGGGGCTGTTGGATTTGGCCACACGGTCACTAGCGAACTCAAGCACTTGGACTGAAGTGGAGGAGATGACAGTCCAGTTGGAGAGTGTGGAGGAAAGAGGCACTGTACATGTGTGCAGGCAGACCCTCTAGAATTTTGACGGGAATGACGGGGACAGGAGGCCAGAGGCAAAGGATGGGTTGTTTTATGGTGGGAACCAACAGAGCTTGGCAGCATGATTTGGGGATTCTCAGGTTGGTCGAGAAGGCTTGGTCAGTGTTGGAGAGAGAAACGGGGAAGATAAGGAGGAGAGAAACGCTTGTGCCCCAGGCCATAGATGGACAGGAAAGCTTTGAGGATTCATCCTCCGCTGTCACAGAGAGAAAGCCCAACACACCGTAAATGTGTTCCTGTCCCCATCCCCTTTCCTTGGAACGCTTGGAGAGAAGAGAGGTCACAGGTCACCAGGGGAGGAGGTCTTGGGAGCTAAGGAGATGGGAACTCTGTCAGAGCCACCCCAAACCAGACAGCAGACCATGCACCTGCTGTTGCCTGTAGGATCCCTTGGATTTCCAAGAACTCAGATCTTCTGAATTTCACATGCTCCTTTTTTTCATTTTTATAGAGTCTTCTTCAAGATCAAAAGCCGAAATGCACACATGAAAACTCACAGGCAGCAGGAGGAACAGCAGAGGCAGAAAGCCCAGAAGGCGGCTTTTGCGGCCGAAATGGCAGCCACGATTGAGAGGACTACGGGGCCGGTGGGGCCGCCGGGGCTGCTGCCCCTGGACCAGCTGAGTCTGATCAAACCCATCAAGGACGTGGACATCCTCGACGACGACGTCGTCCAGCAGTTAGGAGGCGTCATGGAAGAGGCCGAGGTCGTGGACACCGGTCTCCTCTTGGATGATCAAGATTCAGTTTTGCTTCAGGGTGACACGGAACTCTAAAGCCCTGTGTGTCGCTTGGAGACGGCGAAAACCCACGGTCTCCATCCTCATTCATCAGGAAAGCTGAACTGCCTGCTTGTTTTGTAACCATTTTAAACTACCTGTTTAAAAAGTGGTCGTTTTTTTCAGGTTTAGAAAAAAATCGGGGTTTTTTCCTTTTATTTAAAAACAATTGTTTTGTGGGAGGTTGGGGGGGAATAAATAATTGGCACAATCCTGCTTTAAGATGTGTTTCATCTGGGCTACATTCCCATGAATTCATTCCCGGTTGGGAATGAACCTGACGTTCATGTTCTTTTGCTTTCAGATGCCAACCATCCTGGTAACCTTTTATCCCAAAGCTTGCGTGAGTGAGTGAGTGAGTGAGAGTCTGTGTGTGTGTGTGTGTGTGTGTGTGTGTGTGTGTGTTTGTGTGTGTAAAGCAGGCTACTTTCTTTGTGCTGGGGTCTTGGGCCATCCTTTCCCACCAAGAGTCATTTTTATGCTGACCTCATTCCGCAGTTTGCAGTGAACTTGGCGTCTTTGCCGGGAGACCATACTAGGAAGTAGCTTTCCAGTGAGCAAAGGCCGCCCTGTGTTCCACAGCTTTCTTCTAGCACACACGTCATTTGAAGAGTTGACCAAACGTGAAAGTCATTTTTATCCCTGCCCTGCCTGTCACTCGGCCTGTTTCTGAAAACTGAGTGCTGTGTCATTTCAGGCTTTTCCTCCCTGGCCGTGATTTACTAAGAAGGTGATTCCTGGAGCAAGTGCGTCCTCTTCCCAGTTCCGTGAAGACCGGTTGACTCCAATTCATGGGTTAGCAGGATCCCTTGGATTTCCAAGAACTCAGATCTTCCAAATTTCACATGCTTCTTTTCCAGTTGGCCTGAGCCGACTAGAAATCCGTCTGGAGGAAAATCACCCCAACTATTAAGTTGCCAGGGCTGTTTTCAGGGAGGATGGTGGAAGAGCACAGATTAAAGTCTCTGGAATGCCAAGAGGCCCAAAAACTAGCTCAGAAGAGCTGATTCTTTTTTGCCACAATGGTCAGTGGAGTTCTGAAATTACGCTGTGCCACTTGGAAGTACCGTGAAACCTCATTCACTAGGATTCTGCTGTCATTCGCCTGTGCTGGACCGAAGTTTACCTTGACGCTAACTCTGAGGAAAAGGGTTGTCTAACAAATCTGATGGCAAATACAAGGGAAATAGCATTAAAGGCCAACAAAAATGGTTTCAGATACCACTTCAGCTACAGTGTTTACATTCAAACAATGAATGAATTCATTAAAGTCATTTACCAAAGCCCTTCTAGAATTCTCCAAGCTACATACCCCTGCTCTGTCTCCTCCTGTCCCTGCCGGCAGGGTTGCTGTTTGTACTTGAAGGTAATAAACCTGTAATCCTTCAAAAATGGCATCGAGCTCAGGCTTTTGAGCTGAGTCAGACTCCTCCATGGCCTCCATCAGGGCAAATGAGTGCGCGCGCCTTCAGGCTGGGATGCAGCCCCGGCACAGAGCTGACGCTTCTGACGCCCCAGCTCCTGCAGGTGTGGCAGTCCTACCAGGGCACTTTGCTGGCACTGTAATAGTTTGATGTTAAAGAGGATGTCAGCGGAAGCATGAGGATAGGACTGGAGCATCTTTAAGTTGTCTCAGCAAAAGCTTCTAGCACACACTGAAGACCCACAGCAGCCCCACGCAGGCAGTGTCCTCTGAATCTCAGGAAAGCCATGGACAGAAGATCAATACAAAGGTTCTTTTCATTGCCACCATTCGGTTTTCAGAAAAAGAGGTCTTGAAGATTTCCTTTATCTTTTTTTAGGGGGAAAAAAAGTCTTTCATTTGCTGCCATTTCTGACAAATTATTCTATGTTCTGAGTTCAGAACTGCCTGGGGAGGGCATCAGCTTTGTGGCAGAGCTATTCCAGAACCATTCCAACTGTAATATCGGCTGATCCCATCTGTCCCAGTGACTACTTCCCTCCACTTGTGGGTGTCTGAGAGGGATTCTGGAATGGTTCTGCTCTTGGGTCTATGAAAGCTTATCTAGCAAAGGAGCAAACACCCGGAAAAATGTTTATAAAGCAAATGTACTCATTCTGTTTGGAGACTTGCCCGGCTGTTCCAGTTTAAAACATTAAAATAAACTGAGTTGCCAAGGCAAAAATATAATGCACAATTTAATTTTGATTTTCCATGCAGTATAGCATTTGCATTTTTGACTTGAAATAACCAAAGAACTCCTCCTTGATGAGACAGTTCACTTTCCTGAATTAGTATTTTTCTTCACAATATCAACTTAAAGAATTGAATTCATAGTAAAATATTGCACTTATTTTTTTCCCGAAGTGATTCTGCCTGCATGTATGTGTTGTGTTTTAGCTCCTCAGCGCCCCATCTCTCCCCACCCTAAAGAAATTTTCTTCCCAATGGTTTGTCTTCAACACAGTTACTGTTTACTATCAGATAGTTTTTCATTAGTGAATTTAGACCTCTTTGAGAAAGCTTGTATATAAAAAGTTAAAAGATATATTTTATGGAAAAACCCATCTTATTTTCAAATATATTTAACTGCTGTTCTATTTTATTAGAGGAAGGTTGTAAATATTTTCTAGGAGTTCTATTGTAAAGAAAAGTATTTTTGAAAAAAATTAATGTAATAAAAAGGAAAACATTTTTAAATAGTGGTTGTGATTGCTTCCTGTTCTGGCTTCATTGTGTTCTATTCGTAGGAAATGACTTGCATGCCTTCCCATTTTAGGATGTAATTTATTCTGGTTTGCACTATTTTAAGTTGACATCATAATATCTAATGTGCTTCACTGTATTTTCCCCAGAATGCAGGTCCCTTGGTCCATAGCAAAAGCACTATGTATAGCATATTCATACTTTTTTCTTTTGTAACGTGTGTATTTTTAATAAGGATTTTATGTAACATTTTGGCAAAAAGAGGACAGTATTTTCTAGTGAATTTTATAATACATTTTGCTAAAAGTGTTTCTTCCTAGGTCAGTTTTTGTTAAGGCGAACCAAAAGTCTTATTTTCCCAGGGGTTTAAAAAAAAAGTTTGAAGCTTGAAAGCAAAGTTATATTTAAACATCATATGTAACAAATAAATAAAGATGCTTTATAGACTTGTCCTCAAAAGGTTCATTCCTTAAAAACAAAAACAACTGGGGCATTCTAGGTTGGTTTTCCCCGAGCAATGAGCATTTTATTTTAATTGCCACAATACTTTTTTTTCAGAAGCAAGCCAGGAGAATTTTACTTAAAAGGTTCCGGTCATTAACCTCCTCAGAAATTTATTACAGTTCTTACAGATAGGCATTCGTCAAACAGAGATGTAACCAAGTAGACACTGTCATATTTATTTGTGAAAACCTGATTTAATATTGCATTAGCTGCTCTGAAAATAAAATGTTATCTTTTTGAGTTTCATTTGGCTTAAACATTCCTTCTTTCTAGCTGCTGAAATGACTTCTCAGTGCTAATTTACCATTAGTTTGTTTCTGGAGACCGGTTTAGAGGGCTGCTGATTAGATTTTTTATATATTTATTTATTTATTTTTGGCTGCATTGGGTCTTCATTGCTGTGCGCGGGCTTTCTCTAGTTGTGGCGAGGAGGGGGCTACTCTTTGTTGCGTTGCACGGGCTTCTCATTGCGGCGGCTTCTCTTGTTGCAGAGCACAGGCTCTAGGTGCACGGGCTTCAGTAGCTGTGGCACGAGGGCTTCAGTAGTTGTGGCACACGGGCTCTAGAGCTCAGGCTCAGTAGTCGTGGCACACAGGCTTAGTTGCCCCGTGGCATGTGGGATCTTCCCCGTCCAGGGCTCGAACCTGTGTCCCCTGAATTGGCAGGCAGATTCTTAACCACTGCGCCACCAGGGAAGCCCAGGCTAATCAGATTTAATGCTCATATAAATGCCCTCACCTCTACCCTGGAGGCCAAGATGAATATTTCTGCTTCTCGAGCTGTGGATGAGCCACTTGAAGGATTGATGGCCTCTAACCCGTACTACTCACAATGCAGTTTGGGGGAGCTCAGTATTACACACAGGTTATCTCACAGGGAGCCACCAACAAAATCCAGTCCACGCTGGATTTTTTTGTTTGTTTTTTTGTTTTGCGGTACGCGGGCCTCTCACTGTTGTGGCCTCTCCCGTTGCGGAGCACAGGCTCAGTGGCCATGGCTCATGGGCCCAGCCGCTCCATGGCATGTGGGATCTTCCCGGACCGGGCACGAACCCGTGTCCCCTGCATCGGCAGGAGGACTCTCAACCACTGCGCCACCAGGGAAGCCCCACCCTGGTTTATAGGCATTGCTAATCTGGATTTCCAAATTCTACAAAGTGTGTTTACTTTTTAATGGTCAACAGCAAAGTTCAGGAGAAATCTGAAATTCTGGATTTCATACAGAATTTGATTTAAGTAGGGCATACCTGTTCAAGACCTTGATCTTCTTTGTTCTTTTGGGGTTTTATACTTTTAATTTGGGCAGTGTTAGTCATGTGCCAAAGAAAATAGCTCTTCCTTTACAAACATTACATTTAGCCAGTGTTGGAAATTTAAATTCTGCTTCCAGGGCCTCAGGTGTCCAATCTGAAGACTTTTCTCCTACTGTCTTAGTCTCATTCATTACTCACGTACCAGGCACTATTCCACGCTGTATTATACACAGGGCAGTTGAGTAGCTAAAGATGACTGTGACATCATTCCTGCCTGCCTGCCAAGGAATTTAATTTAATACATATAAATTTAATTAAATTAAATTTAATTTAATACATATAGGGGCCTGGGAACAGATCCAGTTCCATCACTGGGAAGAGCAAAGGTCATGCCTTGTTATTATTACTGAACCATCTCACCATCACCCACATATTCACAGCAACTTATAACAGGTGCTCAGCAACTATTTGTTAATTATCTCTCTAAACGTCCAGGTATGCTTATCCGTGTGTGTGTGTGTGTGTGTGTGTGTGTGTGTGTGTGTGTGTGTAAATAAAACCTCTTTTGACTTTACCTAAAGTCAATTCTGAATTCCACAGACTCCCAGTCTACCTTCCTCAGCCACAGCCAGCCAGCTGTGGACTGAGGCTGAGTTTTAATGTTGGTATAAACAAAACATAATTAGGAAGGCATGTTAAGAAATTGAATAATATATTCCTAAGTGAACCATAGTGATCTTTGGGTCTCAGATATCCCTGTATAAAAGAGCCAAAGGGCTGATTATTTCTTTATATGAGAGAGAATCTTTTGAAAAGAGCTGTCCTCCTCCCACACACCCCCGCAAGGGAAGTGTTTAATGTTTCTGTTTGAGTCGTAAAGGCCAAGCAGCCATACATGCTTCCAAATTTGCATTCCAGCACACATATCCTTAACATACAACATGGATCTCTCTTTGGGCTGTTTGGGGTCATTACTTCAATTACTTCCTCTGCTTATGTAATTTTATTTTTGGCAGTCTTGCTATTTCTTTTTTTTCCCCCCCAACCACTTTATTAAGGTATGATTGACACATAAAAAGCTATACATATTTATTGTATACAACTTGATGAGTTTGGAGATAAGTGTATAACCATGAAATCATCACAATCAAGTGAGAAGATCTGTCTTTTAAAACAGAACAACTGGGGGCTTCCCTGGTGGCGCAGTGGTTGAGAGTCCGCCTGCCAATGCAGGGGACACGGGTTCGTGCCCTGATCCGGGAGGATCCCACATGCCGCGGAGCGGCTGGGCCCCGTGAGCCATGGCCGCTGAGCCCGCGCGTCCAGAGCCTCTGCTCCGCAGCGGGAGAGGCCACAACGGTGAGAGGCCTGCGTACCGCAAAAAACAAACAAACAAAAAAACAGAACAACCGGTGCAATCAAAGTATGATATAACTTAGAAATGTTTGATGCACACACTTTTATTTTTCCTGGATATAAAGCAAGGTGGACTTGCATCAACTTGATCTCCTGCTCATTTACACTAGTTCAGAGGTTTGAAGGCTTAGTTCATAGGGAAAAGACCCATAATGGACTGGCCAAGCTTTAGAACACTGTCCAGGCTAATAAACTAAGAATGTTTACATGTCAAAAAAAACCTCCACACTGTCCATGCCCACACACCATACCAAAGGGCTCTGTCCACAGCCCCACTGGTGGCAAAACCCGAGTTTGCCCCTCACAATGACTCCCACCTTACCCCCAGCTAATTGGACCAGGGCCAGAACCTGACCCCAAGCTATTAGGCCCATAGTCCATTTGATGACACATGACATGATTTAGCCCCGGAAAATGAGGGGACCAAATCCAACTCCCACATTTGAGAGTATGAATGGAGAAACTTGGTGAGCCAAAGGCAGCACGCAGAATTCTGAGGGAGCACCAACTATTTGTAAGCAGAGAAAGCCCATCAATAAAGAGACCATGTTTGGCCTTAGGGGTGGAGAGGGCATCCAGTCCCTAAGGCTGCTTTGAGCCCACTTTTCCAATTGCAGGAGCAGTTCAGGCCATACATGTCTTCAAAAATAAAAAATAAACTCCTTTTCTTGCAGGAGCATGGGGAAATGGGGACCTCTATGCCTCACATCCAAAAGAGACTACTAAGAGTTCTACTTAGTAGAACTGGACCTTATTACAAAGTCAGCACCAGGGGTGCTGCAGGGGTGGAAAAGTCACTGAACTAGGATTTTGAAGATGGTTATTGGTTCGGCTGTAACTAACTCACCCATATGACTTTGAATGAGTCATTTCAACCCTGAGCCTCAGTATCCTCACCTATTAAATTAGGACAAGATACACGTCTTCTTGTGAGGATCAGATTAGGTGACATAGGGAAAAGTTGTTTGCAAGCTGTTAAGGTCACCGTCACTGGCAGCTGCAGAACCCTCACCCAGATAAGGCTGCTCAAGGGGGCAGAGGCAGGCTGAGGAGCCATCCCAGAGGAGAGACTGATGCTTCAAAAGCAGCAACAGAGTTGGAGAGCTATAGGAAAACTCCACTGGCTAAGAGAGACCGCCAACTCTGAATGTCACAATTGACAGAGGGAGCCTGATTCTGAAAAGGACACCGGGCACCCTGCCAAGGCTATTGCTGTTACAGCTATCACCATTAAAGTACAAACTCAGGTTGTTTCTCCAGGGCAAGATGAGGTAACAGATCCCGAGTCATGGACCACCTGGCCAGGGAATCGTAAAACTGAGACACCGTGACTCCCCAAACTACAATTCAGAAATGTCACACGGTGATTAATTCCAGTCTCTTTGATCTTCTCCTTTAAAAACCAAAAAGCCCCTAACTCAAATACCAAGTTGGAGTGGATCTGAGGCTTGTCTCCTACTCCCTTGCTTGGCGCCCTGTAATAAATCCTTACTCGGATACGAACTCCCGCTGTCAGTTTTGCTTTCTGCGAGCCACAGGCACACAAGCCCTTTGCTCCGTTATAATAGGAAAAAACATCATTCATCCACTACTCAGAGATAACCAGTGTCAATATATTACTCATATTTTTTCCAAGCATGTGTTTGTTGTGCTTGCATCCAACAAAACAGGAACCGCAAAGGACAAACACGATTTGAAAAAGAAAGCGCTGACAGAACTCGGTAACTAGATACGAGGTGAAACTATTGCAAGACAGCGTACAGGTCAGGTTGCGACCGGAAGGAAGCCGGCTACATTCACAGTCCCACCCTCGGAGCGCGTGGAATCGCGTCTCTATGGTTGTTCCGGTGCCGGAACACAAGGGTACACTCTCTCCTTTTGCAGAACTCTATGGTCGGAGGACTCCTCTGTGACCCCGGAAGCGATCCGGGGAAGCGGAATCGGCAAGATGGCGGCGCGGACGGCGTTTGGGCCCGTTGGACGGCGTCTCTGGCAGGTATGAGGTGCGCTGGGGGGACGCGCTGGGGGGGGGGGACTAGGCGGTCCTTGGGTAACTGGCCCAAGGACAGTTACCATTACGTCTGGCTGCCACCTGTCATTCTTAACATCTGGAGCTTTCCGGATATTTATTCCGCACGGCCCGCTGTTTGCAGGAAGGTGGCGAGAAAAGGGCTGATTTTATTTCTAATTCTCTCATAGGATAAAACGTAAGTTAACGAGTCAGGGCAAAGACAGGAACTAGAAAAATCGTAGACTGTCAGGGCTGGAAAGGATATTGAACAGCGAATGTTCCAGGCCGTGCCTTTCACGTTTGCGAAATAAACTGAGGCTCAGAGAAGTCAAGAAGGTTGACCTCGCGAAAATTAGGTGGCGCGAGATTTTAGACGCTTCCCACGGAACCAGATTGAGATACTTTACGGATACCCGGGTTTCTGAGATTTAGATGAGAATCGCTGAAGTCAGAGGAGTGGGTTAGATATCCTCTGCTCGGTTCTTTGGAGAAAAAGCAAAACTTTAAGCGGCGGTTCTTAAGTTATTTGGCCTCAGCACCCCTTTCTTTACACTCTAAAAATGGTTGAGGACTCCGAAGAGCTTTGGTTTTTCTGGGGTTTAGCTATCAATTTTTAGCTTATTAGAAAATACAACGGAGAATCTTAAAAGTGCTTGTTCACTTAAAAATAACACTAATAAACTCATTACATGTTAACATAATTAACGTTTTTATGGGAAACAACCATATTTTCCCAAACAAATTGAGAGAGAAGTGTAGCAATATTTTACGTTTTTGCAAATCTTTTTAATGTCTGGCTTAATAGAAGACAGTTTGGCTCTCATAGCTGCTTCTGCAAGCTGTTTTTATATCACACGTCCTGCAGCCTCTGGAAAACTTCACTGTACACTGGTGAGAGAATAGAGTGGGAAAGTTGCAAATTACATCTTACTGTTATTATGAAAATAAGTTTAGTCTCCCGGGCCCCTTCTGAAGGTGTCTCAGGAGCCCCTCAGAAGTCCTTAGACCACACTTTGAGAACCACCGTTATTAAATCAGGCTCTGTTAGTGGTTGAAATTTTGAACTATTTTAAGATGCACTTACCCAGAACAGGCCCCACCCCCTCAAAAACAAGAAAGCAAAAAAAGAAAGGAAAGCTTAAGAACTTCCTAAGGTTAGTTTGTGGGTGTAATAGCACTTTAGACTCCAACTTTTTAAAAGCAGGGGGTTTATACTGGGAGAAGATGCCTGGACCTGTGGGCCTTCTACACAAGTGGATCGAGGGCTTAGGGGTATAAATGTGGGGAGGGAATTTCCTCTGTGATTATGTGTGGAAAATGGCACATACCTCTTACTACCTTGTATTGTGCTTGATTTCCTTTCTTCTTTTTGCTTTTCTCCCTTGATCCAAGAGAGACTGTGAAAGTTTTGATTTGCTTCCATCTTGGATGAAGAGTAGAAGGATAATTAGCTAAGAATAGTTTTTTTTTTAAACATAGGTGACCCTCTGTTGTTCTAATTAAGTTTCATTTGTACTAAACTGTTATTCTCATCTTTAAAGTATTTTTCAGGATCCTGTTGAGCTTCCAGTTTCTCAGTTTACACTTTTAAATCTTGGGAAAGCTTAAGAAAAAAACGGGTGGCAAATGTATATTACATACAGTACCATAGGTTTCCTACAACTAGAAATTTTGTTCCACCAGGGGGAGCTGACAGTAAGGATTTGGAAACGCTGTATTGTTGCAGTATGAGGCACAGTAGTGGTATATAAGATGGGTGTAAATTCCAATGTGTATTTCAACTTACTTATAAAATTAGACGTTTATAAGCTAGTTGTCTCACCCAAGCCAAGAAATAAATATGCTGGAAAAGGTGTATGAAAGCTTCAAAGAAGGGTACTTTAGAATTCTTATTCCAGCTCCATAAATTAAATTATAAAGACGCTTTTTTTAAAGCTTGAAAATATTTAAGTTAAAGAAGTATTATGTTGAAATATATTTACTCTGTAAAAAAAAATGGGAAAATGAAGTCACGTGTTTTCTTCCTTGATGTCTGCATATTTAATTCATAGCTGTTAATGTGATAATTGTTTTTTTAAAAAAGTTCTTGTTCCTGGGCTTCCTTGGTGGTGCAGTGGTTAAGAATCTGCCTGCCAGTGCAGGGGACACGAGTTCGAGCCCTGGTCTGGGAAGATCCCACATGCCGCGGAGCAACTAAGCCCATGTGCCACAACTACTGAGCCTGCGCTCTAGAGCCCGCGAGCCACAACTACTGAGTCCGCATGCCTAGAGCCCGTGCTCCGCAACAGGAGGAGCCACCACAATGAGAAGCCCGCCACCGCAACGAAGAGTAGCCCTCGCTTGCCGCAACTAGAGAAAGCCAGTGTGCAGCAACAAAGACCCAACGCAGCCAAAAATAAATAAATTAATTAAAAAAAAAAAAAGTTCTTGCTCCTGAGCTTTAAAAAATATAGTATCTAGTATTTTGAGAGTCCTTTCTGATTATCAACTCTACCACTGTCCTCTTTTTTTTAAATGAAATCTAACTTGGCAATTTAGTTACCCCAATATCTTCATCTAAAATAATGAGATAGCCTGTTATTTGAAGCATCCTGCATCTTTTGGGTTTTAATGGAAACTATGAATGGTTTGGGAATTGATGTTAATTCTAACACACATCCCCCTGTTTTTAAGGGTTCGAGGAATTTTTCTGTATGCATTTCTAGGAGCAGTACAGCCAAAAATGGTGGCCTTCTTCTGTAAGTATATAATTGGATGTGCTAAATTGAATAAGAAAATGGGCACTTGTGCTGTTTTACATAGGTTTCTCTTTGTTTCTGCACATAGCAGCACCAATATGAAGTGGGTACAGTTTTCAAACCTACACGTTGATGTTCCCAAGGATTTGACCAAGCCTACGGTATGCACTCCCTATTTCTTGGCATAAGAAGCTACATTAGCAATAAATTTTCCTCATTATTTCATTTGGGGCTGTTTCCCAAACACTTAATGAATAAAAAAATTTATTCTGGAATACTGGCAGGTGCACAGTGCACCTGAGGAAAGTATTCACTGATGTCCCTGAGTGCTCATGGTCGCTTTCAGGCTATTAAGGTAAGAGCTAATCGAATAAAGTATTTACCCCAAACGACTGTGGGGATGAGTAGTCTTTTGCTTTTAGCTCAGCATAGTGTACAGCGTTGTCATAATTAATGATGCTGAACACTTGGTATTATATTATGGAATTTTTTGGTTGTGGTGGTAGGCTTCAAGTCTTTATTGAACAGTGAACAGTGCTTTATTGTGAGAGAGAGCGTTATCACAAGTAGAGAAAATCCAGGAGCAGCTGTGTAACCTTGTTTCCTTTAAGTGAAAGCCGTGATCTCATCAACCCAGTTTTTGTATTATTTGTAGCTTTTTTAAATCCTAAAACTACAAACTATAATTTGTAGTTTTTTAAATTCCAAATGCTTCCAGCCCCACCCCTCAAAAATAATCCCCTTTAACAGTTTGGTACGTATCCTTCTAGACCTTTGTCTGCATATAATCATCTGTGCACACCACGAGCACCAAAGTGGAATTGTGTTATACCTAATGGCCTGCTGGTTCAGTGTTTTCACTTCATAGCATATATAAACCCCAGGTCTCCAGCTCAGATGCCTGCGTAGGCCAGGCCTGTAAGGAACGGTAACAGGGTGGGCACAGTGGCAGGCTGTACCCTTTATAAGCAAGACAGCTGCTACTTACTGTAGCCAGTTGTTGCCATGTGGGAAATTAGACCTAGTGATGTCAGATTGTCTGAATTTTCCAAACTAAATGAAATTCAGATATTTGTGCAAAATCTTTTGATTTTTAATATTTGTAACAGATTCAGAGATTATAAAACCCTGTAGAGACCAGTGATTATACATTTTAGGGCTATATTCCCCTTCTCTTGTCCCTCAACTTAAGAGATAGGATATCAGTGTATTCTCTTCTTCCAACAACCCTATTTGGGGTAATTGAGAGTGATATCTAGCTTCCTGGTTAGTAAGTAGATCTCCTTTCAAGGGCAAAGTAATTTAACTCTGAAACATTGGATTAGTAATATAAATTACTGGTTTGATGGATGAATGAAGTAAAGGTAATTCACGTCTTGGAAGAAAGTCAGAAATGTCAAACCCATCATTTCTAAGATCTTTAAGTATTAGGGTGGAAGAGGTAGAAGTTATTTGTACAGTCAGTGTCATGACATTTTAGTTAGAAATGAGTAATTTTTCTGTTAGAGCAGGCAAAAGAAACATGGACAAACCTAATAAAAAGAATATGAATAGAAATAGCTCGCCTTTGTTTAACAATGTTTTATAACTTATAAGCACTTAAATCCATGCTCTCTTATTTGTTCCCGACAGAAATACCATGAGCTGTAGCACAAGTATTGTCCTATTTATATGTGAGAAAACTAAAGTTCAGTGAGATTATATTACTTGCCCGTTGTTATTCAGCTTTAAGTGGCAGAGTTTAATTCTCAATCCAGGTCTTCTGACCAGGCTACTTTTATTAACAGAACCCCAAATCCTTCCCTGTTGTATATTTGGGGTTTAATAACTATTACGCTTGAAGGTTCCGTTGGTGATTTTGTAGGTTGCTTGAAAATCCTTTTGATTCATACTGTATTTTAACTGATTCTTAAGGGTCATTGTGGAGTCTGAATGTGGTTGTATCTAGATATTTAAGCTGTGTTAAGATGTTACTCAGCATTTTTCTCCCCACTTATTAGTAAATTCTGAAGTTGTTCAGGTGAGGGTAATACGTTAAATTTTCCAGTTGTAAATATTAGAGGAACCATGACTGAAGCTTTTCTTTTTGATTTTAAAATTGCAGATAACCGTTTCTGATGAACCAGACACGTTATATAAGCGCCTGTCAGTTTTGGTAAAAGGCCATGATAAGGCTGTATTGGACAGTTATGAATATTTTGCGGCGCTTGCTGCTAAAGAGCTTGGTATCTCTGTTAAAGTGTAAGTATGATCTTTCTTAATCTGACCTGTTAGCTGCTATAACACAATCAGTCAGGAAAATGCTGCCAGTCCCAGCTAGGTCTGAGCTCTTCAAATGGGATAAAAACTCATGATGGGGAGAGATTAGGTATGTTATATTATTCTAAGCAGGATCATCCCTTCCTGTCTACCAGCATTTTTAAATACTAGAATGAGTGAACAAGGAAAATGAAGGAATCCTTTCTCTAGAAACTGCATAGACTTAGGAGGCCCAAGAAGCCCTCGTGTCTGGGATCTCCATGGGGCAGGGAGGTAGATTAGGTGAACAAGCAATTCTTTCGGGCCTCTTGGATTTGGTATCTTTGCTATTATATTCACTGTTTCAAATCTGCCTTAAGAAACACCGTTCACCCAATACTTTCATGCATGAGCAAGGCGAGCTTCGTATGGCCTTGAAGTCACTGCAGGGTCAAGTATAACCCCCTCCTGTGTTTTGTCAGCTGCTCTTTCTGATGTTGAACGAGGCCCACATGGAGCTTTGCCAGTCTTGCCTTCTAGCAAAACTGAAGGAACTCACACATTTCCCGTAACAGACCATGGTTTTGTGCTTTTCACTGTATCTGTAATACATGGCAGACATTACAACCATGTCCAGCCCACGGTGCTGCACCTCACAGTTCATGTGTTTAGTCAGTGTGAGACCTCAAGGGTGTGAAAGCCGGAGGCAGGTGTGTGTGCACTTGCATGCCAAGGCTTGTTTTTGGGTCAATGGCAGATGTTCCTGTTACTGTCTGCAGGTTTATTTTAGCCGGAGCTTCATGACAGCAGTTGTTAGAGATGACAGTCTTGACAAATGGAAGTCTGTAAAATGGTAGTTAACGCCTATAATTGGGCGTGAGCCTGACCTGCAAAATTGTGGAATCATGCTTTGATATCAGTGACTCAGGTTCTAACATCACTTAGCTTAAGTATGTTGCTTCGCCCATTAATTTTCCAGACATGAACCTCCAAGGAAAATAGAGCGATTTACTCTTCTCAAATCAGTGCATATTTTCAAGAAGCACAGGGTTCAGTATGAAATGAGAACACTTTACAGATGTTTAGAGGTGAGTTTATTTCAGACATTCAGGCATTTTTTTGAAATGCCCCAGATTTTACACTAGCACATCATAACTTTCCTTTAACCTTGCCCAGTAGACTTCCTTTCAGTCAGCCCATGCCGGATAGTGGTAGAGAAGGTAAGTGTTTTTTTGTGTTTATAGAAGCAGCGTGATAGGAAAATCAAACTCAAGTAAAGCCATCCTTCAGAGTAGTTCATACTTTAACTCAGTAGTGCACATTATGTTGACTAATTTTTATACAGTAAGCTATCATTGGAATAATTTTGCTTATATTTCAAAAATTCTAGCTACGTTTTCACACAGCTCTAATAATTCTCACATGCTCACTGAACTCTCCATGTCCATGATGGGCAGCATTAAGGTTTTTCATTCGTCAATTATCATTCATTTGTGCAGCCTCCCAGGTCAGCACAGTCTTGTGGTTAAGGGAAAGCATGGGCTTTGGAGTTGGACAGCCAGGTCCAAGTACTGGCATTTACTAGCTGTGTGACCTGTGCTTCAAGTCCTTCATCTTTAAGTTGGAAATAATAACAGTACCAATTTCATACAGTTAGTGTGAGGATTAAATGCGATATTTATCTAAAGCACTTAGAATATTTCATCTCATAGTAAATGATCGGTAAATGTTACTAAAACACATGCTTGTGCATGTTCTGTATGACAAGCTCTGTACTAGGCATTGAGAGTGCAAATATTAAGACATAGTCCTACCCTTAAATGAAAAAGAAAAATCCAAAATTGTATCCACCTTGCCATGGAGCACACAAAATCTTATACTAACTCTATTTTATAATTTAGTCTTTTGTTTCCTTTTGTTTTGAGTTGTTTTGTGAAACTCTTAACACTGTTTTGATACCATGCTTGCCAGCTGGGTTCCATGGAGCCCTGGCTTTAAGGCATTTAGGAGGAAAGGGGACATTGCGGCTGTGCTCCCCTCATTCAGTTCAACCAGAGGATCTGCACTTGTTTCCTTTTAAATTGGGATTCTGTAAGATTTTACAGATGAAGAAAAGACTCTACTGCTTTTACCAGAAAAAAAAACAAACAAAAAAAAACTCTCAAAATTTCTGCTTTAACCAGCATAGCATGAATCAATTTCACGTTTGAAATTTTAGTTAGAACATCTCACTGGGAGTACAGCAGATGTCTACTTGGAATATATTCAGCGAAACTTACCTGAAGGAGTTGCCATGGAAGTTACAAAGGTATGACTTGAATTTCTGCCTCTTTGGAGGGAGATGTGTGTTGTTGTGTTATCACACTGCTGCCTGATTCCAGCCCACTGGGTGGAGGGGAGGACCTGGAGGCAGAGTTGCCACAGTGGTTGGGGTCTACACCTGCCGTGCAGGGCGCAGCCCAACAGAATGCTGCCCCCGCAGCCCATGTCCTCCTGGAGCCACCTCTGATGCCTCCCTCCCTCTTAGCAGTTGTCTAGACACGGGTTCCACGTTGATTGGTGGTCCCTGGAGATCACTGAGGAGCAAATAGATTATGGATGTGGGAGTGTTTATCTACTATCGAGTTTTCTTCTCTGTTTCAAAGTCCTACAACAAGATGAGAGGGTAAAAGAAAAAAGTCAAGAGGACTTGAGGGAACAGAATGAATAAATTCAATTTGTGGCTGAAGAGTTAAGTCCACATCATATTATAATTTTGTTTTTCTCTCTTTAGACAAAATTAGAACAGTTACCAGAACACATCAAGAAGCCAATCTGGGGAACAGTACCAGAGGAAGAAGAAAGCAAGTCATAAAGTCTCAAAGTGACCACTTGTGCTGGGATGTGAAGTGAGCATGTCAAGTAGAGGGAGTCTCCAGTGAAGACAGTTTCAAGTCACCCTGACTGCTCTCCTGAGGCCGCACGGCCTGATCAGTAGAAAGCAGGGATTGGAAGTTTACAATACACCAGGCTATTGTGCAGGAACCACTTTATCTATTCTTTTATACATGTCATTGTTTCAGTTCGGATTTTAACAAATGTGAGCAAACCGTTTGGACCACTCTGTACCAAAACGGTCAGATTCATGTTTTGTTATTCCGCTGTTGTTCAGTTATTAGTTTGCACTGATTGTGATTTGTATCATTTCATTCATCTAAAAGTGTTTCAAATATTCCTCACACGCATTTCTTTCTTTGAGGGACCTAGAAGGAAACTTTGCTTAATTTAACACTGAGCAGTTAAAGTTTTTGATATTTACCTCAGTGCAGGCTGACATATGCTAGTTTGGGGGTGGTGACCTCCAGGTTTTACCTCATGTAAGCATTACATTCTTGAAAATTGATACACTTTATAGCAGATCAAGCACATTTGTGGCATGTGCCGAATTCTTCTGTAGCCTGAACCCTTTCAGGGCCGCCTAGAAGGGTCACTATAATGGAATTTGAGCTCTCGAGAAATTACTGTATCGTTTCATTCATCCTGTAATTCATTTATTCAATAAGCTTTTCTTTTGTTGACTTTGCACCCAGCACTATAGTAAATACCAAAAATTGAATAGCAATAACAGCTTTCAAAAATTGTGCAAGGCACAAATAAATACTTTTCCTTATTAAGTTCCATGCTGATAAGACCTCTTTCTTTTGGTGAATAGCACTCCTTTTGTTTGCGGATGTCTACTTTTCCATAAAATTAAATAGTAGTTAAAAAGCTCTGAAAGAGGCAAGATGACAGTGGGCTGAGGTTGTTGGTGTATCAACCCCAAAGGAGTGATACGTTTCCTTTTTACAGCAGAATCCGGCCCATGTCTTTTGTGGTTTCCTTCACATCTTTGGGGTAGTTATGACTTCTCAGTTTTCCACCCTTAAACTGGAGTCCCTGTTCTCTTTTCCCGACCTGCTATCAGGTATGAGTGTTCTGAATGCACACTGCTCATGTATCAGACTTACATTACTGTCATTAACGTGAAAAGAATTACAGCCTTGTGCCCCATGACCTCATTCTGTTTGCAGCTCAGTTGTCTAGTGTGTCATTCACAAATGCCTAAAGCCTGTTTATCCCAGGTATAAGCCTCAGGATTAAGAACTAGTCAATAAAACAAGAGCAGTATAAAATTAACTGTATCTAGCAAAGCAGCCATTGTGACTCATTTTCATTTTGAAAGAAATAATTCTTTAAAAATAAATGTAAAAAAAAATAAAAATAAAAATAAATGTAGACCCGCATCTGATCCTTTTTTGTGCTTGTTTTACAGACAGTGTCAATCACTTTATTATAATAGGATGACTTCTGCATACTCGCCTCCAGTGGCTCTCTTTTAAAGGTGTACATCCACTTCCAGCTGTTTTCAGACTAAAGTAGCCTCTAAACCAGATTATTTAGCACTTCAAATTATATATTAAAATCTTGCTTTAAGGTAAATACAGAGATAAACTACACACACAACAAAAATTAATGGTATTTCCTTGACATAAGTACTTGGCATATTTGAAGCCTACTTGATATAAACTAGGTAATTTCTTTATTCTGATAGACTGAGAAGGGTCTTTTTGTTTGTTTTTTAATTGGGTCTCCTGAGTAAAATGTATGTTCTGAAAATTAGAATTAATGCCCAAGTCTCAACTTTCTGTTTATGGTGGTGACAGGAGGTAGTGAGAAAAGTAGACCTGATGTCAGGATGGCAGAAGGCAGGTAGGAAGTGAGATGGTTTTTTATTGAGGTGAAGCCCTGAGTTCATTGTTATTTTCTCTGATCTGAAGTATAGTTTCTTTTCATATTAAATAAAATAGTGTAAAGGTCTGTTTTAAATTATTGGTAGACTCTACAGATTAAACTCGTTCAGTGCCTAGTTTTGATGCTTTCAAAGAGAATTATATGTCCTTTGGCCACTTAGATATGCCACAGTAAATACATAAAGCAATTACTTTAAATCAGTCTATTTTTGTAGCATTTCTGTTTGTCAGCTGCCCTTCCTCCTTTCTTACACTATTAAATTAGCTTTACTGCAACATTCATGAGTAGCCGAGTAGAGAAAACAGGCCTGAGTCAGATAAGAGTTCAAACCCACTAACTGCTATAAACAGGCAAGGTGTTTGTTTAACCCTCTCAGAGCCTCAGTTTACTCATTAGTAAAATGTAGGAAATAAAACTTATGAAGGTTGGAGTATTGAATTGGGTAACTTGTAAAGCACCTCACACAGTACCAGGCAGATAATAGGCATTCAATAAATACTAGCTGTGTGAATGAAGAACATTGCCTGCCATATCAGTAAACAAAGGATGTTGCAGCCATCAAGCCGTCACGTTACAGCCACCCTGATGGTGCACCCTGAGGAGACTCAGGATGAGAAGCACAGGATACTGCCCCCAGATAGCTGAGGTGCATATCAAAGGAATGATTTCAGTGAGTCCAGACTTGCATCTCCCCATACTTAGAAAAGTGCAGAATTCCTTAACTCGAGACACCTGGCTTTCTTTAATTGTAATCTTTTGATGTTCCGAATACCTGGTCCTTATTGCAAAAACCTCTGTATATCCTGGCTCTCCCCCTTGCCTCTTCGGAGCAGTCTCTCAGAGTTATCTGAGATGCTGTGTCCCGAGCTTAAGCCCTCAGTTTTGTCCACTAAATAAAACATAACTCTCGACTTTTAGATTGTGATTTTTTTTTTTCAGTTGACAGCTATTACCAGATGGCAGAACAAATTTGATGATACTGCAGACGCTTGTGTGCTGTACTCTTTAAAAACCAGTTGGAAAGGACTTCAGAGTATCTCTAAGGTGAGGATAACACCTTACAGTGGTTGCAAAGTTTAATTTAGATGAGAAAACATGTAGCATGCTTATTATGATAACCACCATACATTGTACCAAGCATTTACAGATATCATCTTATTTAATCTTTATAACAACCCAATAAAGTAGTTACTATTATCCCCATTTTATAGGAGAGAAAACTAAGTTTGACTTGCCCACTCAATTGCACTTTCAGTTGACAGATGAAACTGAGACGAAAAGGTGAAACTGATTTGTCTGAGTTCAGGTTAGTGAAGACAGAGCCTCAGAACCTAATTTTTAAAGGCTAGGATGTACTCAAATGCCCACACATTAAATGCAGACTATTCAAACCTAAAATCCAGATTTATTTCCCCTTGCACATTAGCAAAGTGTGCTACTCATTTCCCCTAAGGCTTAGAAGTAAAGAGATTGGGGGAAAATAAAGAATAAAAGATGTAAATGTGTACGAATAAAGGCAAGAAGCATAACCCACAGCGCGATCCCTGTGGTCTCAAGGCTGACATTGGTCCTGACTGTCTGAGGCAGCAACAGGAGAGTTTAAGCTCCAGCAAGGAGGGGCCTATTGGGTTATAGGAACCCTGGCATGGAGACAGTTAACCCTGGGGCTTTGCGCCAGGCCCGTCTCAGGCTCTGCAGACACAGGTTTGCTCACACGCATTTCGTTACCCCTGGAGCGAGGCTTATGGCTGAATGCCTGTGATCCCCAGGGTCCTCTTTGCAAATCCCTGCTCAATTCCTAACCCTGTCCTCCTTAAAGCCTTACTATTGTTACTCACTTCACGCTACCGTTCTCTGTGGGGTCCTAATCCTCTTTAAAACTGATATATTTATACCTCAACAGCTCAGCGGTATTTAAGGGCAGGTCATGGGCAACTGACCCACATGAAAAGCCAATTGAATTTTCGATTCCTCTGCCAGAGGCTAAATCAAGTTCTGTTTCATTCGTACGGTCTCTTGAGCACAGGTGCCCACAGCAGTGGATTGCATATGCTGTCTTCAGGTGTGATGAGATGGGGACAAGTTCGAAAAATCACTGGAGACCTCTTCCGGTGCTAAAATCCCATTATCTTTTCCCATCGACAAATATCTGCTAGGGAATTCCCTGGTGGTCCAGTGGTTAGGACTCCGCTCTTCCACCGCAGGGGGCACAGGTTCCATCCCTGGTCGGGGAACTAAGATCCTGCATGCCGCATAGTGCCGCCAAGGAACCAAAAAAAAAACAGGAAAAAAAATCTGCTAACCCAGGCATTCTCAAAGGAATCAAGAGCTGTTGTCTTGTCAAATTAAGAGTAGCACACATCAATTCAGCTCTGACCATGTGTCAAGCACTTTGCTCAGTTACTCAACAAGTCTTGTTTCTGCCAAGAATTCCTTGTTTGTGCCAAGCACTGTTCTAGGTTTTGGAAATTCTGCAGTGTGTCTGTTGAAGTCCCTCTCCTCAAGGACCTTAGATTCTAGTGAGGACGACATGCTAGGGGAAAAAATAATATAAGATCATTTCATAAGCAGTCGAGCACTGTGAAGCAAATAAAGTAGGATGATGTCAGAACTACTTCAGTAGCTCTTTGAGGTGAGGTTGGGAAGGTCCTCTCTGAGGAGGGGAGAATGTCAAGAAGGAGGCAGCCATGTGAGGGTCTGGGGAAGAGCATTCCAAGCAGCAGGACCCATCAGTGCTAAGGCCCAGTGAGTGGTGTGTCTGTGGATAGGGCAGAGCAACATGAAGATGAAGTAGGAGGATCCTGTAGTGCGTCACGGCCATGGGAAGGAGTGTGGATTTTATCCTGAGTTTCATTGGGAAGCCATGGGAGGGTTTGGAGCAGGACAGTGATAGGATCTGATTTACGCTTTAGAACACACTCCTCTGGCTGCTGGGTGTGGACTGGAAGGAGGGAGGTGTTGGGAAGGTGGGGGCAGGAAGGCCAGTTAGGACTGCTGCAGTGGACCAGTGAGAGGACGTGGCCTGGACCAGAGCTGCAGAAATGGAGGGGATGGGAAGTGGTTGGATTCAGAATAGGTTTGGAGGTGGAGCTGATGGAATGACCTACTAATAGATTGAAATGAGATCTAAGAGAAAGAAAGGATGCAGGGATGACTCCTCATTTTTGGCCTAGGCAGCTAGATAAAATGGTGATGCCGTGACTGAGGTTGAGAAGGGTTGAGGAGGGATTTGGGAAGGAAATCAGTACTTTGGCTTTGGCCTTGCTAAGTTTGTGATCTGAGTTGAGCTGTCCAGTAGACAGCTGGGCTCATGAATCTGGAATCTACAAATGGTATGTAATGTTGAGGGTGAATGAGCTCTCTGGGGAGAGCATGTGAGTAGACAGGAGAATGGTACTGAGGACAAGCCTGGGAAGCCCAAGCATGAAGAGATTTGTTTAAAAGGAGGAGGTGCTGGCAAAGGAGATGTGCAGTCAGTGAGATTGGAGTGAAATCAGACACATGTGGGTCCTTGAAACCTAAGGTGTTTGAAGGAAGAACTCACTTGGTGAGCTGTGCTGAATCTGCTGGCAGGTTGAGTAAGAAAAGTAGGTCATTGGTGACCACTGTAAAGCCTTCTCCATGGAATGATGGGGATGAGTATCCAATTGGAGTAAGTTGAGGAGAGAATAAGAAATGGAGAGGATGCAAAACAGGTTCAGTTATCTACTGCTACCTTAAAAATGCCCGACACTTCATGGCTTCGTGACAACATCTACTTTGCATGCAGATCTGCAGTTTGGGAACACTGACTGCTCCATTTGGTATCAGCTAGGGTGCTGGAAGGCCAGGCCTGGAGGCATCTACAGGTTCACTGACTCCCTCAGCCTGGTGGTTGAGGCTGACTGTCAGCTGGAAGCCCTGCGTGTGCTCTGGGCTTCCCCACAATATGGTGGCTGCATTCCCCAGGCAAGTCCCGAGGGAGAGCCAGCCACAAACCCTGTCGCCTTTGATGACCTAGTCTCGGAAGTCACATAGTGTCACTTCTGCCCATTCTCTTCGTTGAGTACCATAAAGTCCCATCCAGCTTGAAGAGAGGGAGAAATAGACTCTTCCCCTTGATGGAAGGAACATGGGAGACCAGACCTACTGCTGTGCCAGTTTCGGAAAATAACATCTTCCACAAGGGGTTTTGTTGTCACAGGAGCCAAAGTTAGGACAGTGGCTGGAGGGGAGTAGGAGTCGGCAGGGCCAGTAGATCCAGTAGGCACAGTACCTAGGGCCCACAATATTTATTTTTCTTTATTTTCTTTTTGGCTGTGTTGGGTCTTCGTTGCTGCATGCGGGCTTTATCTAGTTGCAGTGAGTGGGGGCTACTCTTCATTGCAGTGTGTGGGCTTCTCATTGCAGTGGCTTCTCGTTGTGGAGCACAGGCTCTAGGTGCGTGGGCTTCAGTAGTTGTGGCACGTGGGCTCAGTAGTTGTGGCTCGCAGGCTCTAGGGTGCAGGCTCAGTAGTTGTGGTGCATGGGCTTAGTTGCTCCGTGGCATGTGGGATCTTCCCGAACCAGGGCTCGAACCCACGTCCCCTGCATCGGCAGGCAGATTCTTAACCACTGCACCACCAGGGAAGTCCCCAGGCCCACAATATTTTTAATTTCTTTTAAGTGTTTTAATTTTCAAAACCAGAAGAAAGAATTAATATAATGCAACCTAGACTGGACTGGATTATATTCATCTTTTTACCAATGAATGATAAAATAGCACTTTTAATATTTTCTTATTTAATATTTAATTATCAATATTAATCTTGTGACCCATGAAGGCAAACGTGGGTAGGCCCAAAAAAGTCACAGTGGGATCCTGAATGTGGGATCAAGGAAGAATTTTTGTTTTGTTTAACCTTGTTTTCATAAAGGTGATATTAAAGCACATCTGCAAACGGGAATGATCCATTAGAGAAGGATAAATGGAGGGTGCAGAAGAGAAAGGGATTACTGTGGACATGAAGTGCTTGAGTAGGCAAAGGGAGGTGACATCTAGAAACCAAGTAGAGGAGCTGACGGGGAGAAGTGGGAAAGGGACGCTGCATCCATCGAACCGGGAAGAGAGGCCGGGTATGTGAGCACAGGTGCAGAGAGGTGTGTCTGCTATGGGAGGATGAGGTGGTTGTCAGATGCATCTGCTTCTCTGTGAAGTGAAGGATGTGACAAGGTCATCAGTTGAACGTGGGAGCAAGGGGAAGTTTTGCGGGCAGGAAGCGTGGTGGAAGAGTCATCTCGGGGAAAAGGGACTCAAGTCAGCAGAGGAGAGCATGCAGTACAACTGTCCGGCATTATTTGAAGTGTGTGCGGCCGTGTGATTTTCTGACTTTTTCCAGCTGTGTTCAGCCTTGGGTGCAGATGAGGTGTTAGTGCCTAATTAAGGGGATAGCTGTAGCCAGGGTCAGGTTTTGCCCAGCGAGTAGTTAGAGGGAGAGAGGGGCGCAAAGGTCAAGGTCATGGCAAGGAAATGACAAGAGTTCTGGGCCGTGCGTCAGGATAAGGAGGAAAGTGAGAATGTGACAGTTGTTAAAAAGCATAGTGATAGACGGGTTGGAAGTCTCAGCAGGGCTGGTGAGTTGCTGGAGTGAAGCTGTTAGTGTGAGTGAGTGGAAGGAGAGGCGATGACGGTGTTTGAACGTTTCAGACCATCAGTAGAGAAATTCGTGGTAGCAAGGCCTCCGGTAGACATTCTCAGACTTCACGTGCCGTGGAAGCACCTGGAGAGCTTTTTAAAACACAGACTGTGGCCCCGCAACCCCAAGTTCCAGATTCACTAGGGGAGGAGGGGCCTGAGAATCTGCATTTCTAACAGACTCCCAGATGTTGCAGCTGCTGGCCCAGGGACCACAGTGAATGGGGGCCAAGGTGGGGTGGAAGAAAAGCTCTTGGGAACTGGGGAGATAAGAACCTTTGAGGCCAGAGTGGGAGGGACCAGCTGTCCACCTGATGCTTTGGGACGAATGGTGACGTCACCAGTGAATGATGACAATATGGATAAGTATGGACAAGGTGGGAGGGTCAGACGTGGCCTCGAAGCCGCTGGCATTTCTGAGGGAGAAAAGAGGAAAGAGGAAAGGTAGAGGCAACAGCTGAACAAGGAGGAGACCAGCCTTAACCTCCAGACCCAGAGGCACGTGGGATTTGGGAGAAAAACCCATCGGCACTTGAAAGGATGACAGAGGAAGCGGGGTTCCACCTTCAGGGATGGCAAGGAAATTAGAAGAACTTTGAGAGATTAGGGACGTCTGGAGGCGGGGAGCTGAGAGAGAGAGAGAGAGAGAGAGAGAGAGAGAGAGAGAGACTGGAATGTACAAAGCAATTCAGGAATGAACATCCAGCGGGAGGCAGGCAGTGCTGCGCCTGAGATTATGAGACACACTGGAAGGACTGCCCCTAAAGTCTCAAAAAAATTAGTGCTCCAGGTTTTCTGATTACTTGGAGGTGTCATTTTTATATTCCATTAACATAAGCATGAGTATATAACTGATTCAAAAACAAATTCGCAGGACTTTCCTGGTGGTCCAGTGGTTAAGACTCCACACTTCTAACGCAGGGGATGCAGGTTTGATCCGTGGTTGGGGAGCTAGGATCCTGCATGCCGAGCGGCACGGCTAAAATAAATAAAAATAATTTTCAAAACCAAATTCGCATGAACCTTTAATATAAAAGTAAGAGCCTTCAGAGGTAAGTTAAGCCACGCTCCCAGATCCTTCCCATATGTTTATACTTTGGAGAAAAAGTGGGAAGAGCCCTGCTGATAGGTCTTGGATGAAGGGTGTAGGAGGGAAGTATCTGTACTTTAAACTGGGAGATGGAGAACTTCCAAGACTCAAGGGTGTGATCTGTAAAGGAGCTTCAGATATCGTGCTGGGCACTGAGTTAGCCTGGGGACAGAGGTGCTCACCCAGAGCCCTTCGCATCATATATCCTGCTGCTTCTCATTAGGCCAAGTGAAGGGCGAGCCCCAGCCCACCAGTAATTCTGTTTTATGGGCTAGGAGTTGGCCTTGCTTCCTCTCTGGACTTCAGAGTCTCCTGTATCTCCAAGACGGGCCTCCCTGGAGCAGCATGGTGCCCAACGGAAAGGGACAGGGAGCACGTGTGAGATGGAAGGGTCTCAGCCTGTCTTCCCAACTCCCACTCCATCTGCCTACCTCTCAGTGTAATCCCCTTCTCCCTCTTCAGAATCTGCCCGGCAGCTTAGTTGAGTGGTTGATGAGACTAAAGGGAGGGGTGAGGCTGGGGGAGCTTAGCTGACTGGAGGTCAGACCTTCCAGGGGAATCTTCTAATGATCTTAGGGCGCTTAGCTGGCCTGGTCCCGCCCCCTCGCTGCCAGCCCCCTGCACTGCCCATCCTGTTCTGTTGGCTAGGAGATGATGAAGAGCCTGGCTAAGAGGAGGAAAGGGAGGAAGAGGGCCCTCGCCTAAGGAATCCATTGGCAGAAGCCCGGGAGGAAGCACAGACCCTTGCTCACTGACGTCCCCGGGAGCCAGGATGGGGCAGCAGTTCAGCGGGGAGGAGGCACAGGAGAACGGCGTGCTGGACGTGGCGGAGCTGCAGGAGTGGTACAGGAAGTTCCTGGAGGAGTGCCCCAGCGGCACGCTCTTCTTGCACGAGTTTAAGAGCTTCTTCAAGGTCGCGGGCAACGAGGAGGCCTCCCAGTATGTAGAGGGCATGTTCCGAGCTTTCGACAAGAACGGGGTAAGGCGCCCTGAGGGGGAGGACGGATGGCTCAGGTCTCATCCCGGTGCTAAAGGAGCACCCTCAGTGGGAGCTCAGTTCCCCAGTTCTCCTGCTCTTCCTCTGCTCTTCGTTTCTCTCCATCCTCTCTCGCCTTTTCTGTCTCACTGTTTCCCCAAACTCTTCTCCCCATCATTCCTCTTTCCGTCTTCTCTTCCTCCCATCCACCTCTCCGCTCTCATGTGACTGGCCTTCCTGAGAGCTGAGGGGAGACTCTGCAGAAAGGCGCACGGCCCAGCCCTCTCTGCGTGTATTTATGGACAGGGCTCCGTAGCCGGAGGACCTGGTTTTTCGCACCCACCAGAGCACCCCTCGCTGTAAAGATAAGGGGCTCCAGAGCTGCCCTAAATGGGCGGAGCTATCTTGGAACAGGTCGTGAGCGCCCCCTTGTTGGGGTCCTTCGAATTGAGACCGGTCAGCTCTTCCCAGCCAGAAAGCTGGAGGAGGCTCCTTCCTGGACTTGGAAGTTGGACGGATTATTGCAAAAGCCCCTTTTTACTCTTCAAGCCATAAAAGAGGCCATGAAATCATCCATCCGCAGGGTTTCTTCCAGCCCTTGGATGGCACCAGGAGCTAAGAAGATAATATATTTTGTAAATGCGCACCTGGGAATTGAATTCAAACATTGAAATCCCTTCATTACTTAAGGCCATCCAGTCCAGCGCCTCCGCAGTACTTTAAACCATTAGGTTTGCCTCAAATACCTATTTCAGTTCCCCAAATTGAGGGGGAGGTGGGTTGGACCTAGATAATTAATCTGGAGAAAGCGGTGGGTATCCCACTTCTTTGTAGGGGGAGAGCTTCATTTTCTAGAGAGAGTCACTGGGAACGCTTCTTCGGGTCCCAAACTGACCCTGGTACCGGTCAGTGCACATCTCCTCATCGCCTGTAGGGGGCGGGAGGGCGGGGTCAGCGTCATTCTCTGCAACAGAAACCTCCTTGGAGATGAACCCTATCTCGGGGCCCAGAGTGAGCTTCAGCCTTCTCAAAGCTCCTCTCCATAGGTGCCTCTGAGGCAGCAGCAGCCCTGGGAGGGAACAGGCAGAGGTTGTTATTCCAAATTCAGTGAATTGATTGACCAAGATCATATACTCAGGGGTCCTGAGTTCCAGGCAAGTGCTCCTGCCCAGAAGGCAGTTTGTTGGGTTTTTTTCAGAGAGAAAATAATTTTTCTAAGTGTTGAATGTCACAAGAAAAGTAAATAAATAGATTATATATAGCAAGAGTCACTATCATAGATTTATCAATCTTCCTCAAATTCATTTAAAATTCAGTATAATAACAATTCAAGATCTCAAAGGGATTATGAAGCCCCTGGGAATAATATGGCTGACCTCTTATACCTAACTCCTATAAATCAGCATATAATATTCATCAATTGTTTTTAAAATAACCTTTTAATTTTGGTATGATTTAAAATTTACAGAAAAATTATAATAGTGCAGTTAATTCCCATGTACAACTTATCCAAATTCTCCAACTGTTTACATTTTGCCTCATTTGCTTTACCATTCTCTCCGTGTAATGTATTATGTATTTATGTATATATACATACACATAATATATACATATATGTGTATATTGTGCATATAAATACATATTTTTTAGAGAAAATTATAGACATCACAACCTTTTACCCAAGTATTCTAGTGTGTATTTTCTAAGACCAAGGGCATTCTCTTAACCTAATAAGTGATCAAATCAGGAAATTCAACAGTAATAAATTCTGTTATCTAATCGACAATCCATATTCAAGTTTGGTCAATTGTCCTGGTGATATCCATTATAACCTTTTTTTTTTTTTTCATTTGATCACACATTGCATTTACTTGTCCTGTCTCTTTCTTAGCCTTTAATTTGGAAACTTTAATCTCAGCTTTTCTTTATCTTATTTGACTCTGACATTTTCAAAGACTGCAGACCAGTGATTTGGGTTCGTCCCTTGTTGCCTCGTGATGAGATTCAGGTTACCCTTCTGGCAGAAATGCCCCAAAAGAGATGCTGTGTCCTCCTGAGTGCATCATGTCAGGGGGCACATGACGTTGGTTTGTCCCATTAGTGGAGTGGTTCACTTCGATCACTTGGATACATGGTGTTCTGCCAGGTTCCACCACTGTAAAGTGACTATTTTTCCTTTGTAATTTATAAGCATCTTATAGGGAGATACTTTGAGACTAAGTAAATTTCCTGTTGCTCATCAAGTGCTTATCCCCTGGGTTTGGCCTCAGCTGATAATTTTGTAACTCCACCGTCCCTTCTCTATTTATTACTTGGCCTCCTGCTGTAAGGAAGAGCATTCCAGGCAGGTGTTTTCAGCTCCTCTGTCAGGGACTGAGCCTTCTTTCTTTTCTTTTCCCACTTTGTGTCTCCAAACCTCCACCCGGCTCCACTTTCCACCTTGGCACAGTCTTTGTATCAGCAAGTCTTGTTTCTAGGCAGTTGGTCTGAGATTTCTGGGGCAAATAAAATCAAAAGAGCTCATAGATCTTGCTCACACATCAAAATCTGAGGTGGTGGAAACAGGGTTTTGGTGGAGGCAAGGAGGTAGGAGTACCTGGTCTCTGCTGCTGCTACGCCCCCTCCTGGTGGTAGTAGTAACACTCGTCTCTGGTGCTTGCCTGTGATACACTGGATGGAAGAAAAGGGAGGATGAAGCTCAAATGTCCTTCGGGATCCTTATGTAAGGAGTGTTGGGGGTCAGGGTTGGTTCACCAGTGCAGCCCGTTCAGGGAGAAACGACGCAGGTAATCCCACAGAGCAGATCACATTCCTGTCACTTCTGCTCCAGCTCTTGAGTAGACAGGCATTTCCATCATCTTGGGCCCCTGTGAGTAATTGAAGCTGATGAGAGCTTGTGTGCAGTTCATGAGATTAGCCCCAGCTGGAAGCTTTCCAGAGCTGGTCCGGGGGTAGGTGTTTTTTTAAAAATTTTTTTCTATTTCTTTTTTTATTTATTTTTATTTTATTTATTTATTTTTGTCTGTGATGGGTCTTCATTGTTGCGTGCGGGCTTTCTCTAGTTGTGGCGAGCAGGGGCTACTCTTTGTTGCGGTGTGCAGGCTTCTCATTGCGGCAGCTTCTCTTGTTGCGGAGCACAGGCTCTAGGCATGCGGGCTTCAGTAGTTGTGGCACATGGGCTCAGTAGTTGTGGCTCGTGGGCTCTAGAGCACAGGCTCAGTAGTTTGGCGCACGGGCTTGGTTGCTCCGTGGCATGTGGGATCTTCCCTGACCAGGGCTCGAACCCGTGCCCCTTGCCTTGGCAGGCAGATTCTAAACCACTGTGCCACCAGGGAAGTCCCTAGGGTGGGGGGGTTTGAAGTAAACTCGCAGGGGAGATCACTTGTCAGGAAGGGGCTGCTCTACAGTGGGCCTCAGGTAAGGCGAGGGGTCTTTGTGGAAACCGTATCATGGTGAGACAGGATGTTATGAGAACAGAAGGTTCTAGACAAAGAATGTGGGGGAATCTAGAGATCTGGAGAGTAGGGATTTGTCCGTGGTTTTTTGTTTGTTGTTCTCCCCTTGGTGCTAGACACCAGGTTCATTTTGTAGACAGTAATAGACCTTGTATGGAGTAAGACATTTCTCCCAACCTGATGAACTGGAGAAGGCATGTAGCTTGAAAGGCTCTGCCACTTGCTGGGTTGGAATTTCTTGGGCAACTTATTCAACCTCTGAGTCTCTGTTTCCTCATTCATAACACGGGGATGACAGACCTGAGGGAGATGATGTATGTAAAACATGATCCCTACCAGCCTTTTTTTTTTTTTTGCGGTACGCGGGCCTCTCACTATGGTGGCCTCTCCTGTTGCAGAGCACAGGCTCCAGACACGCAGGCTCAGCAGCCATGGCTCACGGGCCCTGCCGCTCCGCGGCATGTGGGATCCTCCCGGACCAGGGCACGAACCCGCGTCCCCTGAATCGGCAGGCGGACTCAACCACTGCGCCACCAGGGAAGCCCCCTACCAGCCATTTTGCACACATTTTCCTACCCAATTCTTATTTTAAAAGAAACCTAACATCTATTTTTAGTAAGCTTAATAGCAATTACTAATGAAATAGCCTTTTAAAGAACAACCAATTATCACATTGTACACCTTAATCTTACACAGAGTTCCTTAAAAGGCTATTTTGCAATTATTACCTCAGTAGAGCTGGGGAAGAAAAACTGGACACAAGCCAAATAACCTTCAGTGAGCAAACAGAAAGCAAACTAGGGACCATTCATACATGGTGCACCATGCAGTAATAAAAAGGAAGGAACTGTTGATGCATGCAGTGACTGAGATGAATCTCCAGGGCATTGTGCTGAGTGAAAAAAAGAGTTACACATTATATGATTCTATTTATATACCATTCTCAAAGTGAAAATATTACTGTGATGGAGAACAGATCAGTGGTTGTCAAGTGTTACGGTTGGGGGAAAGATCTGACCCTTTAGAGGTAACACAGGAGAGTTTCTTTGTGTTGAGAGTTATTCGTATCTACACGTGATAAAATTTTGTAGAACAAGTGGGGAGGGGCAACTCAGGGGTAGGGGATTAAGTGGAACAAACTATTACATATGAAGTAAGCTACAAGGATATACTGTACAACACAGGGAATATAGCCAATACTGTGTGCTCCAATAAATGGAGCATAATCTTTAAAAATTATCAATCACTGTATTGCACACCTGGAATTTATATAATATTGTACCTCAACTATATTTCAATTAAAAAATTCATAGAGGGGCTTCCCTGGTGGCGCAGTGGTTAAGAGTTCGCCTGCCAATGCAGGGGGCACAGGTTCGAGCCCTGGTCCGGGAAGATCCTACATGCCGTGGAGCAACGAAGCTTGTGCGCCACAACTACTGAGCCCGCGTGCTGCAACTATTGAAGCCGCGCACTTATAGCCCGTGCTCTGCAACAAGAGAAGCCACCGCAGTAGCCCCTGCTCACCACAACTAGAGAAAGCCCACGCGCAGCAACGAAGACCCAACTCAGCCAAAAAAAAAAAAAGACTACTGGTGTGGGGCGAGGAACACCAGCAACTGCTAAGAATCTACCCTACAGAAATTACCAGAGACATAAGAAAAAATACATATGCACAAAGATGTTCATTGTGTCACATAAAATATCAAACCCATGTTCAGCAAGAGGGACTTCCCAGTATTCCTCTGAAAAAGAAGAAGAAAATGTATGATTTAAAATAATTTTGAAGGCATGGGAAATTTTTAAATAAAAATCCAGGAACTAAAATTATAGCTACAGTCTAACCTCAATTAGGTAAATACATTGTGAGGAGTGTGGAGGACCAGAAGGAATTATATAAAGGATGTTGAATAAAACTCTTCAGGTAGGCTCATCTTATTTTCTTGGTTTTTTATTAGGCTTTTTCTGTTTCCCTCATTTGGGGCCGTGTTCTTCTGTTGCTCAAACCTTGCCCGCCCAGGCATCCCTTGAACCGGGGCTGAGTGACCTGACCCAGTGGGACAGTCGGGCTTTGGGCCAGCAATGCCATTTCTGATTACAAAGTCATGGGTGCCACCACAATGAGAAGCCTGCGCACCTCAACGAAAAGCAGCCCCTGCTCGTCGCAACGAGAGAAAGCCCGCGCGCAGCAATGAAGACCCAACACAGCCAAAAATAAATAAATAAAATAAATTAAAAATTTTTTTAATTTATATTAAAAAAAACAAAGTCATGGGAATGACAGACACTCCTGGGAAAGATGACAATTCCAATTTTTGATTTGGAGGGCTGAGATCCTGACCCTGAAATACGTGAGGTCCTGCTTTCTAATTTCCTGTCAAAACTATGTTAGTCTGAAATTCAGACTTAATCATTTCTTCATTGATTCATAAATATTTATGAGACTCTGGGTGGAAGCGGCATTGTGCTAAGCATGGAGGAGGGATAAAAGCAATGTAAACCCCTCTCCTTTCTCCCGGAGCATAGACTGTAGCTAGAGAATGAGACACACGAAACACTTAAGGGTAGAATAGATGGTGGGTGCTGGGAGTGTCGGAAGAGGGAGAGGGAGATCATTGTGGCTGAAGTGGTGTGAGAAGGAAGGCTTGCTTCCTGGAGGAGGGGACCCTTGAGTTGAGCCTTGAAGGACAGATAGGAGTGGGTGAGCATGGAGACTGGGAGTAGATCCCAGGGCAGAGAATAACACAAGCACAGATGCAGAGGCACACGGAATGCAAGGAGGAGGCAAAGCCCTGAGTTTACAGGGATGGTGGCCTAGATTAGGGCTCACACCTGCGCTCCACGGAGATAGGGCAGCGGGCGGGAGGGAGCCTCACAGCTCCCACTCCCAATGCAGGACGACACCATCGACTTCCTGGAGTATGTGGCAGCCCTGAACCTTGTGCTGAGGGGCACCCTGGAGCACAAGCTGAAGTGGACCTTCAAGATCTATGACAAGGACCGCAATGGCTTCCTTGACCGCCTGGAGCTGCTGGACATCGTGGAGGTCAGTGTCTGCTCAGGGCGGGGGTGCAGGGCAGGCACCTGGGCATGTGGCCCCGCTGGGCTGTGAGTGCTGGCTGCTGAAGTGGGGGCCCCTGGGGCTGGGGGTGGGAAGGGGCATTGGAATCCTTCAGAGTGTGCTTTCCGACCACAGTGAAATTAAGCTAGAAATCAATTACAAAAAGAGAATGAGAAAATCCCCATGTGTTTGGAAATTAGGCAATCCACTTCCTAGTGCTCCATGAATCAAAACAATAATGTCACACATACACACAAAGTATTGTGAACTGAATAATAATGCAAACATAACAAAACTTGTGGAATGCAGCTAAAGCTGGACGTGCAGAAACATCGGTGGCCTTAAAATGTATATACTAGAAAGTAAGAGAGGTTGAAAATTCAATGATCCAAGAAGTCATCTCAAGAAATTAGAAATAAGTAAATTAAGGCCAAAGAAAGCAGAAGGAAAGAACTAATAAAAAGCAGAAATTAATGAAACAGAACACAAATGCATAAGGAAAGTCAACAAAAGCAAAAGTTGTTTTTCTGAAAAGACTAACAAAGCTGATTGACTACTAGCAAGGGGTAAAAAAAAGTACTACAGCTCAGACTCTGCACGCCACCTGCGTTAGCCTGTTACTCCCCAGAACTGCACTCAGACCCTGCACGCACCTGCGTTAGCCTGTTACTCCCCAGAACTGCACTCCGAGGAGGGGATTGTTGGTCCACTTTACAGATAAGGAGATCAGCCCGTGGAGGTTGTGTGGTTTGCCCAAGTTCATCCACCAGGAGGTGCTGGGCTGCCTGTAACCCCTGAGCCTCCCAGCACCGTTAGTGGGGCCTGCTTTGGGCCAGGCGCTGCACTGGGCACGGGGGACCCAGAAGGCACACCTCTGTCCTCAGAGCCCCAACCAAGGACTAAGGATAACCCTCACATTTGTCTGTCTCTTCCCCGTTTCACTTCCAAACGTTGCCTCATTGCCAGAAACAGGGCAAGGGAGACACCTGTGCTTTTCCCTCTCCCGTCATCCTATTTCACACCCATACACACACATCTATAAATATACTAAAATCTCTTTTCCTCTCTGAATCTCCATTTCTTCCTCTGTAGTGTGGAGTTTAGACCATCACTGTGCCGTCCACATCCCTCCTTAAAGGTTTTGGGTGTCAGCTGTGACACTCACAGTGGAAATGCCAAAGGCGTGGGGCAGAGGCAGTGTGTGAAGCCGGGAACTCCTCAGTTCGAATTAGGCCAATGGGACCCTGAGGGAACAATGGGACCCACGGGTCACTTTTAATTTGGTCCCGTGGTCCTCAGATGAACAGACTGGGGGGCAGCGCTGGGGACAAGCTGCCAAGGTATGTGGGTCCTGGGGAGAGGGCAGGGTGTGCAGGGTCTTGTGGATACCGCCGGGTTCTCTCCCACAGTCCATCTACAAGCTGAAGAAAGCCTGCAGGCTGGAGATGGAGGCTGAGTGGCAAGGCAAGCTGCTCACACCTGAGGAGGTTGTGGACAGGATCTTCCTTCTGGTGGATGAGAACGGAGATGGTAATGGGCAGAGAGGATGGTGGGGCGGGTGGCGGGCACGGCACCCATCCTGGATCACCCCACTTTCTATCCATGTGACCTTAGGCGAGGCCCTTCACCTCCTGACAGTGAGATGGGTGTAGAGGGGAATACCTAAACTAACAAGGGTGTCACTAGCATGTGAGGTTTGTAAGAGTGATTAAAACTCCTGTGGGAGTTGCTGATGGAGGCCAGGCAAGCGCAGTGGAAGAAGAGAAGCTTTGGAGTCGGGCAGACCAGGGAGCTACATTTACCCTCTCAGCCTGGTCTCAGTTTCCTCACCTGGAAAATGGGGCTAAGAACGGTTGAAAGGAAAAAATGGGGTCATGTACTTAAGAGCCAGCTACTTGGGCTCTCCTCGCCGTAGCTCAGAGCCAGAGCCCCAGCCCCAGGCTGCACAGGGAGGCGGCTGGCTGGGAACACACCCAGAAGAGCCCTCAAGAGCATTCTGAGGGTACCGCGGGCAGAAGTAAAACTTAAACTCACTTGCAAATAAAGTCCTTTAAAGAAACCCTTGAAGGTTCCAGGTGACTCCTGGAGAATCAGGGAATCGACAAGGCCCAAGCTTAGGCCCTGAGGCTGCAGGCTCATCTGTGTACAAGGTGTAGGCGCACCCAAGCAGAGAAGGCCTCAACTCTCACGCCCACCCCACTTCTTCCATCCCCCTGTGACCGTCTCTCCTACCCCTCGTGCAGGCCAGCTGTCCCTGAGTGAGTTCATTGAAGGCGCCCGTCGTGACAGGTGGGTGATGAAGATGCTGCAGATGGACGTCAATCCCGGTAGCTGGATCTCTCAGCAAAGGCGGAGAAGTGCCATGTTCTGAGGGCTCTGGGGTCCTGGGAGCCCTCCAAGACTCCAGGCTCACCAGGTTTCCAGAGCAGTGGGAGGGTCCCTGGCTCAGCCTGCTTATGCCCACTCGTATCCTGGCTTGGACTTCCCGGCATCCCCTGTGCAGGGGGTGGGGCTGAGTGGGGAAGGGAGGGGCCGTTGGTCTCAAGTGGCCAACAGGACCCGGTCCATTGGGAGGATTCACAGGGTGGTGAAGGGAACAGGCTTCCTCTCCCCCTTCAGCTGCTCCTGGGAAAGCTAGGCCTTGGCTAGGTGGTTGTGGGGTTTCCACAAATTCCTACATGGTTCATAGCTGGAAGCAGGGAAAACTGAGGGGTAGGGGTTCCATAGATGAAATTAGCAATGAGAATGCCCACCCAGTGTGAAACTGACTAGTAGAAGGGTGGGGCTGGCAGGTGTTGTTGACTCTGAAGAAAAGGTAGAAGGGATGGATAATAATCGGGGAGAAGGGATGGATAATAATTACATCACCCCAGGATCCTGAGGAATGTTCATGGGAGGACTCTTGCCTCTTCCTCTACAAGTTGTCCTTGCCAAGGGTGTCAGGAAGGAAACTTGCAACAAGTAAGGCCATGGTCTTCCTGCCCTTGGAGGGGGTCAGCTGTGCTTAAAGGGGCTGTTTCAGCTCTGCCCTGGTGCTGCTCCCCCAGCCCCTGCTGCCAACCCCTCCCAACCCTCCTCTCCCCCTCCCTACCCCCCATCCCTCACACTCACCTCTCCAACCCCCGCCCCCAGAATGGACCCTCCACAATTCCCCATCACAGGCCCACAAGCCAAATGTGTCTCCTTAAAGGATGGAGAAAACTTTACTCTGTCTCTGGAGAGAACTGGGGCCTGCCAACCTGGGTTCTAGGCCAGGCTTTGCCTCCAACTGCTGTGTGACCCAAGACGGCCATTTCTTTTCCCTAACCTTGGTGTCTCATCTGCACGGTGAGCAGGTTGGGCTAGACAAGCAGTTTTCAGATTATTATTTTTTTAGATGTGGAATTCTTTTGGCCGCACTGCACAGCTTGTAGGATCTTAGTTCCCCGACCGGGGATTGAACCCAGGCCCTCGGCACTGAGAGCGTGGAGTCCTAACAACTGGACCGTGAGGGAATTCTCTAGACGTGCAATTACTTTTGTTATACAAACTCTATGTGCAACCCCAGTACATAAACTAGATTAAAAGGCAGTCACTCTGGGGCTTCCCTGGTGGCGCAGTGGTTAAGAATCCGCCTGCCAATGCGGGGGACACGGGTTCGAGCCCTGGTCCGGGAAGATCCCACATGCCGTGGAGCAATTAAACCCGTGCACCACAACTACTGAGCCTGCGCTCTAGAGCTCACGAGCCACAACTACTGAAGCCCACGCGCCTAGAGCCTGCGCTCTGCAACAAGAGAAGCCACCGCAATGAGAAGCCAGCACACCACAACGAAGAGTAGTCCCCGCTTGCCATAACGAGAGAAAGCCCGCGCGCAGCAACGAAGATCCAACGCAGCCGTAAATAAATAAATAAATAAATAAATTTATTTATTTAAAAAAGAATCCGCCTGCCAATGCAGGGGACATGGGTTCAAGCCTTGGTCCGGCAAGATCCCACATGCCACGGGGCAACTAAGCCCGTGCGCCACAACTACTGAGCAGCGAAGAGTAGCCTCCTCTCGCTACAACTAGAGAAAGCGTGCATGCAGCAACGAAGACCCAACGCAGCCAAACATAAATAAATAAAAGGCAGTCACTCTGGTTGCATGGGGTGCCGAGGAACTCAGAAAAGGAACTCATGTGACTAGATATGTTTGTGTGTTGTATGAAGAATAAAACTAACTTGTAGAGCCTGTGATTTCATGGGCATTATATTCACATAAAGTTTCCTTTAGAAACAAATAAGGTAAAAAAAATAGTTGATTAAAAAATAATAGTAATCCAGCTGGGACACAGATATGCCCCAAATCATGAAGATGGTATGTGAATGAGGTTGGGGATATGTCCCAGTTCTATCCAAATACCCTCCCAGCTTTGACCTCCAGGATTTCCCAAGAGGCAGCCACCAAGAGAAGCAGCAGAAATGTCAACTCCCTTTTTTTCCAGGTTGCCCCAGGCATTGAGCTCCACCTTCCCTCCATGTCTGTGCTCAGGCTGGCGGCCCCCGGCTGACTTCCCAGTCTGAAGTGGTTCACGTGATGGACAGGACGGTGTGAGCGAAACACATCCTCTCCTCCCCGCCCAGGGGGCTCTCTGCAAGCTGGGGATTTACCCCCCTTTCCGCTTGTTTGCTCCTTCCCACCCCTGGATTTTTTTTTACTCCCTGAACTTCCCCCACACCCCACTGAAGCGAAGACTCAAAGTTCAGAATGATAGAGCATCTTTGAAAGAATGGTCATAACTGCTCCAGCCTATGTCTCTCCCCAGGTTCTTGGACAGGTGTTCCTAAAGTTGGGGTGTGCAAAGAATGGGGATAGAGCCCATCTATAACAGACTATTCCACTTCCCAACTGGCTGTCAGGTATCACTGCAGCAAGAGGGATTTCGGCTAGATCAGGGATGGTCAGGACACTTGCCATAAACAATTGAGTCATAATCCTGTGGGGAACCCACCATGTGCCACCAAGGGGCCAGCAGGGGAAGAACGAGGGTGTTGTGCAGTCACTTCTGAATAAATATGGATTTCCTCTGGATAAAGGAGCGCTGTCTATAGTATCATATTTTATTATAATGATGCTTGGCCTGTGAGTTCTTTGAAGATGAGAACTGTCGTCTTCTTTGCACGTCTAACATCTAGCATTAATACAAAGTAGGTGTTCGATAAACGCTTGTTGAAGGGAGGAACGAATCAACACAGACCACACAAGTACGCTCTGGGATGCTGGGGGCAGGATGGGTGTGTGATACAGCACCCAGATGGAGGCCGCAGCCACCAGATCTGTGTGATCCCATTAGAGTCCCGGGAAAGCCCACCTCTGCAACAAAGCTTCTCTGTCCAGAAGAGCGTGGAACTGGAGAAGCTCAGTAGAAGAGCTGGTAGAAGCTGGGAGAGGGGCCAGAAGGGGCTGGGGAGGAGCCTGAGGAATGTTGAAGGCTTCCCCCAGCAGGGAGCGGTCACCACCAGCGGAGTCGCACAGAGGGTTCAGGAACCCTCCTTCCCTGTCCCCTGCTCTGAATCCCCACCCCTGCCCCTCTGCTGCCACCATGTGCCCCAAGCAGGTGAGCTGGGCCTCTGAGTTCAGAAGACTCCATCTAGTATTAAAACAACGAGACACCAGGCACCACCACACATCCGTCCCCAATACAGAAACAGCAGGGCGGTGGGCTTAGCCAGCTGCTTCCGCTGCCTCACTTTCCCTGCCACCAGCTCCCTCCTCATCCTGCTCTCCATTCTGGAGCCTGCGCACAATGCGGGTAAGGTCCAGGCTTCGGGTTAGCGTGTCCAAGAGCATCTTGTCCTTCTGGACGCCCTCCATGAACTCCTCCAGGGAGAGTTCCCCTGGGGTAGAGAGAAAGGGCATCATGGGCAGGAGGTGTTCACATCTGCTCTCCGGGGCCCAGAGCTGCAGTCTTGTAAGGGGGACAGAACCAAGGCTGGAGGAAGTGGCTGTGAATGGGGCTGGCCAAGGAGCCAGAGACCAAAGTCTGGTGCAGACATCCCCAAAAGCCAGCTCTGTGGCCGGGGCGGAGGCAGGCAGAGGAGGTGGCCAGCAGCGGCCCTTTTGTGCCTCCGTCTCCCCTTCTGCCCTCTCCCCTGGGGACCCTGGTGACACCCCCAGTGACCCCTCCCCTGGGGACCCCCAGCGCGGCCTCACCATCCCCATTGACGTCAATCTTGGAGAACACTGTATCGGTGAACTCCTCTGCAGTCATGGTCGAGTCGCTGCAGGGGTTAATGGTTCGGATGGCCTGGGAGGCAAGAAGAAGTGAGATGACCCGTCCTAATTAGTCTCAGCGGTAGGAGACGGGCAGAGCAGAGTGAGCACATCAGGTTCCCAACAGCGTGTGTGTGTGTAAGGTGAGTACAGATCAAGGTGCCTGAGGCCTCAGGCAGAGCTGGGACTGTGCTTCGACATATCTTGGTACAGATGAGGAAACTGAAGCCCAGAGAGCAGAGGAAACCTGGCCCGGGTCACGCAGCTGGTGAAGGCCGAGCCACCCGGGGGGAGTCAGTCCCAATCCTGTCCCCTTCCTAGCACGCTGTTCCGCCATCTTGAGACCCAGCCCCAGGCTCTCAGCTCTGGCTCCGCCCCTGCCCGGCCCTCTGCACCTGGAGTTACCCGGATGATGGTGAGAAGCTCGTCGCGGTCGATGCATCCGTTGCCGTCCACGTCGTAGAGCTTGAAGTACCAGCGCAGCTTCTGTTCCACCTTCCCCTTGAGGACAAGACTCAGCGCCGCCACGTACTCCATGAAGTCGATGTAGCCGTCCTGTGTGAGGGGCACGGCCGCCTGAGCCCCCTCTGCCTGGGCCCCGCCCTCGGAGCACCCGGGGCCCCAGGATACGCTGAGCCCAGGCCCGGACCCGCGCCCCGCCCCCTTGGCGCCCACCGGCTTACGCCCTCCTGGACGCCCGTTATAGCTCACCCTACCTGCCGCAGGATGGTTTATCAAATTTGATAAGCCAGTCCCCCCTAGAGTATGAATGGCTTATGCTATCCCTTCACAGGCTGCTTCCCTGTGATCCTCAAACTTCAGCCTTCCAGTTTGGGGGGTGGGGTGTAAGAGTGTGTAGGTGGGAGCAGAGACAAGGACTCCCCAGGGATGGGGGCGTGGTTTGGATGAGCTCTAACGAACCGAGATAAGGGGTACAGGTAGATGGGGAGGCACCGAGCGCCTTTCTCATTCTTCCCTTTATTCTTTGAAACTTACCGAGCACCTACTACGTGCTGTGATAGGCTGAGGATTCAGAACTCCGTAAGATAGAACCCTGTCCCGACGGGAGCGCAATGTTGAGGACGCAGGTTTGAATCCTGGCCTCACCCTCTCAGATATGTGGGATCTGGGACAAAGGATTCAATATGTTCCTGGCCCTCGATTTCCTCATCTGTGATAGTTATAACAGCTGCCACCTGCATGGGGTTGTTGTGGGCTTAAATGGGCGCATGTGTGTAAGGCATTCAACACTGCCTGGCACATAGTAATCACTCAGTAAACGTTAGCTATTGTTATTACCACTATACCATTACTGTTATTATTATTACTATTATTATTATCAAGAGATCATTGTGCCATCATGATGTATATTCAGTGACAGCACATCTGGACAGGACATTATGGACTCACAGAATAGGGGAGCACCCAGGCAAGGGCAGCAGGGAGGCTTCCTGGGGGAGGCGCTGCCCTCATTGAGTCTTGGAGGGATTGGCCAAGGGGGAAGGTGGTGTAAGACATTCCTGCGGGATATTTCCCCAGGACCCTCCAAATGTTCAGCAGCTGGCCCTCTGCCTGGCCCTGCCAGCCCTACCAATAGGGTCAGAGAAGCAGGGAGCACAGGCCTGCTTCTGCCCACCTCCCCCAAGCCAAGTGAAGCTGGGAGAGGGAAGCCTTGTCATGCAGAGAGGCTGAGTACTGTAAGGAAGGGAGCACTGGAGTCAGAGCACATGACTTGGAGTCCAGTCCCTGTTCCTCCACTTACTCACAACCATGACTCTGGAACCAGGAAGTTACTGAGAGGCAGATTTGGGATCGGTATCAAGAACTCTTAGGCAGGGTTGCCCGTGGTGGAATGAGCCTCGTGCAGTAATGACCTCCCTGTCACTGAAAGTGTGCAAGCAGAGGCTGGGGTAATGTTATTAGGGATGTGGCAGAGGTTGGGTATGAAGGCCTCTGAGATCTCCCGATTGTGTGCTGCCCTTTGGCCTTAGGTGAGACCTTAACCACCTGAGCCCCGTGGTAGGCATCACACTCATAGTGAACACCTGCGTAGTGCTTCCCCGTGTTTAAGGGCTTTCCCTTATGCCTTAGCTCAATCAGTCCTTGCCCAGCCCTCCTTCCAGGATCGTTGTCAGGATGAGCCAGGCGCCCCTGCAGCTACGCTCAGAGAAGCAAGAAGACTGCTATTGAAGTTTCCTCTGGGCAAGGGGACACAGGGTGAGGGTACTTTTGCTTTTCATTTTTTATCTTTCTATATTGTTGGAAACTTTTACAATGAGCTGTAAGTTTTTGGTAATTAAAATCGTTTTTAATTTTGGAATTTTTTGTAATTTAAAAAAAAAATGGCTAAAAAGGGGCAATGGAAAGGTATGTGCCCTGGTGCCAGAAAGACCTAAACCATGTCTTAGGAGAGGTGTGACCTTGGACAAGTCCCGTAGCCTCTGCAAGTCTCATTTCCTCAGCTCTGAGATGGGAATGACAGTATGCGCTTTTCAAGATTGTGGTCTGGGTTAGATTCAGTAATAAGACTACAGCGATACTTTTTTTTCATGCTTCATATGATGTTTTACTCACTTTACTCATTTAATCTCGCAACCACCCCTGGGTATTTTTGTCTGCATTTTCAGATGAAAAGCTAAAGTTGAAAGAGGTTAGGCCACACACTAGTGAATGACAAAGCCTTTCCTAGAAACTGAAGTCTCCTAAATGCCACCCAGCGCTCAGATGCAGGTATGGAAGACTTACATTGATATGTCTGCACCTGTGTGATTGCCGGGTACAGCCAAGCCCAGGCAAAACTTTGAAGTAAACGAAGCATATGGCGGTTACCCAGGTCACACTCCCCACTCACAGCTATACCCCCAAACCCTGCGCACCCAGTGCAGTACCCTAGGATACAGCTCTCTTCTAATTCAGGGGCTGGCAAACTTTCTCTATAAAGGGCCAAATAGCACATATTTCAGTTTTGACTGTCAGTAAAATAATGGGTGTGGTGTGTTATAATAAAAATTCATTTACAAAAATAGACCCATGGGCTATTGTTTGCACTGCCCTGTTTAACTTCTCTCTGTATCAAAACTTCCCAGTGCTGTGTCCCATCTCATAACTAACCTGCCCTACTGCTTTATGCTGGCGACAGTGGTTGGAAGCAATGTTGCCTGAAGTGTGATTTATCCCATTGCTGTGTACAAGGCACTTTAGATGTTACAAAGATGCTCTTCAGTTTAACAATTAGCAGGTATGTATTTAAATTAGTGTATGTTATATAACTATTTCATAAAATTCATAATTTCTCATATAGTCATTCACTCAAATAAAAGTATTGATTGAGCACCTACTGTGTTCCAGGCACTGTTCTAGGTGCAAAGGCTACAGCAATGAACAGGAAAGACAGAAATCCCTGCCTTCATGGAGCTCACATTCCAGCAGGAGAAATTGACAATAAACATAACAACTAAATGTTATTCAGTATCATGTATTAGAAGATGAGACATGCTCTGGGGGAAAAGGGGAGGACTAGGAAATGCTACGGTGGGGGCTAGTCCTAGTTAAATGAGGTTGAAACCAGGAGATCAGGGCAGGTGTCAGTGGGAAGGAGACATTTGAACAAGTCTTGCAGCAGGGGAAGGTGTGAGCCAAGCAGAATTCTGGAGGAAGCGAGTCCTAGGCAGCACCCAGGCCCGAAGGTGGGGATGTGTGTGGAATTGAGGAGGTCAGGTTTGGGACAGTATAGGTGGTGCTTACATGTGACAAGAGATGGCATATGAATGACTCAGGTTAGGCAAATACAGGGTTGATGGGTTGCCCCTCCCTGGTATCATACATGTAATCTTAGGGGGTCCTTCTGAAGGTTTCCTTAACAGACAAGAAGCTGAGCTATTTCCGTGCATTTGGGTACAAGGTGCTGAGGCTCAACCGTGGACTCTGCCCCCTCCTTTTCGGGAAAGATCACTTCTTCTGGAGCATCTTGGGGGACCAGCCTGATGATGCCAACCCTCTGGGTCTCCATACCTTGGGCTCCAGTACTCTGACCCTGCATCCCTTTCAGGAAAGCCCTTGGGCACCATGGTGCTGCCCTTGAGGCTGGGACTCAAAGCCCATAATCTGCTTTGGCCCCTTGATCCTAAACATTAGTGAGTTTTAAATAGCCTCTGAACCCCGGCTTTCCCTAGGAGCCCTGCCTACAATGATGTTGGGACCCTATGGGCGGTGAGTGGAGCCGGGAAAGCTCTGGGCGACCTCTCCCTGGTGTGCAGTTGGACATATGGCAGCATCACATCCTCACCTTCAAGGGAACACCAGCCGGGGTGGGGACCAGCAGGGGTGGGGAGATGGGTGTGTAGATTTACGTTCTTCTACCACTACATCTTGACTGAATTGCTCCAGATAAATAGAAGGTTTGCTATGAAACACCAAGGAACACCTTAACTAATGCTCCCGACCTCCATGACAGATACAGATGAATAAGCTGAGGCGGAGAGGGGGGGAAATGGGCTCCAGGCCACCCAGCTGATGAAAACTGGGGGCCCAAACTCACAGTGCCCCTCTATCTCATCAGGAAGTCCTTAGCCAGTGCACCCAGGTGATTCCTCGGGGAGACATATAATCTGACAGCTGCGCAGACCTTTAATCCCTCTTGGGATGAACTGAGGTCACCAGGTGTTTGGGAGTTGGAGTAGCCTGGGTTCCCCAGTGACCAGGCAACCCTGACTGTCCCCAGTTCTAGTGTCCACAGGCCATCATGGGATGGGTGACCCAAGTAACATGGGCCTGCCCATCCCAGACCAGCCGGGCTGAAGCTCATCACCCTGCTCTCTGCTCTCCACCCTTCCTCCTCCTGCATCCCGTGAGCATCTAACGGCCTGTGCAGAAGCACCACGTACAGTGCCAAGCACTTAGTAGGTGCTCAATGACTGTCTTGTAAGTGTTCATATTTGTGCTGGAATAAACTGTGCATGTGGAAGAGGCAGAGGAAGCCAATGGGTTTGGCCTCTGGGCGCACTGATCGGGGGCCTCTGTCTTCCCCTGGAGAGTGAGGGCAGGGACGATGGCTGATTCCTTTCTGAACCCCTAGTGCCTGATGCATAGTAGGCGCTCAATGAACGTTAGAAAACTGGAATCCCTGATGGCGACACTCGACCTCCCAGATAAATGAAGTCACTCCTCCAGCCATTCTCACACCTTCTTCTCCCCACCCCCATGCTGGCTGGGGGGGCGTCCCTCCAGCACTCCCCACCCAGACCCCTGCTCACTTTGTTGAAGTCAAAGGTCTCAAACATCTGCTCCACGTACTGGCTGGCCCACGGGCTCAGGTTCTTGAGGCCGAAGAACTGGCGGAACTCGTAGAAGGTGAGCTGGCCGGAGGGGCACTCGGTCATGAACTTCTTGTACCACTGGTGGCACTCGGTGCTGCTCAGCTCCTCCACCGACTTACCGTCTATAATGTTCCCCATCGCTCAGGCCCACGGGAGGCTGATGCCCCCGACGGACTGGTTCTTTTTTCCCTGCTGCTCCTCGCACCCGGGCCTCGCACCTGGGCTTCCTAACACTGGGCCCTCCTCTCCCACAGGCCTGAGTCCCGCAGATCTGAGCGAGGGAGGGCCTGGTGAATCAAAAAGTGCAGGGAAATGATAGGAGGAAACGAGCAGAAGGGAGAAGGTAATGGGGGCTGTGCAAACCTACACCCAAATCCAGGGGCTGCTGGAGAACTCGCGTTAAAAGTCCCCACTAAATCCTGGCAGCCAATGGAGACCTACTCCCTGGGAAGAGGAGTGAAAATAGAACAAAGCTTAGAGGAGCAGAGGCCCAGGATTACAGCCCTGAGCTGGAGGTGAGAGGATTTTCTTACCCAGTATGCAATCCCCTTATCCCTTCTTACCAGGACAGAGTGGGTGGCCAGCCAGCAGCTGTTCTGATCCTGTCACTTCCTCTGCCTTCTCCTCCTATTTTGAATGGGTCCTCAATGTTTCTGGTTCCTGCCCTCAGACACAGCATTGAGGTACCTATGAGAAAGAGCTGGTTTTTCTTCCAGAGCTGGGCCAAATTCGGGCCCTTGGTAGGGCTGCTGTGTATAGTTAGCCAGGCTGTGCACGGCTTGGCTGTCACAACCGAGGGGTTCAAGTCACACCACGGATGGCTAACATATGAGAGTGTCTGGGTGATGCAGAGTTTGTGGGCTTCCAAGATGAGTCCTAAGTAGCCAAAGGGAACCCCCTCCTACATAAGACTGCACAAATACCCATAGCCACACACACACACACACACACACACACACACACACACACACACACACACACAGGGATCCTGTTCTGACCACACTCTCATATTCCTGGAGGTTGCATCTTTCCCATCCTGGGACGCTTGAATGCAGCCCTCCATCTGACCCTAAACCTGATACCATCACCACCCAGGGGCATGGGGATAGGGGACATTGAGTGTGTGCCTAACGGCCTGGGTGTGTGTGTGTGTGTGTGTGTGTGTGTGTGAGTGCGAGTGCAGGCACACAGTTGCACTAGAAAGCTCCCAGGCCAAGCCTAGGGTTCCATCTATGCAGCAATATCTTTCTCTGACCCCTAGTGGGATGCTCTCCAGCCATAGCATTTAAAGCTTGTTCTTTTCTGGAGCCAACATTTAAGTGCACTTAAGCTAGATGCCACTGGGAAAGCTCAGAGCCAACACTCGCTCTGTCCTGACCCTTCCCTGTTTCCCTCCCTCCTCTGCTATGTGGAACACCCCATCTTTATTTAAATAAAAAGCAAATTAGAACCCTCAGAGGCAGTTTGGGGATGGAGGCACCAGGAAGATGGCGGTTTTTATGCAATTTTGTGAGAAGTGTGTCAGGCTCTTGGTCTTAGGAGCATTTCCTGAGAATTGGACAGAAGGAGGACCAGGGCCTGGAGAAGCTCAGCTCAGAGAGATGGCCCAGCTCTGTAGAGGAAGGCCAGTCACAGCCTTCCAGCCATTAGGGCTCAGTCCTCTGTATCCATAGCTGTGACCACTGGCTGGGCAGAGGGAGGAGCCCAGAGTGATGGGGTCAGTGTGCCTAGATACTCCTCAGCCCCAGAAGCTCTTCCTCAAGTGGACACCCCCTTCCAACAGCTCAGGGCACAGAGGAACCACTGGAAGCAGAACCCTGGACACCTGGAGAGGGATCTCCCTCTTTGACCAAGGTGCTCCAGATGGAATGAGACAAAGTTCCCTGAGAACTAGAGGAGCCTGGGAGGGCTGCTTCTCTGGCCCTGTCTTATGTGGCATCTGCCAGGTATAACTGGAGGTGCGGGTGGGGGCTATGTGCTCTGGGCAGGGTCCGCCTTCTCAGACCTGGTCTTCCCCCAGGAGCAGTTCTCTTCCTTTCTATCATAGAAACCACTAGGTGGCCTCCTTTCCAGTTTTATAACTCTTTTTGCCCATTATCCTGAGAAAGTTCATCCAAAGGGCCCAGAGCTAAGAATGCTCCTTAGAAGACCAGAGAGAGGGAGAAAGACTGAGGCAAGAGTGACATTAATACTGTTGTCCCTGTCACTTGTGTACATGATACCTGTGATGAGAAGGAAACCACCAAAACGTTAACAGGCTCATCTCTGAGTCATGGGATCACCAGAGATTTTTTTTAAAGATTTCTTTTTATTTATTTGTTTATTTAGTCTGCTCTGGGTCTTAGTTGCAGCACACAGAATTTTCCTTGCGGCATGCGGGATCTAGTTCCCCTGACAAGGGATTGAACCTGGGCCCCCTGCATTGGGAGCGTGGAGTCTTACCCACTGGACCACCAGGGAAGTCTCACCAGTGACTTTTTTTAATAACCACCAAAACGTTAACAGGCTCATCTCTGAGTCATGGGATCACCAGAGATTTTTTTTAAAGATTTCTTTTTATTTATTTGTTTATTTAGTCTGCTCTGGGTCTTAGTTGCAGCACACAGAATTTTCCTTGCGGCAGCGGGATCTAGTTCCCCTGACAAGGGATTGAACCTGGGCCCCCCTGCATTGGGAGCGTGGAGTCTTACCCACCAGGGAAGTCTCACCAGTGACTTTTTTTTTAATTAATTAATTATTTATTTATTGGCTGTGTTGGTTCTTCCTTGCTGCCTGTGGGCTTTTCTCTAGTTGCAGCAAGCAGGGGCTAACTCTTCGTTGCGGTTCACGGGTGGTTCACGGGCTTCTCACCGCGGTGGCCTCTCCCGTTGCAGAGCACGGACTCTAGGCGCACAGGCCTCAGTAGTTGCAGCACATGGGCTCAGTAGTTGTGGCTCAGGGGCTTGTTGCTCCGTGGCATGTGGGATCTTCCCGGACCAGGGCTCGAACCTGTGTCCCCTGCACTGGCAGGCGGATTCTTAACCACTGCGCCACCAAGGAAGCCCTCACCAGTGATTTTTTTAATCTTTGCTTTTAAAAAAAAATCTGTATTCTAAAAAATTGTTTATTATGAACATATGTTGCTCACATAACCAGAGGATAGTTATTTTTGAAAAAAGAATCAAATGGGACTGTTTTACTTCTACCTAAAGTGATCAATTTTTGGTGCATTGCGGGGGGAGGGGAGGGCTTGGATCTGCCTACTTTGATCAAGTTTTCCAGAACATGTTTTTTTTTGGGGGGGGGGTTGGCTTGGGGGCGGGCGGGCTTCTCCACTGAACTTGCTTGGGGCCCAGGCTGGAATCTGTGTCATTGAAGAGTCCTCTCAGGCCCAGGGTTTGAAATGCAGAGGTCAAGGAGGAGATGGCAGCTCATCTTTCCATCTCTCCCTATTTACATCCTCCTCATTCTTTATGTGTGAGCACAAAAGCCAGCTCCTCTGTGAAGCCTTCTGAATCTCTGCAGAATTCGTCTTTCCTGCCTCAGCACACTAACGTCTTGCTTACGTGTTATATTAGTTTTCTGTGTCACATAACAAACTACCACAAAGTCAGCAGCTTCAAAATATGTACATTTATTACCTCATAGTTTCTGAGGACCAGGAGTCCAAGCTGGCTCCATGGGGTCCTCTGTCCAGGATCTCACAAGGCTGGAATCAAGGTGTTGTCTGGGCTATGTTTTCATCTGAAGGCTTGACTGGGGAAGAATCCACTTCCACCTCGTTCAGGTTGTTGGTGGAATTCATTCCCTGTGGCTCTAGGACTGAGGGCCCTGGCTTCCTGCTAGATATTGTCTGGAGCGCACTCTCGGGTCCTAGAGGCTGCCTAAAGTTTCTAGAAGCTGCCCACATTTCCTTGTTACATGGGCTCCTCAACACAGATGCTTATTTTGTCAAGCCAGCGAGGGGAATCTCCCTCTAATCTGCTAAAATGGAATTTTATATGATGGAGCCTAATCAAGGGAGTGACACCCATCAGCTTTGCCACATTCTGTAGAGTAGAAGCAAGTCACAGAGGGAGGGGATTGTACAAAGGCAGGACCAACAGGAGGTGGAGACCATTGGACGTCACCTTAGGGTCTATGACAGTCACACTTCTACGATAACATAGACACAACACTCATTTCTTTCTGGAATTATAAGCAGCTGTTTATTGCCAGCCTGCCCTCAGGAATCCAGCAAGTTCCCCGGGTAGAGACTACTGTCTTACTCATTTCTCAAAACCTCCCAGCACCTAGTACCACGGATTCCACATGGTTGTGTGCTGGTTATTCGGTTTGCCCCTCCCCACTCCTTCTCCACATTTCTGGATCTGCGCTGAGCCCCAGGAGGCTGACTCCCATGGACTGGATCACCTGGGCTCCCCAGCCCTCTGGCTTCAGTCTGGATTCATCCATTGAGAAGTACTGGAAGGAGACTGGAGGATGGAAAGAGACAGAAGCTGGTGTCTGTTCTCCTCCCTCCCTGCTGGGTCACAGTTTGGGCCCCAGTTGTCTTTGACCTTCAGCTACAGTCCCTGCCAGAACGTCTCCAAGCTCCTGTGACTAAACCCCCTCCCTCTACCCCTCAGGCTTAGGGGTAAGAAGGGCCTCCCTCTGTTGCCACCCTCTGGGCATACCACCAGTCCCGTAACTGTGCCCGCTTCTCTGCGAATAGTCCCCTCATTAAACTCTCCCCAGTTACCTTTTTGAGATAACATTTGACTGACAGGGGCTTGAGCTCAATAAAACATTACTGAATGAATGAATGAATGTATGCATGATAAAAGAAAGGATTAAAGAGAGCTAACGTAGGATGGAGCTGTTAGGTGTAAGACAGGATGCTAAGCTCGATGAATAAGCTCATGACAGCCCTGTGGGGTGGGTGTTGTTATTTCCACGGGAGACGAGAGAAATTAGAGGCAGAAAAATCACATTCTGAGGTTCACAAACATTTTAAGTGGTGGTACCAAAGTTTTTCCTCCTCCTCATCTTGCTTTTAGCCTAAGTTTTTAAATCTCTGGGGAAAGCCTGAACGGAGCTAGAGGACCCTGTAAGCCCCTCAGTCCAGCACCTTCCCCTGTGGCCTCTCTGTCTGAGCAATCCCATCAACAGGGAGCTCACTCCCGTTGGTTGTGGGGCGCCATTCCGGACTCCAGCCCAGGATGGGGATGGAATCCCACGGCTTCCCAACCCCAGAGCTCGGTGGCTTTAGCAGTCCTGCTCTCCATCCTTCCCCCAAAGACATGCAGGATTGGGATCCACAGCGAGGCATCCAGGAAGAGGTGAATACACAAGAGGGGCACAGGGGGGCGGAGCGGACAGCTCATGCGGTGGCCCCGTGAGAGAAGTCTGTGGCCTCCCCTGGCTGCCCTGTCCGCAGGACTCCTTCCCGGGACAGATGCCATACCAGAGTCAGAGGATCCACCGGGCTGAATGATGCCAAGGAGAGGAGGCAGGTGGGGCAGGGGCACAGAGGCAGAAGCCGTGCCCAGAAGGGATGGGAGGGGTGGCAAGCCCCTCCAAGGCTGCCCGTCTGCCCACTAGCCACCTCCACAGAAACACAACAGAGCCCTGAGCACAGGTTCTTGGCCTCCTGGGACTATCCCGCCCAGACCGACCTGGGACCTGGGCCGGCTTCTCTGAAGGTTCCCGGGAAGCGTCCATGGAGGCTGCTCTACCAAAGTGAACCTCAAGGCGGCGACCTTCTCCAGGAGAGAGGAGGAGGCGTCAGCTGGGGGAGTGAAGATGCTGGCCCCGCCCCCGCCCAGCGAGGCTGTCGGGTCTGGGAGGGCAGAGGTGATTCTTGTTCATCTTTGTAACTCAAGGACGCAGCCCGCACTAGGTGTTCACCCAGTGTCTGTTGGATGATTGATAGGAGGTATAACTTTTGGTTGTATGTAGACTGAAAACTTGCATGTTATCTCTGCCTCTTTTCAAAAGCGCCCTGAAATGGCAATACATTTCTAAAAGCTATCAAAAGAAATCCACAGAGACCAAGAAAAAGAAGACAGTAGATGAGAGGTTCTAATAAAATTTTGGACAAGAGAAGGCAGATGGACAAGTGGTGTCCTACCAGAGTGCGCAAAGGTGAAAGCCGAGTGCTGTCCAGGAGCAGGAGGGCGTGGAGGCTGGCACAGACACAAAGTCTATTTCTGCCGCAGGGCTCCGCGGGCTCCGCGAGGTGGGCGCAGAAGGCGCCCTGGGGGCTGGGGTGCAGGACAGGTGCGGCGGAAATAGGAGGACGGTGGGAAGCTTGTGTCAGGAGCGACTGGCTTCCCGGATGCCCTCCTCAAGGCAGCGGAACTGACATCTCCGGGCATCTATCTCCTGACCCTGGTGGAAGATTATTCTGGAGTTTTGAACTGGAGAGGCCCTAGCCTCTATGTCCAGCTCAGGAAGAGAGAAGAGCCGCTCTGGAAACCGGGACGTTAAGGGAAAGTCTGCTTATGAAAAGTGAGACCCCCCCCGCCCCCCGCAAGCTCCTTCTCACACTGGTTACTTGAATGACAACCAGGCAGGAGAGACTTGGTACAGATGTCGAATGGCCTGCTTCCAGCCTAGGATCACCAGGCATTGGAGGAAAGCTTCTACCTTGAAAGACAGACTACCTCGAACACACAGAAGAAACTGGATTCTTCGCTGTTAGGTGATATTTAGGAGGCCCTCTCGCCCTTTCTCTCCACTTACCATCTTCCTTTTAAGAAGGGTAACCAGGGAAGCCTGGCCGAGCACTGGCTGCTGGTCTGGGTCCTCAGCATCCTGTCCCTTCACCCCACACCAGCCCCAGCCTCTTGTGCTCTAGAAGGATGCCCCACTGAATACACCACGCTACCTAGAAGGAGATGTGAATCCTAGAAATGAAACCAGTTGGATTCACCCAGTGGTGAATTTAACCACTGGCTCTCTGGAAAAAAAGAAACCCCAGTTTATAGGTGTTTGCTGGTTTCCGTGGTGTAAATACTTTCACCACGGCTGATTTCAAGCTACCAGCAGGAAGTCACTGGTTGAGGAGTTGGGCGATGTCCACAGTCAGCTGTCACAGGCTGGTCTGAGCTGGTGCCAGCAGGCCATCGGATCCAGGCCTGCGTGGCAGTGACCAGAGCTCAGTCAGGCCATGAGTCAAGTGCCCTCTGGCTTCATCCCCCTTCTCCATGAACCATGGCCCATGAGCCTACCTCACCTCAGAGTCAGTTCTGCTGGACCAGAGGTGAGACTTGAGATGGGAAATCCATCCCTCGCCAACAAACTACAAGTCAGAAGAGGCGGTTTTATGTAAAACTAGGGCTGGAGAGGAGGCCCCCTGGAGACCGGGTTCGCTCCCTACAGGACTTCCCCATTCTCCAGTGGCTGCTCCAACCCCCTGTCATGGTCAGTTGATGTATCTCTTTCTTGTTGTTGGATGGCTTGCCAAGCCTGGGCCACGGGGAGGGCGTGGCCAGTATGGACTTTGCTTGGGACTCAGGCTCTGGAGGGGAGTTGGGGTTACTCTTGGGGTGAGGTGATGAGACTCAAGTCTTTCCAAGTCTTCAGGCACCTCTGGACATAACGTTGCTTATGACACCCCTGTGGCCTCAGTCTACCCACCCATGGCTACCCATTCAGATGCCAGGGAAAGGCAGGACAAACTTTAATTGCTGCTGAGAAGTGAGACCTCCTTTGCCATTGTTGACAGTGGGCAGGGCACAGCCGTCCTAGCCCAGGCACTTTCTGCTCCTCCAGGAGGGAGCAGCCCTTCCCCTCTGGGACCCGGGATCATGGGGGTGAGGGTGCAGGGTAGGGGGCCTCTGCCTGGCACAGGTCTACGAGCACCACAAGACCGGGTTGGCAGGAGGCACGTCGAAGCGCTTGCGGGTGTGGTCAGTGTCCCGGCGGTACGGGGAGCCGCAGGTAGGCTTCTGCAAGGTGTAGAAGGGGTTCAGGGTGTTGGAGTACTGGGAGGTGTAGAAATTGAGCCTGAACTTGTCCGGGTTCTGCCCCCTGGGGTCCACCACCACCGGCACATAGGCCATCGCCAGAGTCTGTTCACGGTCCTGCTTCCACGACCGGGACAGGGGACAGCGTGGAGTCTTCACCTTTTTGCCTGATGGCATCTTCGGCCCATGGCTGAGTACTGAGGGTTTCTGTGAGTTCTGGGAGGAAGGAAAGAAGGGGAGAGCTGGAGCATGGACACCGGGACTTTGACCGCGAGGGCCAGAGGCAGGAGGGAGGGGACAGGGGCACTGGTCAGAAGCCCACAGAGCTGCCCTGGAGCTCTGCTGGCCCTGGAGCCAGACACCTCCAGGTAGGGAAAGGCCTTCAAGGTCCACTGACCTGACCCTGCTTCTACAGACCTCAGTTTGCTTCTTAAAGACATAGCCCAGCTCAGAGGCTGGGAACCTGGGAGTTATTCCTCAAACCGCCCCCAGCCCCTGCCCCTTTCCCTTGCATCCAGTCTTTTTTTTTTTTTTTTTTTTTTCT